>NC_022015.1:48633562-48650507 GCF_000317375.1 Microtus ochrogaster | reverse complement strand
CACACACACACACACACACACACACACACACACACACACACACACCATCCATGTAGTTGGTCATTCTCACAGTGCCAGCTATACTGTAAGCGCAGAACAAAATCATTTGCCATTATTGGTCGGGTGTCAAAGATATATAAAGCAAATCAGGAGTCTTGCAAAAAAAATAAAAAAATAAAAATAAATTAAAAAAAAAACCCTGAAATTGCATTTAACATGTATGGTCGTCATGTGAATTTTTCCAGAAAAAAAAAAACATTGTTATAATTTATAAGATCTTTAACTAAAGGGGTCAATGATGCAAAGATAAAGTCAAATCCTCTGCTCCAGAGAATAACTGAAAATGTGGAGGGATGGAGAGACTACTCAGCAGTTAGGAGCACTTGCTGCTTTTCCAGAGGACCCAAGTTCAGTTCCCAGAACCCGTGTTGAGATGCTCACAACCTTCTGTAATTCCAGCTCCAAGGGATCCAATATTGTGTTCTCCGTGGGCATCTATACATTTGTGGCAAAATCCACATAGGGACACATACATAAGAATAATTTTTTTATATTTTTTTTATTTTAAGAAGTTTCACTCTAACTCAGCACGGTAGGTATCTCCTCATCACTGAAGAATAAATCCCATGAAAAGAAAACCACGTAGTCTTCTGTGGTGCACATATGGTATACATAGACTCAGAACTGGACTCCAGAAGTCAGGCAAAGGTGATCTGATCTCCATAAAACGGTAAAGTTCAATAGTAATTATTTTGAGTAACAAAGTTCACACTTTTATTACAAATATTATAAGCAGAATATCGCCAGAACAGAACACACACAGACAGGTGACCATTGTACATGTTCAACTGAATGAGAGTAAGCTAACAATGACCATATAAGGTATTAACTGTACACAAAAAGGGGCATGGAAACGCCTGTAGCTTATATGGCTTTTACATAGTCGTAACTAGTTTCTCTCTTCTTGCTTTAACTTTTCAGAAGCTGCAATAGCCCGGAAGTAATATCCCAAGTGCTGTCATCCTCCTTCCGACAGGAGAGTTGGTGCTGGAAGGCAGAGAAGTCACAACGAGAGAAGGTTGTCCTAACGGCGTTGGGAGAGACAGAAGGAATGTCACGTGGGCTCAAGTCTGACAAAGAAAGCAGAAATCCCACAGTATGATTCCAGTTTTCCGTGCAATCCAAAAGTTTGTGAGCTGAAGGCTTGAGTTGTCTAGTGCCCTGGGAGCTGGTGAAGCATCAGGAGGTGGGACCTAGAGGGAGAAAGCAGGACTGTGTCAGAGTGTACTGGGGTCCAGGATCTTTCCTCTTATCCCTTTGTCTTCCTGGGTTAGTTGTTGAGAAACTTTGTTCCATGTGCTTCCTGACATGTTGTTTCACCTTGTCACAAACCCAGAGCTACGGTGCAACATGAACAAAAACCATGAACCAAGAGGGAATCTTTCTTCCTGCAAGTTAGCCTACGCTAGGTGTTTCGTCACCGTAATGAAAAGTTGTCTGACGCAGAAAACTGGCCCTGAGAGGGGGGGCTTCTTGCTGTGTCTGGTACACTAGATCCACAGAACAACCACTTCCCATGATTATTATTCAGAGAGATGGGAATGAAGAACATCAAAAGAAATAGGTGGAAAATACGCAATTTGCTAGAAATAGAAGCATGTTGAAAATTGCACCCAAAGAGGGTGTCGCCGCTAAAGAGGCAAGTAGCACTAAAGAGAAATCAAAGGAGACTGGAAAAATAGCTCAGCAGGTAAGAGAATGAAGTGCACTGTTCTTCCAGAGGACCTGAGTCCATACCCAGCACCCACATCAGGTGGCTCGCAGTCACCTGTACCCAGTCTGCTCCGGGAAATACTATACCTCCGGCTTCTGCTGGCATCTGCACAAATGTGCACATAACCCACACACAGACACACCTACACATAATTAAAAATTAAAAGAAACTCTAAATATTAAACAGCTAAATGAATGAAGTACTTTTCAGGAGAGCAGTTGCAAGGGTGCCATGAAGGTATCTTGGCAAAGACCCCACTCATCACAAGCTCAAAGACATAGACGTGTGAACTCCTGGGGCTGGAGAGATGCCCCAGCAGTTAACAGGACTTGCTGCTCTTGCAGAGGATCCAAGTTCGGTTCCCAGAATCCAGGTCCACGGGATCCAATGCCCTCTTCTGATCTCCATGGCATCAGGCATGCACATGGTATATGTACATGCAGAATGCAGACAAAAACACTTATACACATAAAATAAATAGTTTTAAAATATTGTGGCGAACTTCTCGACCAGCGAGAAAGAACAACCACCACACGAGGATTCTTCTCAGATCACGCTTTAATGGAGTGCTTCTTGGTTGAGGGAGAGCAGGAAGCGAGGGGCTCTGAGAGCACTAAAGCAGCTGCTTATATAGGGAGTAGGCACACGGGTCGCCCTGTGATTGGCTGCCACCGTCAGGTCAGCTGACACTAGACTGCGTCAGGATAGGCCCAAGGACTCTAAACCACCGCGCATGCGGGAAACAGGGGACACGCAGCTCCCAAAGGCATAGCCAAATATGGAGTTGTTTATTTCCAACAAGACAGGATGTCGGCGCCATCTTGTAATGGCGATCCTGTCCGGCTCCCTGCGAAATATGAGCTCATTTCAACGACTTGTTTGAGAAATCCTGAGAAGCTGGTGTGGGAGGTCCTTCTGTCTCTATGTTGCTTTTATTGGTTAATGAATAAAAGAACTGCCTTGGCCTGATAGGGTAGGACTTTGGTAGGCAGGAAAAGCTAGGCTGTATGCTGGGAGGAAGAAAGGCAGAGTTAAGAGATGCCATGGAGATAGACATGCTGAAACTTTGTTGGTAGGCCACGACCTCGTGGTGACGCACAGATTAATGGAGATGGGTTAAATTAAGATGTAAGTGTTAGCCAATAAGAAGTTAGAGCTAATGGGCCAAGCAGTGATTTAATTAATACAGTTCCTATGTGATTATTTAGGAGCTAAGTGGCCGGGAACAAAGGAGCGGCCCCCAGGACTCCTGTTCTCCATACCACTTAGACCATTGTCTCTGGTACATATCCTGATGTTCAGCTGACCAGGACTCAGGGCAGGTGAGCTGCGGTTTGAGCAGGTTTGAGTGGTATAGCTCAGGCTAGCGGAAGACCTTGGCCCTTGTCTAAATTGCTCAGCTATGGAGAAAGATAGCAAAGGAAAGGCTGAGAGGCCAGATGATATTATGGCTAGAAGCCCTGAAATCGGTCCCACGAAAGACCAATTGTGAAGCTAGGAGGCAAGGGCTGGGGGAGATAAGCTAACACGTCAGTAGGTTATTCATGAGTTCTGTAAATGTAATTGATAAGCGGAGAGAGCTGGAGGCAGCAATGAAAACAGATGTGGTTTAATGTCTTTGTGGTGGTAAGTTTATGGCGGGAAGGGCTTTCTTGTTCCCACGGGGAGCTGGAGCTGTGCTGACTCCATCTCCCTGACTTTCTGTCATTCTCTTGCTTCCTTCCTTCTCGCAATGGGTTCTAAAGCGGAAGCACGTAGGTCACCACTGTTCCCTTTGTGTGTGGGGGAGTGGATGTACGAACTGCGCTGAAAGCACCGTGCAATGTATTCACGGCGTCAAAGAAAGGGGATCCTAAGGTGCCTCAGGCCGAGGAACAGGCACGAGAAGACTCTCTAGATACATGCATCTCCTTGCTGCTTACCTTATCATCTTGGTTTTCAACCTTCACCCTGTCCTTTGTTAAGCAACGTGTAACCAAGAGACACTTTTGTCTGGCAGGAGATAGGCAGTGTGGAGACGCACAAGCTACACTAGTCAATCACCGTATGTACAGTGTCTTAGCCCTCAACTCGGATGTGAGCCTTTGGTATAAGCACTTTTAACTACTCTAAAAGAGAAATAAAAATGTAAAAGAAACATTTATCTGGGAAATAGCACTTTATTTAATTTCCTTCATTAGATTCGAATAAAATTGTATATATATTTTAATAATAAATCTCACGTAAAATGATGTCCATTTACCTCTCCTTTTAGCCCATAATTGTCATTCGCCCATCATAGTGTCCATCAAGAGGGGCTGGGTGGGATGTTCACCTCATGCTACTATACATTATTCTAAGTTATATTGGTGTCATTTAAAAATAATTGTTTGTGTTCAACTCTTTGCTTACAATTTCACAAGTTGCTTCTTTTTAATAGACCAAAAGCCCGTGTGTGCGTGTGTGTAGGTCTGTATCACTCTGACAATTCTGTACATATGTATACTGAGTCAGGTTATGCCTATGCACCACTGGACCCTTTCATCACTCCTTCCGCCTGTGTGTGTGTACGTATGTAGGTCTGGATCACTCTGACAATTCCATACATATGTATACTGAGTCGGGTTAGGCCTATACACACCACCGTACGTACCCGTTCATCACTCCCCATCTCCCGCTGAAAATCTGGAAATTTCAAGCTGATACATAGTCCAAAGGGCAGAAGTATGATAAAACAATACAGAATCTGGGGGTAGGGGATCAAATGTGTCTAACAATGTTCATGAGTTACTTAAAAATGAACCATAATAGATTCAAATGTATTTGTATAATTGTAGATAAGAAATAACAAAGCAAAATATTGTCTGGAGTTGTCTCTGGGAAATGGAATTCCAATTTTTTTTCCTTTTATGCTTTACATTTCCTATATATGCACATGCAATTTATATAATCAGAAAAGGAGTGCACACTATTAAGATGTTGGTTGACAGATTTAGTTTTGTGTAGACTCCCCAGCTGTTACCCTGACCTGGAACTCACTATCCAGAAGATGCCTATAAAGCAGGGCTGGTAAGCAACTGGGCACCAATGAATGATCCCACACTTTCGCACCTGTAGTTTTATGAGTTCACATCAGAAAAGCTATACTAATGTAAGTAAAACGATTGTTTTGAAATTTTAATAAGCATCATGAAATAGCTCCACCTTTCATCTGGAGGGCGAGCCAGCATATTTGAAAGCTGGTTACTGACTGGAATACTAAGCTATTTATTCACAAAGCAATGTCACTTCAACAGCTTGGAGTTTCCAAAGACTCATTAGCCCCGTGAAGATTCAAAACATGTTCAGGACCAATCATGACTATAGTGTCTGTCTTGGATTAAAAAGCAAAATAAAATATGCAGATTAAAAAAAACAATTAGATAAGCAAAAGAAAAAAAGAATGACTATTAAACCTACCTTAGGATATCAGAGAAATATGTATATTTATGTTAATAAATTTTATTTCTCAGCATTTTATAGAGGAAGACTTCTATGCTTATGTGCATGAGAGATGTTTTTCTAGTTTTGGAATCAGAGTGACACTGGCCTTGCAAAATGAACTGAAAAAGTGTTTATGTCTCATTTTTTCTGAAGGAAATTGTGTTATTTCTACCTTAAATAATTGGAAGAGTTTTCCAGCAAGATTACATGACTCCAGAGGACTTTTGGAAGGTTTCAAGGTATGAATTTAGTTTTTTTTTAATAGACATGAGACTATTAAGGTTACATATTTATGAAGATGCCATAGTAGTTTATGCCTATAAAGAAATGTATCCACTTGATCTAATTCCTCAAAATAAGGTTCTATGTAATATTACTTTCACTCCCTACCCTGTGTTTTTCTTACTGATCCCAGTGACTCACCATTATACTGAACAAGCACTATAGCCCCGAGCTGCATTCCCAGCTCAGTGATTCTTAGTCTTAGTGCTTCAGTGACGTAAATATTCTGAGTTTCTGTATTGTACCATGAGCTGCTGAGATTCTGTTCCTTGTAGTGTTCTTTCTTGTGTTGAGCTGTGATCATTTCTTTTGCTCCACCATCAAGTTCATTGGTTTCTTCCTGTCGTCTTTGTTCTACTAAGCAAATCTACCAACTCTCTATTATGTAATATACCTCTAAATGTAATATTTATGGGCTGGGCGTGCGGCCCAGTTGTTAGAGTACTTGCCTGGCATATAGGAAGCCCTAGGTTTGATCCCCAACATCACATAAACCAGGTGAGGTGTCACACACCTGTAATCCCAGCAGGGAGGTGGAGGCAGGAGGATCAGTCCAAGGTTATTTTCACCCAGCAAAGGCGCCCACCTACAGAAGAATTAGATTACATCTAACTCCATTTCAACAAATCCCAGGTGGACCAAAGACCTTAATTTAAAACATAAAATGCTGAACCTGTAGGGGAAGCATAGAAACAACTCTCAAATGTAGATATAGACAACATTTGCTGGATAGAATTCCAGCATCACAGAGCAGGATTACATAAAATCAAGAAGCTCCTGCAAAGCAGACACACACATATACTGCCAACCGATAAATGTCCTTAAACAAAACACAAGGACAAAGAAGTACTTTTTTTTAATTTCTTATGTATACAATATTCTGTCTGTATGTCTGCAGGCCAGAAGAGGGCAGCAGATCTCATTACAGATGGTTGTGAGCCACCATGTGGTTGCTGGGAATTGAACTCAGGTCCTTTGGAAGAGCAGGCAATGCTCTTAACCACTGAGCCGTCTCCCCAGCCCTGACAAAGAAGTATTTTGAAGAGTTTAATGTCCTTGGCCAGCAGAGAAATGCAAATTGAAGCGCAGTGATTACATCCCACCCTTGTGAATAGGGCTATCAAGAAAACAAATGCCAAGTTGGGTGTAGTGGAACACACCTGGAGTTCCAGGGCTACACAAGACTCTGTCTCAAAAAATGAAAAAACAGATGTGGGAAAACCCTTTTTGTTCATGGGAACGTAAACTTGTACAGCCACTGTCAGGGTAAGTTCTAAACAAAAAAGGAAAAAGAAAAAATATCCCTATACTAGACGTGGAGCTACCATATGACCATATAACTACCAGCTATACTATTTCTGGACATAACGTATCCAAAAGACTCTATATCCTGCTAGAGGTGTGTGCACGTTTGTGTTTATTCCTGTCCTAGTCACAAGAGGAGTAAATGGAATCAGCCTCAACGTCTATCAGCAGACAAAGAAAACGTGACACAGGTAATCAAATTTTATTCAACCACAACCAAAAAGTTGTAGGAAAACGTATGAAGTAGAAAGTACTAGGTGAGGTAACCCAAGTTCAGAAAAACAAGTATTAAATGTTTCTCTTAAAATAGATCTGCTTTTAACAAACATATATCTGAGGGGGTGAGCATAGGCAAGCCAAGAAACTAGACAGGTCTGTGATGCTGTCAACTTGACAAGATCTATTGTCACCTGGGAGAAATTATTTTGACCCCAGCTGAGATAGGGCTTAACATTCTTTGGGCAGTAATCCTGGACCATATAAAAAGGTGACAGCCATTGAGCTGGCTCAGCAGGTAAAGGTACTGGCTTTCCATGCCTAATGACCTGAGTTTGGTCCCCAGGAAACAGCGGGCAGGACCAACTCTCAAGTTGTTCACTGACCACCACAGAGAAAACAAGTGTCCACATACATATACAAAGTTGCCATTTTAAAGGTTATCTTACAGTGAGTACACGTGTCCACTGCCTCCTGCCCTTGCTGCTGAGCCTTCCATAAGGGGAACTGTAGCCTCAGCAGAGCTGGAGTGAACCTTCTCTGCCCTAAGTGGCTTTTTGATCCTGTTGGCATCACAACAGGAAAAGAGACTGAGACAGGGACTCCAGGAGGTAGAAAAGGTTTAAAGAAGGAGGATGAAGAGGCTGAAACAACAGCCCTGTGTATGAAAAAAACATCAGGGAAGCCTGGACAGGCAGGCAGATAAGAGTGAGGATCAACCACAAAAAACCATGCCAATCAAACATAACATTTTAAAAAGTAGTCACTCTGAGGTAGATACTATTTATTATTTCTCATTTTCCTCTTACTGACATCAACTATCTTTTCTGAATTTTGGACTGGATTTAATGTCAAAAATACACAAACATAAACAAATTATTCAGTAACAAAGCCAGCATTCTGTATGCAATACAAAAAGCAGCAATTGATACATAACTCAAGCATAAACAGTGTACTTTATTAACAATAAAACTGTAACACAGTAACGTAGAAGTGACAGATCCAATAACGTAACAAATCAAGGACAAGACTAACAAACAGGCATTCTTCAGCTCACTAGTGATCTCCTTTAAACAGGAAAAGCTCCTAGTCTAGTGGTTCTGGCCAGCTCTGCACAGTACAGGAATGCAGACTTGGCGCCCAAAACAACACAACAATAAAAGACTAACTATGTGTAAAGCCCACCTTCAAATAATTGAATGAAATTTCTCTAGGGTGGGGCTCAAAAAAACAAAACCTGTTAAAGTGCTATCAGTGTTGAGAACTGCGGGGCTAAAGTAGTCAACAGTAACAAAATGGACTCAAACCAAAACTCAATTCACTGACCACATCATTCCTTTCACTTCAGAAAAGGGGAGGAGGGGCAGGCATCTACTTCTTACTGCTCTTTATCCAATTTTTGGCTATATCTGTTGTCTCTAATAAACAGCAAATACTGAAAGATAAAACAAGCTACCTAAATGGAAATTCTCACTAGTTTAAAATTTATAGTCTTCTAAAACAATATTAGCTTAAGAAACAATCTCACATTTTAAATTTGCATAGATACTCAAGTCTACTTGTTCAACCAAGAGGAGCCAATAAAATGTACTAGAAAGTATTTATTAGCATCAGTTATATAAATGTTAAATGTGTTCATTCCATGTACCGCAAGAAAGCTTTTTGGTGCAGAGGAACATTTGACAGAGCAAGAGAGGAAGAGCTGAGTGCTTCCTCTAAAGCTGCAACACCCTTTCCAAGATAAGCATCTCCAAAATTAGAGCAAGAACAAAACCCCTTTCATTAAAAATGCAAGTATTTTGCCTCCAGCTATATTATATCCTTTAGAAATCTCCATTAGGATATTCAGTAGTAATTACAAGTATTTAAGCCTGAAAATTCTTCCTCATTTTTTCAGATTAGACAACAGTACCATGTCAAATGTCAAGGACAGAAAATAACATTTCCTTTAGTGCTTCCCAAATTAAAAAAATCCACTTCTTCAGTTTCTCCTGTCAGGATTCCATGTCAATCTCAACTACTTCATTCTTGTCCTGAAGTGTTTCTGTCAAACTGTCGGCACTCACATCTTCAAGAGCTGCCAGATCAAGAGGTGGTAGAGGGTTCCTCCAGTACTGGAATGTATTATACTGCCAAAAGTCTTCACTGGGCTTTAAGGAAAGAAGAGAGATAAAATGTTAGCACTGGTTTAGAAAACACCACCCCCACCACACACACCCCCCACCCACAACACAACACCACACATACACACTGTAGGGAATATCTCCTTCTTTCAGTTGCGCGGGTTGACATGCCCAGAATCACAGCACTGAGGGCACTGAGTGGAGGAGCTGGAAACTTAAGGCCATCCTGGGCTACCCTGGCTCAAAAAGGTCAGAGGACAACCTTCGGGAGATAACACCCCCCTTCCACCATGTGAGTTCTGGGGACTAAAGTCAAGTCCTTGGGCTTGGAAGCAAGTGCCTTTACCTGCTAAGACATCCTGCCAGCCCAATAACTACTTTTTAAATTCCCTGTCTGAAAAAGACTTAGATATGTATGTCTTACACACTTTTTCATTTTCAACAAAGGCAGTTTTGATTTTGATAAAGCATTTCACATACCCAATCAAATGTGTGGGTATTTGCTAAGGGTTTAATTTTTTTTAAAAATTTCCTTTAATAGCATCTTAAAAAAAATTGTAGTATTGTAAAATTTTGATTTATGTGTATGAGTATTTTGCCTGAACGTATGTCTGTGTACTGTGGGCATGCAGTTCCTGAGGAGGCCAGAAGAAGGCATCAGATCCCCTCAGACTGGAGTTACAAACTGTTGTGAGTCACCATGTGGGTTTGATGAATGGCAGCCAGTGTTAAGTTCAATGAGAAATATAACCTACTTTTGATTTTTCCTGATGTTTAGGATTTAAACTAACATAGAGGCCAAAATACTTCATGACCTCCTATAAAGTTTAGTATATAAACGTGATAAAGAGAAGAACACAGAATTGACTATCAGTATGACTGACAATTAGGTCTATCAAGCCAAATGAACCCCTTAAACTTTAAGCAGTTTACCCTAAATGATTACAACATTACTTTAAGTAATGAAGTTAAAATTGGCACAACATCCTTAAAATACTCCATGTAAAGACAGCAGCACTGGAGTCCCACAAAGGCTGACGGTATCAGTTGTCAACCTGAACACCCTTGCCTTATTCGCCTGTGTTACATTTACACTCGCTACAGTAACTCCATCCACCGCAATGGCAATCACATGTACTTACTCCTCCAATGATAACAGAAATAAAAACAAGGGAAATTAACTTTGATTTTCTTTAACCCAATATAGCAAAAATATTGCTTCAATATTTCAAAACGTAATGGTATAAGACACTCTTTTTAAAATTAAGAATGTACCTTACACTTCTACTATTCAAAGTGGCTACACGTCAATGCTCAGGGGATACATGACAAAGTAGACAGCACGATAAGCAGTCATATTACAGTCACCCTTTGAGACTTTAAGGCAAAAAGAATTAGCCTTTGGGGGAATTTCTTAATATTGGGCTAAAGGTACAATAAAGTCAAAAGACAGGGCTGGTGAGATGGCTCAGCAGATAACCAAATGCATACATGAAAAACTTTTAAAGGATGTATCAAAAAAACTTCCACTTTAATAAACAAATGGGGTCAAAATAGTTACCCTCTAGTTCTCTACTTAACAAGTACAAAGGAAAAGGATCATCTGATGTAAGCCTAACAGTGACTGAGAACAAGCTGCCATTGGGTATACCTCACTTTGAGTAACTGGCAAAAATCTCCGATCTTACCCCCTTAGAAACATGAATTAGGATCTTTGTGAGAATTAAAAATTAAGATGGTAAATGCTCACTATTGCTGGATATCACATATTATTAACTCTTGTCCTAATAAGACATTTCTGAGCCAGGCGGTGGTGGCGCAGGCCTTTAATCCCAGCACTCGGGAGGCAGAAGCAGGCAAATTTCTGATTTTGAGGCCAGCCTGGTCTACAAGAACTAGTTCCAGGACAACTAGGGCTGTTACACAGAGAAACCCCGTCTCGAAAAACAAAAAAACAAACAAATTTCTGCTGTTATTGGAAAGTATAATGCAATATTGGCTAAGCAATTAGTCTGCATAAAATTATACCATCATTAAAGATAAATGCACTCTTGGCTTTGTCTTGAGTATACACGTACATTAAACTATCCCCTCTCTATATACACATATAAACTTTGTGTACACACACACACATGTACATATACATTGACTCTGTACATGAAACCATGCAGGACCCATCCTGAAGCTTGACAGCACCAAGTAGATACGATTACTGTGCATGGAAAGAAGGCATTTCCTA
This sequence comes from Microtus ochrogaster, assembly GCF_000317375.1. Lineage (NCBI taxonomy): Eukaryota > Metazoa > Chordata > Mammalia > Rodentia > Cricetidae > Microtus > Microtus ochrogaster. The sequence goes on along the minus strand of NC_022015.1, from coordinate 48,639,106 downwards.
CATGAGACTATGAGGTTAGGGCAAGGATTTAAACCCTAATCTGAGCAAAGAGAAATCAGACCAACACTGATGTCAGTATGCTTTTTGTTATAGTCTTTCTTTTCTCCTAGATGATATGCTCTTAATACAAAATCTTGTCATTGAAGGCAAGAGAGATGGAGAATTTCTGTCGTTTCATGGTTCTGCAGAAGAGAGGGAACTCAAGAACAGACCTAACAGAACATTGCAGGGCTTCATGACTGCCATCTGGCTGCAACTAACACAGGGTAAAAACTGCCATATCTAGCCAATGTGTGAGGCAAGACCCAAATGAGTTAAAGCAGATGCTGTGGCAGATATTAAAAGCTCCCTTTGAGCCAGGTGGTGGTGGGACACACTTTTATTTTTTTTCTTTTTTATTTATTTACTTATTTTTTAATTAATTAATTTATTAAGGATTTCCACCTCCTCCCCGCCACCGCCTCCCATTTCCCTCCCCCTCCCCTGATCAAGTCCCTCTCCCTCATCAGCTTGAAGAGCAATCAAGGTTCCCTGATCTGTGGGAAGTCCAAGGACCACCCACCTCCATCCTGGTTTAGTAAGGTGAGCATCCAAACTGCCTAAGCTCCCACAAAGCCAGTATGTGCAGTAGGATCAAAAACCCATTGCCATTGTTCTTGAGTTCTCAGTAGTCCTCATTGTCCGCTATGTTCAGCAAGTCCGGTTTTATCCCATGCTTTTTTCAGACCCAGGCCAGCTGGCCTTGGTGAGTTCCCGAAAGAACATCCCCATTGTCTCAATGTGTGGGTGTACCCCTCGCAGTCCTGAGTCCCTTGCTCGTGCTCCCCCTCCTTCTGCTCCTGATTTGGACCTTGAGATTTCTGTCCGGTGCTCCAATGTGGGTCTCTGTCTCTGTCTCCTTTCATCGCCTGACGAAGTTATATTCACAGGAGGATGTCTATATGTTTGTCTTTGGATTCACCTTCTTATTTAGCTTCTCTAGGATTGCGAATTATAAGCTCAATGTCCTAATCCCAGCACTTGGGAGGCAGAGCCAGGTGGAGCTCAGTGAGTTCAAGGCTAGACTGATCTACAAAGTGAGTTCTAGTATACTCTGTTACACAAAGAAATCCTCTCAAATAAACAACAACAAAAAGCTCCCCGTGGCCAATTTGTCCCTCTCTATCCCTTATCAGTCATGCACATATAGACAGACTGCACCTACACTGCACACAGTATATTCTGATAGGAAAGGTAATCTGCATGTGGACAGCTTGCCAAAGATGGTCTGGAGAGGAAGGTCTCACCCTAGACACCATGCGCCTATACCCAATGGTCGTGGAAGACTATGATTCTGTTTTATGGAAGCTGATTTTGAACTTCTCGCAAACTAACGAAAGTCTAAATAAGGCCCATGTTAAATTATATATTTACAACTCAAAACCACAACTAGAAACAGTCACAGCAGCATTGAAAGATAATCTCTCCCCATACGTTCAACACAGCACCTGGGAAACAGAGACAGACAGATCTCTGAGTTAGAGGTCATTCTGGTCCAGAACAACCAAGATTAAAACAGAGAAACCAATTTCTAGAAATTGCTAGAAAATTGCTAGAAAATCGAAACAAAAAAGAGAGATAATCTCTCACAACCAAGGGGAAGGGGAAAGTATCAAATAAAAAATTTCCATTATCAGACTTCGCACGAAAAACAATGGCAAAAGTATCTCAATTATTAATTTATGGCATGATTCTTAACTTTGTCATAAATGTTTAAGACACTAAAAAAGACATTGAGCAGATGCATTCCAAGATGGTTGAGGTGGTTTTGCTGAGTTCTGAGAATTACACTTGCCAAATACCCTAACCTCCACCAACTTATACCAGAACCGCTTTAAAGGCAGGTCGAGAGTTCTCAAGTCAGGTCAAGGCTGTGCGGTACATATACAATGTGAGTTTATAAACTCATTTGGAGTTTTCCAGTCACATCTTACAAAGTAAAATTAGCATTTCATCCCATCCACCGTGTGAAAAGGTACTTCGTGTGTAACAAAGTACAGACCCTTAGACTCCCCCATTTTTTGTTTTGTTTGAGACAATGTTTCTTTTTGTAGCGCAGCCCCCCCCCCCGCTGTGCCAGAACTCCCTCTGTAAACCTGGCTGGCCTCAAACTCAGAGATAGATCCAACTGCCTCTGCCTCCTGAGGTCTAGGATTAAAGGAGTGCATTGCCACTGCGGGCAACTTTGAACTTTAACCTTAACCAAATTTTAAGAGCCTGCTCTTTTATACACTTACAACACATAAATTTGGATAAGTTGCACCTCTAGTGTTTTTTTCTGGATCTCATGGCTAGCTGCTGCCAAAACAGATAGCGGCACCACCCTTTCTCAAAGGACTGAACATTATGAGTTATCGGGTTCTCTTAAGACCCGACGACACCCTTCCCTTCTGCCCAGCCGAGCACCATGCTCAATTAACTGATGGATGCTACTGGAAAACCTACTACAAGTTCTACAATAATCGCCGTTAAACAAAACTCTCTCCGGCTTGCACTGAGCTGACCCCTCAGGACCACGGTCTTTACCATTTGGTCCAGCCCCTCGAATGGGCCGGACTTCCGCAGTCTGTGACCCGGCTCCGGGCTGGTGAGGGCGGACCTACCTGGACGTGCGCCCCGTCGGCTCCGCTGCCAGCGCTCCCCATCCCGTCGTCGCCGCCGCCGGGAGCTCGGCTGCCCCGGGGTTCTTCCTGCTCGCCGGGAGGTGGCTTTCCCGGCTCCAGGCCGCGGCAAAGTTGCCGCTCCTGGCCGCCATCCCCGCCGCCGCGTCGCTTGCTGGGCGCAGCCGCAGGCTCCACCATGGTCCCCGCGTCCCCCTGCCGTTTGCGGGACCGAGCCGGCGGGACCCAGAGCGGTGGTCCCTCGGGGAAGTCGCTGAGCAAGAGCCGCTTCCAAGGCACGCGGAACGTGAGCGGCTCGGCCGCACGCCGCTTGGCCATGGGCCGGGGATGGGTGGCACGCGGGTGGCGGAGGGAGGGCGGAGGGCCGCGCGGAGCAGAGGGCTGCGGCGCCCTGAGGGCGACCGGGACGTTGGGGAGCGGCAGCGAGGCGCCCGAGATTCGAACCTGCGCCACGATGCGCGCGCAGTCGCGCCGGCCTGACGCGGCCGCTGGTTGGTGCAGGCTCACGGCTTGAGTTCCCGAGCGCCTTTGTGGCCGGAAGTGCTCTCCTCTAGGAGGCGGGGCGTGGGAGGATGTGACCGGTGGAAGTGGAGCATGGCTCCTGCTGCTATACCCTGCGGCCCTCTCTGCTCCTGAACTGGTATTTGGGCTCCCACGGGCGGGAGCGGCCGAGGTGACTGCTTAGCCCGAGGCTCCGCTTACCCTGCCTGCTGTGGCCAGCCCGATTCCAAGACCTTTCCAGTGTCTGGAGAAGACAACTGCAAACCGTGATGGGTTTGCCTCAGGCTGTGTTTTAGTCGTTTGATTTAAGCAAAAACTAGAGGTCGGGGCCATTACTCAGTGATAGACTGCTTGCCCACCATGACTCAAGGCAAAAATGCATGCGAAGAAGATAATTCTGTTTTAGCTATGACTCCGAGAATATTAACTACTTTTAAAGAAGAAAATGTGTTGGGTGTATTTATGTTTGTGTACCACGTGCATGCTCAACCGCTTGTATTTGGAGGTGTACCCTGGAAGGTTGTGGGAGGAGTGTATTAACAAGCGCAGACAGTGGTTTATCAGGAAATTTACGAAAGCTTTTCCATTTAATCTCTCCAGTTGTTTGTGGGAGGAGTGTATTAACAAGCGCAGACAGTGGTTTATCAGGAAGTTTACGATAGCTTTTCCATTTAATCTCTAGTTGTTTGCAGTTGATAATTCTTCCACCTGAAACAAATGAAAAGTTTAAAGAACTTAGTCCTGCAGATGGTTTATTCTGTGTAGACCGTGCTCCAGAATGATAGAATACAGCCTGGGCAGTGGCTTGTGCCTTGCCCCCCTCCCCAGTTATAAGACTGCATATGTACACAGGGTAATAGAAAGCAGGCACATGGCTAAAATAACCGTAAAAACATGCGACTTGCCAGTTTCAGAAACAGCCAGTACCAGAAGGGCCAAAGAGCATCTTTTGTTCCTCTCCACTGGCACCTCCTCTTTTCTGTGCCCAAGTAGTCTTGTTTCAGAGCTATTACTTCTTTGTAGTTTTCCCATCTAGTCACTCACCCAGATGTATCTGTGAAAGACTTTTGGTTTTGCTGATATTTTTAAGATGTATTGAGGTCTGATACATTAAGCTGCTTATATTTCACCCAGATATATTTTGTGAAAGGTTTTTGATTTTGCTGATATTTTAAGATTTATTGCGTTCTGATACAATAAACTACTTATATTTCCAATGTTACATTTTGCCTCCACATACGCCTGTGAAAACACATGATAGTGCATATGTCTATCACCGTAGGAATTTCTCCTTGTCACCCCCTTAATATCTCTTAAGCATCAGATTTGTTTTCTGTCATCTACTTTGCAGCATTTTCTCTATTTAAACTGAGCGATACAATCTATACTTTTGTTTGCCTTTGCCCCCCTTGGCATAAGTATCTTAAAGATCCTTCCATGTTAGTTGTTCTTTACTTTTTATTGCCAAGTAGTATTCCACTACATGAGAATGTTTATTCATTTGTTGATGGCTTAATTACTTTTCAATAAAAGTTATTATGTATAAAGCTGCTGAGAGCATTGGTCAAAAAGATTTTGTGAGGACAAAGGCTGATTTTACAAAAAAATGTTTCCCTCAGTTTAAAGTGTTTTTTTTTTTTTTTTTTTTGCATTGGAAGGCTATTGTTTACTACTTCATTTTCTTTACATCCTTACCAGCAAACATTGTGGTCTGACCTGGTCGATGTGGAATGGATCTCATGTGGCCTCAATTTGCACCTTACTCAGTGAAGTTGGAAATCCTTTTTTGGTGCAGAAAGCCTTGTTATATTTAATGGTGTTCTTTGCTAAATGAATTCTTTATTTACATGTGGCTCAAATGATCAGTCCTGTTTTTCCTTTTGGTTTTGGTCTGTTGTAAGGAGTTTGTCCTTCCACCACTACCTCTGCTTCAAAGCCTACACTTGACCTCTAGTACCTGCTTGGCCCAGTTCGGATGGCTAGACATTGGTTAAAGGTGTGTTGCATCCTTAGCCCTCTTTAAAAATTTGACTGGGTATCCTTTTCTTCTGGTTTATAAGAACCTTTTTATTTAGTACTCTAGAAATGTCTCCTATGGTAATGGCGTTATAAATACTTCTACCAATTTTTGTCTTATATTTTCATTGTATAATATATTACTTCTAATTTGTTTCTGAGACAGGGTTGCAGTATGTATCCCTAGTTGGACTTGAGCTCTGTAAGTAGACCAGGCTAGCCTCAGTTTCATAGAGCTGCATCTGCTGCCGCCTCCTGGGAACTAGGGTTAAAGGTGTATATTACTGGGTATAACTAGGGTTAAAGGTGTATATTACTGGGTATAACTAGGGTTAGAGGTGTATATTACTGGGTAGAACTAGGGTTA
>NC_022015.1:48613114-48633165 GCF_000317375.1 Microtus ochrogaster | reverse complement strand
AGGTGTATATTACTGGGTAGAACTAGGGTTAAAGGTGTATATTACTGGGTCCGACTTTATGTTGCATTCGTTCTCTCCTCCCACCTTGTGGGTCAAATTCAGATGGTCAAGACAAGTGGCTAGTACCTCAACCCATGGAGCCATCTCGTTGGCCCTGCCATGACAATATAGCAAGATAGATGCTGCCATGTCTGTTTTAGTTTGTACATTGTTTTGTCTGAACATTTTACAGTCTAATTTTCTTTCCATACTGAGTCTTTCCTACACTTGGAATCAATGTGTGTGTGTGTGTGTGTGTGTGTGTGTGTGTGTGTGTGTGTGTGTGTTTATGCTAAGGACAGTATATTCTGTTCCCATGCAACAGTTGTACATTTTGTTCCTGTGAGACAGTTGTTGCTCACTGTTGTGTGGTTCCTACTCCATGCTAACTCCATTCCTCCCTGAACTTAAGAGGTTGGGCAATCTATTCAGCTCAACTATTCTATTTGCAATTGTGTCTCAATAAATAGCATCTACATGCTTACAGCTTTATAAGCAGGTTTGACAGGGCCAGCAAGACAGCTTAATGGATAAAAGCGCTTACTTCCAAGCCTAAGCCTGAGTTCAATTTCTGAGACTCCTATGGTAGAAAGACAACTTCAGCAGGGTGTTCTCTGATCCATGCCATGTGTTCAAGTTAATGCACCCGTGCGCGCGTGCTCACACACACACACACACACACACACATTGTGTTTACTAAAATACTTGATAGCTATAGAGCAATCCTTGAATATTTTCAGGATTGTGTGCAGGACACTTAGCCCCTTGCTCTTCCATATGAAACCACCTATAGCATTTCCCTTTGAGTCTTTTGAATTACAGTGGAATTATGTTGGAGACCAGCTTCAACAAGGATACTACTTACCAGGATAGAGGCATGGGGATTAGGAACATAAGTAAAGAGAATGAAGACATGGGTGAAAATAATAAACCAGAAAGAGGATAGCACTGGGAGTTCCAGTGAATACTGAAAATCACCTGCATTTAATTTCCATTTGCTTAAATGCCCCAACTTCAAAAGGTAGGAGTAAGATTTAAAAAACAAAAACCCTGCATTCATATGATACCAGGAATGAACAGAGCAATTGAAGGATTAGAGGCTACATTCTTAAACCTTCTGTTCCCAAAACAAGACAAGTAACACACCCTAGACTAAAACAAGGTATAGGCAAACCACTCCCTGGGTGGAATCCAGAGTTATCTCCCTAAGGGAGTGGGAACCTAGCTGGATCCTTAGACTTTTGTTTGAGGTAGAAACAGATCTGCTTCGTACCTGAAAAATCAGGTCTGGATTTTAGCCATACCTGTTATTTGAACTGTTGACAATAAGTTTGAAGGAAAGAAGCAAGTTCTAACTCTCGGATCTTTAGCCAGGGTAGAATAGACCCATACCTATGAGCCCCGTCATAATTATAGATTGGTTTGGGGAAATGTTTTCATCTTTACAATATCAAGCCCACTGCTAATTCTGGAGTTGTCAAGCTCTAGATTTTTAAATGTCCTTCGGTAAAATGTTCCAAGTTCTCATTACAGACATCTTCTACCTTTTTGCCAGGTTTAACTTTATTGCTCTGGCATATCTTTGTTGCCCGTAACTGCCACCGTAGTACTTGCTGTCACTTTGCCCTCAGTTGGACCAATCTACCGAGTCAAGGAATACAAGTTTTCCTAATACTTTCTTAGTGCTGGTGGGGCCTAAAATTGAGTATAGTCTTCCTAATTGTTTGGTTTTTTTGAGACTTGTTCTCGTTCCTGTAGCCAGGGTCACCTTATATTCATTGCATTACTAGAGCAGGAGCTGGCACTGGTACACAGCAGGTCCAGCTGTCTTCTAATACTAATATTTAAGCTGCCACCGTTTCAGCTACAGTCTGCAGTTTCTGGTGTGTTGTTTTCATTGTTCTTGAGATCTGAAATACATTTGCATTTTTATTTTTTTCCTGACTTTATTAAATCACCAGAATATTTTTAATTCCATTTCAGTTTAACCCCTTGGCACTTCAGTTATAGCTCTTTGCATTAATATTTAATGGTTACTCTAAGGTTAATATTCATCTTGAACCGGTTTTCAGAGTCTGTGTTTAAACATTGTACTGTTTATGTAAACCATAACCCAACCCCTTCAACCAATTTTCATATTGACCCAATAGTATCTTCTACCAATTCTGCCTGTCCTATAGTTTGATATAAAATGCAGACTGGGGCTGGTGAGGTAGCTCAGCAGGCTACAGTGCATGCCCCCAAACCTGACAACCTGAGTTTAGGTCCCGTCCAGTATATGGTAGGAAAACAACAACTGAGTAGTCCCAACGCTCACCTCCACAGTGTGGCTGGTGCGTTTACACACATACAGTGACAGATGGAACAAAAATCAAATGCTATCAGTAACGAACCAGAAATTGGTTTTTAATTCGCCCTGCCCCCGGTTTTCTTGGTAAAGAAGTAATACATTTTAAAGAATTTACTGTTTTGAGCCAGGTGGTGGTACACGCCTTTAATCCCAGTACTTGGGGAGTCAGAGGCAGGTGGATCTGAGAGTTCGAGGACAGCCTGGTCTATAAGAGACTTCATCGATTTAGCTTCTCTACATCAGTCACTTAAATGTTTGGCGTGTATCAGATGGCTGGTATTTGTGGAAATAGTGACCACTGTTTATCCACTCAGGCACAGAACTATAGCTATAAGCCCTCATAATCTTGTATCTACTCAGAGTTCACTCTTTGAGTAACCACTTTGAGCATCTGCTAAGGACCAGGTTAAATAACCTCCTTCAACTCTCGTTGAAGGCTGGATTGAGGGAGACAGACAGGATATCTAATAAATGTGCCTTTATTTTCAAAAGGCAGATAAAAGGAGCTCTTTATGTTAATTTTAAAGGCCTCGGAGAGTGAAGGGAGTCATATACAGAATGGGAGTGATCCTTGGCAGAAGTCACAGCAAGTGTGAAATGTCCATAAGTCCAAACATAACCTAAGCATGCCTACCTAAGCAAAGAAGCCACTGCAGCCTTCTCTCCACGGTGCTATGGTTCCGGACAGCTTCTGATTTTAAATCTGCCACTAGGGCCAGCCTATTTTCCATCCCATAATATCTACTTTTCACCTTTACAAATTCAAGTTGGGTCATTTTTATTCTTCCCATGAATCTAATAATATCTGAACATATATGACTGCAGTTTTACCTGCTCTCTGCTAATTTTATAATCCATGTTAGTTTGGAGGTCGTATCATTTCACTGATCTTTCTCTATTTCCTGCTTTCTGAGCCACACAATAATTAAAGATTTACTTTTAATTCTGTGTATACATGGGTATGTGTGTGAATATGTGCACCTGTGTGCCCATAAGTGCTCTCAGATCCCCTGGATCTAGAGTTACATGGAGTCTAATATAGGCGCTTGGAATTGAACATAGGTCCTCTCTAAGAGACCTATGTGCTCTGAGCCTTTTCTCCAACCCTGTTTAACGATTTTTGATTGGCCACTCATTGTGAACTTTATTTGCTGGGTATTAGATATTTTTGTATTCCTATAGATATTCTTGCTCTGAAAGGCTGTTACGTAGTCACAGTTTGACCGAATGTGAAGCAGGTTGGCATGTGTGTGGACAGAAGGTCCTAAAGGATCGAACTACTGCCAGAGGTGAGCTTGCCAGTGTTAGAACAGCAGATTTAAACAAGCCGAATGAGCAAGTCAAGTAAGCATCAGTCCTCTGCGGCCTCTGCAACAATTCCTGCCACCAGGTTCCTGCCCTGTGTGGGTTCCTCTTCTGACTTCCCTCAGTGATCTAGTGTGCTGTGGAACTCTGTAAGATGAAATAAACCCTTTCTTCCCCAAGTTGCTTTTGGTCAATGTTTTTGCACAGCAAAATCTTGACAGTAACAGTCAAGGTTTCAATTACATGCTGAAATAGTACTAGTAAGAGACTTTGATGGCTGTTCTTGATTGTCAACCTGACTATATCTGGAATGAACTACAACCCAGAAATGGGGGCACACCTGTGATTCAGGTTTTGGGGCAGGATGACACACACCTTTAATTCAGATTATTCTGAGGTGGGAAGGCACATCTTTAATCTGGGCCACACCTTCTGCTGGAAGCCTAAGACATGGAAGAAGTATGGTTTGTTTATCCTCCCTTTACTTATTTGCCCTTACCTTAAGAGCATATCCATTCCTTCACTGGCACTGGTGCCTACTCGGGATTCCAGCACATACAGAAGACCAGCTGAGACACTCAGCCTCGTGGGTAAGTGTGTGTGTGTGTGTGTATTCATTCTGTAAATTCTGTGACTCTAGAGAACCTTGACTAATACAAAGATGAAACCAAAAAAGGGATTCCTTTTCCTCTTTCCACCCTCCTGAAACAGTGCACCAAGGTCAGACACATTAACAGGTCTTCACCACTCAGGGAACCCTGAAAAGACTTCTGCAATACTGAGGATGGGCAAATGCAGTAGGGACAGAGTATAAAAGGTCCCCCAGTGTATACACATTAAAAACTTGATCCCTTGGGGGCTGGAGAGATGGCTCAGCAGTTAAGAGCATTGCCTGCTCTTCCAAAGGTCCTGAGTTCAATTCCCGGCAACCACATGGTGGCTCACAACCATCTGTAATGAGGTCTGGTGCCCTCTACTGGCCTGCAGGCATACACGTAGAAAGAATATTGTATACATAATAAATAAATATTAAATAAAATAAAAACTTGATCCCCAACGATTGTTTAACAGTGAAGGCTCTGACCTCATGAATGGACTATTTCTTTGATGACATCATCCGTGGACAGAATACTGGAAGGTGGATCTTCCTCTACAGGCATGCCTCTGGGACTGCTTTAGCCCTGGCCCTTCCACCTCAGGCATCAACTGCTTCACTGCATTTTGCTCCTTACCCTCAAGTTCTGCTTTATTACCACAGAAAAAAACAGCCAGTGAGCTCAGAGAGAAACTGAGACAAAACAGCAAACCTGCTATCCTCTTTACTTTAAAGGCATGTCATGTAGTTCAGAGGAGAGAAGAGACTAGGGGTGGGAAAAATACCCATTCACAATAAAGTGTGGAGCCCTCTCCAGCGGGCTTCTGTTGAGGCACCATGCAGGCCTCTGCCAAAGGCCTCTGAGACTGCCCCAAACCCCAGCCAATAGAGAAGAATTGAGGAAAATGAACCCAGAAAATAAAAATGCTCATCCTGGTCCTTGTTTTGGCGATTAGCCTCTGTCAAGACTAATCTTCTTCCTAGGGAAATTCCAAGTCCATTATAGTGAGCGTGAATGAAACAAAGTGAAAATAAATACTGTCCACCTGGGCAAACTCAAAGGTCAAATGCACATTATTACTAACTTTCTAAAAGCATAAAAAATTAGATAACCAAGAGGTGAAAAGAATATGATCAATTAAATAATACTCGCATTATGGCCATCATTACAGAGAGGGAAACAACCAACAAAAGCTGTTATAGCAATTGGCAGACTTTAATATTTAAGAAAAATTAAGTTCATATACACATTAAAAATATAGGAAATTTCATGCAGACATGAAGTTTCCAATTCAACTTTCTGGCAACATTTAGAATGTGAATTACATATAAATACCATATATTTTACAGTTCTCAAACTTGATTATTTCATACTGTGATTTCTGCAGCTTCCCTGTATATTTTATATGCCCTATCTTGCCCATTGATCAGAACCTAAATTTGCACCACATCAGAAAGTCAAAATTTAAAAACAGCAAGCACATGATCACCTTATGATGAAAAACTTGGGTACGAGCAAATTTAGGAAAAAGAATTTAAAACTTCAAGGCTTATTTATATGGTTAAGTAGCTAGACCTAAATATAAAAATACAAAACTAAAGTCCTCCAGTGACTCTTCTATTATTGATGTATACCTTATTTTCAAGTTTAGAATATATTAACTTCAAAAGCCAAAAAAGGGTGATACAAACTTATAAGGAATATTTTTTAAAATATTCATGATATAAGGAAAAAACTGAAAATAAAAGGATTAACTGACCTCAGAGTTAAGTAAAATATATAATTTAGAAATGTAAGTAATGTAGAGTAAATGTAAAATGTACAGTAAAACATGGCAGGGAAAAAAACCTTTAGGTAACAAAACCAACCCACTAGTGTCAGTCTGTTCTTACATCTGTAAGGAAGACAACGACCAGGCTACAAGAAATACTACAAAATTCATAAAAAGCATTCCTAAGTAACAACTAAACAAAATCTTGCTGTTCAGTGAATGTCTTTTAAAATACCTTTCTTTAATTTTTTTTTTCTTAAAAAAATAATTCTGGGAGACTTTTCACCCTTGCCAATAGTAAGCAGTGAGAATTTCCACCAAATGAACATTCTGAAGTACTGAGCACTGGAAGAACAAGAAACACTTTCAAAGGTGTCAGTAAAATGCACCCCATGGAGCCATGGACTTCATTGGGGAGGCAGACGACAATCCCACACTGTAGAACTCCCCCAACTAGAAGGGCAGTAGATCCTAAACTCCCAAACCTAAGCAGCACAAAGGCCTGAAGATTCGTATGAAAGCATGGCAACATGGGAGTTATGCCACAGCACATACTAAATCCATCTAATCCGAATGCCACAGAGGTCACAAGCATCTGTGAAAGATTCAGCAAGAACTTTTCTTTTCCTGTAGAAGGGAAAACATCAGTCCTCTTTACTTTCCTAGCTAATGGAAACAGAGTAACAAATGTCAAAATTAACAGCAACAAGGAAATTCCATCCCAAACAGGCTTCCCTAGAGGTAGAAAATTAAAGCAGCACACACACTGTTTAAACTCCAACTCTACCAGGAGACAAAACTATTGTTAATCTGAATTCCATGAATGGCTGCTGCCTCGGGTATTGAAGACACAGACCATGGGCATTAACTTATCCCTGAATTTCATACTCAAAACTTCTCACATTAATTCTATCATGAAAATTTTTACTAAAATATATTTTAACTAAAGAAAAAAGTGCTTGCTTTCATAAGCCACATAATCACTGTAAACATTACACTGACAAACTTTGTAACTCATCACTGATTTGAAGTTATGTTTCAGATGGGCAAATTTTATTCTTATTTTTCCAGTTAACACTGCTTAAAAAACTGTGCCTCCAAATGTTCATATCTCATACACTTCAATGGGATTTTCCAGGAGTTAATAGAAGATTCAGTTTAGCATGGACAAAGACTGAATTTCTCTGTTGATGCATTTCATTGAATTTTCACCTGTGATACAACTGAATTAGCATTTCATATAAGACATATTTGATGCCTCTCTAAATTGAGCTGGACTAAGAAGAAAAAAAATGAATGATGAAGAATAGTTTCAATATTCTTTATAAGTTACTTAGGCCAATGAGAACAAAGTTCCAATTCCAGATGCCGAGTATGACAGAGGATCCTTAGCCTCTTCTAAAAGTAACACGGGCAATGGAAAGCCCCAAAGGAGCTTAATGTGGACTTCAGCAATATCAGTCATTAACAGGGCAGACTTGCAACAGCTTCATCAAGCCTGGAGTTTAGGTTTATTTTTTTAAAGAAGGAAAATTCTGGGTTTCAAAGAAAAGTACTTGAAGATATCGCCTCCATTATATATCTGCACAGGAGATATTTTCTCCATTTTTTTCTGTGCAGTACAAATCTGCATGGTATAGTATATTTCTGAAAAAAGCAATAGATATTACTAAGAAAATAGACACTATTTCTAAATTTTGATAGGAATAAGAAGGCACCACTGATTTGAGGTTGTGTCCTGTTGTCACTGAGAGCTGACTGTGAGCTGTTTATTTCAGCATTTGTTCATAGTAAACCTTTTTCTGGGTAGTACCACTTAGGACCATTACTGTGGCTTCCGGACCACAAACAAAACACATTCATAGTAGTATTTCATCATAGAGAGATCATTCACAGTATATGTTGACAATACAGATTCCTCTTCCACCTGTAAAAAAAGCAAAAATCATAAGATCGTGATTACAACACAATTAACAAAAACAAGAAGTTAATAGCTGTAGGCACTATCATAACTATATTTAAACAATACCCCTGCCCCCCCCCCGGCTGGCGGTGGTGGCACACGCCTTTAATCCCAGCACTCGGGAGGCAGAGGCAGGCAGATCTTTGTGAGTTTGAGGACAGCCTGGTCTACAAGAGCTAGTTCCAGGACAGGCTCCAAAGCTACAGAGAAACCCTGTGTCGAAAAATCAAAACCAAAGCAAACAAACCAATTACCCCTCCCCCAATAAGACTGGTAGCATTCATAATCCCACATACAAAGTAACAGGTTATGTAAGTTCATCATCACACCGCTAATAGGTAGTTAAGAATAGCTTCAAATTCAGGAAGTCAACTACAAAGTGCATAAATGCATTGCTTCTCTTTATTCTTAAAAATAAATCTATTATTTCGTAAATGAGTGTAATAGCCAAAGTACCATAAAGTTTTATTTAATATGGGGTGGCTGAGAGAAGGCCAGGCAGTATAAAATAAGAACTGTTTTTTTGATATCTGCCTTCTCCAGAGCCTGTCAGTGAAAGATTGGCCTGGCCATTATCAGCTACCATTCAATATTGAAGGTCTATTTCATCAGGAACTAGTTTTTCCTTTATATGCATATTGTCCCAAATCTTTACAATTCAGAGAGCTATGTAATAATACCTTTCTATCTGGATGAGAAAAAGTAAAGTTACTAACTGCTGTAACACCTATATTCCTGTTTAAAGGCTTTTCAAGTTCAACATTGGCAGTGTCTTTCCATTCTTACCTCCAGCTGGAATCCATACTGCAGAACAACATTTTTGATATCCTCATAGCTCAATTCTATAGAAAGTTCATTTGCCAGATTTTCAAAATGGTACAGTAGAGGACCTATGGTGTGAGAAACTATGAATGAGTTACATGAACATAAGCACGCACTAATAGCTTTGTACACTGAATTCCAGACGTAATAGTTGAGTAGGTAATGAGGTCAAAGTGAAAAGATCCACTACATTTGCTGAGGACAGTTATCCAAACTTCTGAACATAAACGCATCAGTTTCAGCCAAGAAAACATCTTATCACAATTGTATTCTCAGATTACTCAGTCTTGTCTTTACCTTTGAGTTAATCATAAATCCTACATACAAGTTAGCTCTATTTACACTCCTCAGACAACATACTAAGATGGAAGGAAAGGAAAAAAGAAAAGAAAGGAAAGGAAAAGGATAGGAAGAAAAAAGCAAGGGAGAAAAAGTAACAAGTTAGACAGTTTCTGCTCCTAAGAGGCTTTGCCATCCTGTTATCCTGTGGGTAAACATTTTCATCTCCTTAGTTTAGAGGTAGGCTTTTTCAAAGTAGCCCAGGAGGCCTTGAACACCAGATCCTTTTGCCTCAGCCTCTAAATGCTAGGAATCTAGTCATGCTGCACCCTCTTCTATTTTTACCCTACCTAAACCACTAGAATAGATGTCCATGAATATAATTTATATGTTAGCACACTCTTCAAAATAACAGTGGCTCTTCCTTAAAAGCCTACTCTTACTGAGACAATTTCTGGCCATCTGATCAGTCCTAAACTATATCAAAGCCTTTTGACAGAAGGCAGAGCCTCACAGCAATCTTTATAGTCTTCAAAGCTTATTTTACATCTGCTCCTGTTCTACTTTTTTATGTGCATGAATGTTTTGCCTGCAAGTATGTGTATATACCACATGGAGGTCAGAAGATGCAACAGGACTTCCTGGTTACCAGAGTTACAAAAGGTTGTGAGAAACCACCATGTGGGTGCTGGAACTAAACCTGAGCCCTCTGCAAGAGTAGAAAGTTCTCTAAACCACTGAAACATCTCAATAACCCCCTTGCTCTATTGTTTTAAGAGAATCTGAAAATACAGTTTTATAGGTATACACTCACCCAGTAAGTCACATGTTGCTACTGATGTGGACTGAGCCCAGTCCACAGTGGGCAGCACCATCCTTAGACAGGTGGGCCAGGGTGTATAAGAAAAGTAGACTACACCAGAGAAAGCAACACAGGAAGAATTCCTGTGTTTTTGCTTCACGCTCCTGCCTTGATTCCCTGCATGGTTGACTATAATCTGTAAGCTAGAATAAGTCCTTCATAGTAAATTTTTAAAACTCTTTTACTGCAGTCTTATAGCTCACACTACCTTCAGGTAAGTATCAGCACTCTCTAGTTTGCAGACTAAATATCAAGCAATATATACAGATGAATGTGAAGTATATATGTGTGCACACAAAGGTCAGAGGATGACACTGCCTATCCTTCTCTATCATTCCCCCACCCTATTTCTTTGAGACACGCTCTCTCACTGAACCCAGGACCATGTATGGTGGTGGCCAGCAAGCCTCAGTGATCCTCTTATCTCTATCTTCAACAGTGCTGAGGTTTCAGGAATGCTCATGGCAACATCTGGCTCTTCATTTTATAATATTTATTTTTATTTTATTTATGTGGATGTGTCTGCGTTGAGTATATGCCACTTTCATACAGATACCTGCAGAGGCCTGAAGAAGGCATCAGATTCACCCCGTGCTTGAGTTACATACAGGCTGTTGTGAGCCATGAAACACGGGTCTGGGAACAGTACTCTGATCCACCGCAAGAGTAGCACGTACTAGTAACCTCTAAGCTATGACTCCAGGCTACATACCTGCCTTTGTAAGTGGATGCTAGGAATCAAATTCAGGTCCACATGCTTGCATAGCAAGCACTCCCATCCACATAACCATCTCCCCAGCCCAAAGAAGGCTTTACGTTTCTTTTAAGTCTACCAAGACGACTAAGTAGTAAACATTGATTGTATAACTTTAAGTGTTTATAACATTACCAATCAAGGACAGTGACTGTGGTGTGAATACTTTCTGTAGTCTTTTGTTACAAACTGTGCTGTGACAGACATCTGTACATATTTCAGACCTTCCCTTACACAAAGACATTTCTTGAGTCAACAACTATTTTTACTGACGTGGTTCAAACTGCCAAGAGTTACAGAAGGAAGGTCTCTTAGCTGAAGTGCTTGAGTACAGGTGTTTGATATTTTAGAATATTTACATATACAAAATGAGGCAGAGGAGGGGACTGAGTCTAACCACAAAACTAGTTTCATACATACTTAACTGCGTAGCCTCATAGTTTGTTTGGACAGTTCTGGACTACCAAGGGCTTTGCTTATAGGAAGGTTCTAACCAGTAAGTTATAACTCTAAATGCTAAAACTAATTTTGCATAGTAGTTTTAGTGCACACACTACTGCCTATCATCTGTCAGATGAAATCATGTATGAACTCGTTACTTGGCATATCAACATTTTAGAGCAATTTAGACTTTCAAGTTCGGAGAGATCTGTATAGCTTTTCACTCACAATTACAGGAGGAGTACTGTCTCAAAACCTTATTGGGATGAGAAGCCATGGTACTGCTACTCTGGAAAACAGGTCAGTAGTTTCTTGCAAGATCTGCTGCCCACTCGTTATATATGAAATTTCTTTATTAGGTGTTAACCCAAGAGAAATGAAATCTTACAGCCACACTTAAGATTTTGTGCCAAGTGTCAATAGCAACTTTATTCCTAACCAGCAGTCTGGCAATAAATCAAATGTCCATCCACTGAGAACTGATAACAAAATGTCACCCATTCATCCAGTGATGTATCACTCAAAAGTAAAAGGGAACAACACATTGGTTACATAGTGACCTAAGTGAGTCTCAAAAGCATCATGCCAGACAATGGAAGCCGGATACATAAAACACTACACTGTCTGGTTCTGTTTATATGATATTCTGAAAACGGGGTACTGGACTTACAGAAACCCAAACAGCAGTTCCAGCTAATTTTTCGATTATCATCTCTCTTCATATTGAGAAAGAACAAAGATGTATTTTCCTTGATCATAAAATATATACAGTAAGTTCATAATAGAAAGTTAAGGCAACATGAAACAGCACCAAAAGAAAACAAAACCATCTCTAATCCATTCACTGACTCTCAATGAAAAATATACTGAATCTCCTTGCAGGCTTTCCTTGATGCACAGTATGAAGTATTACATATATGGTTTAGCATCATTAGGACAGTGGAGAACCACTGTTGTAAGGCATTTTCTTAATTAATGATTGATGGGGGAGGGGTACCTATGGTGGGTGGTGTCATCCCTGAGCTGGTGGTCCTGGATTCTATAAGAAAGTAGACTGAGCAACTTATGAGGCAGAAGCCAGTAAGCAGCACCCCTCCATGACCTCTGCATCAGCCTCCAGGTTCCTGCCCTGCTTGAGTTCCTGTCCTGACTTCCTCCAATGATGAAAAGCACTGTGGAAATGTAAAGCTAAATAAACCCTTTTTTTTGTCTATTTGCTTTTGGTCATAGAGTTTCATCATAGCAGTAGTAATCCTAACTGGGACAGCAGCTATGTGCAATCAACACAACACTGCAACACAAGACAACCTTCTCTGGACATCAACCATGCTGACACCTTATCCTTGGAATCCCGTCTCCAGAACTATGACAAAATAAATGCCTGCTGTTTATCCAATCTGTTAGGCACTGTTTTAGTAGCCCAACTTAATCAAAAGATCAAACACATTCTTGCAATGTTTGCTGAGGTAGTTTGAGCAGATTAGAGAATAGAAAGATATCAGGGAGGCACCAGAATCATCTTGAGACATCTAGACTTTTTTTAGTCCATAAACTGGCTTGGAACACAAGAGCATTATTTGAATCAAAAATACTGACAGAGAATTAAAACCAATAGGGGAAACTATGCAACCAGGTGGCAAGAACGAAGTAAAGAGCCAGCACATGGTACATAAAGTAAAAAACACTAACAATTTCCATCAAACACCAATATTTAAGGAAAACTAGATTCTATTATTTCTAAAGATTTTGCTTTTAATTATATGTATATGTGTGCGTATGTGAGCATGAGTACTGGTGCCTGTGGAGGCTGGGGCACCTGGAGCTCACTGGGGTTACAGGTGAGCCACCTGATGTGAGTGCTGGGCAATGAATTCTGGTCCTCTGCAAGAAAAGTATGCATGCTCAACTGCAGAGCCATTTTTCCAGCCCTGATTATTATTTGTAATATCCTTTAATTTATACATGCCAAGTATTCTATTTATGAAGTATTAAGATAAGGTAGGTGTTTTCATTATTATAATTCCTCAGATTGTTTTGAAACCTTGTGTCTAGATGACTAGAAAGTCTACCTGTCCTCTTGTAAGTACCTGTTCCATGACTTCTGCTGTCCACGACACATAACACAACTGCAGCATAACTAGTTTTAGAGAACAGCCCCCCTACTTAGAAGGGCCAACTTTTTTTTTTATATATATATCAGGCACTTGTTATACAACTTTAAAAAGTATCAATAAAACAAGTGTTCATACACAAAGTTACTTGTATCAGTTAAATCAAGTACCTCAGAAAAACAACAAACTGTATCATAGCTCAGTAACTAGGAACCAAACCTTCAATTATGTATATATAGGATCATGTTAACACTAAGCACAAACTGGCAGTGTCAGAGTATGAGCCTGCCTCTTGCCACAAGTAAGCCTGGGACCTTCCTGCTAGTTATTAAAGCAGATCTCATTTTCTTCCACTGTTAGTAAATAGCGCCTTTTCATTAGGGCTGCTCTGAGAGGCTGAGGATGGAGCTCTGTGGAAAGAGAACCTGTCTAGGTGTACAACGTCCTACTTTAATCCTCCAGGACTACAAAACAGGATAGGGCTGCTATGAATTTACAGTATTTATAACAGCGCCTAAATCACAACACACAGGTTCTCAGCAGTATCCTTAAGTCATTCCTTGGGCCAACTTTCCCAAAGCATTTTCTTTTAAAGTTCTAAGGTTTAAGATACAGAAAAAAAATAAATAAATAAATAAAAAGATATGAGTCCCTTTGGGGGGGGGTGTCAAGAACAGGGTTTCTCTGTAGCTTTGGGGTCTGTCCTAGAACTACCTCTTATAGACCTAACTCTTGTAGACCAGGCTGGCCTTGAACTCACAGAGATCCACCTGTCTCTGCCTCCCGAGTGCTGGAATTAAAGGCTCGTGCCACCACATCCCAGAGAGATATTTGATTCTTATGATGACTGCATTTTACAGCTGTTCTCATCTAATCTTACAAAATTCTGAAGAGAAAGTGGGAAGATTTACTACTTCTAGTCTTGGTCCTGATGAAAAAGTTTCTAGTAAAAATAAAATCAATATACAGTCCAACTGCCAGAATCTCAGCAATAAAATAGGTCTTTATGTAGCCCTTTTCTTTGGTAGAATTATCATGAAAGTCTCATATTCTAAGCGTGGTTAACTCTGAACATAGGGCACACACATCACACTTAAGGAAGACATGCAAACTTAAATGAACTATACTCCCTCTACCTTTAAGAGGAGAAAATAGGCAATTACCTTTTAATTCTTGATAAAGGAACAAGGCATAATTATATTTTAGTACCAAGCAACAGGCTCAAAGTACAAGGAATTTTTGCATATATGAAATTGTATTTCTATTGCTTCTTAAACTCATGATAGTTAGAAAAAGTATTCTATCTACTGGGAGGAGAATTCCATGATGGAGGTAAAAGTCCTTCCTTTAAAGATTAAAAACAATAAACATTCTGTTTTTGTGTGAACTTTATTTTTGAAAATAGATCCTTCTCTCATACAATACATCCCAACCATTTTCCCTCCCCCTAGCTTCCCCACACCTCCTGTATCCCCCAGATCCACTCTTCCTCTATTTCCTCTCCAGAAAAGAGAAGGTCTCCAAGACATGACAGCCAGACAGAACTAAATAAGATATAGTAAGACAAGGTGAAAGCCCTCATATGGAGGCTGCACAAAACACCCAATAGGAGAAAAGAGTCGCAAGAGCAGACAAGAGTCTGAGACACATACACTCCTACTGTTAGGAGTCTCACAACAACATCAAGCTGTAATGTATATGAGGAGGATCTGGTGCAGACCCATGCTTGCTGCTTCAGTCTCTGAAAACACTCTCTTCTTAATGGAATGAAACGCCACCACCTGCATGGAGCAGGGGAAGATTACAAGGGACCGAGATGAAGCAGCAGACTGAACTTAGTATGTGCTGATGATCTAAGAGGATCATCCCAATGCTTGGATTGCCACTGCTTTCAGGAGGTTATCAGCCACTTGGACGTGGTCCTAACAGATAATACAACATAATTACAATGTTCACAATCATCTGGTACTATGTCACTACCAAATGGGGAAAAACTCTAATCCTCAAACTGATGTGTAAAATATTAATGAACATTAAAGCACTTACCGAGGTTTATCCAAATTCCACCTGGTTTGAGTATTCTCCATATCGTATCAATATAATCAATTACATTGTGAGCTGTGTCTATGAAGAAACAGGTGGCAATACAGTCCCAGGTATCTAATCAACAGAAATCAGACCATTGCATCTGTTATTTTTTTTCTTTCCCCCCATACTTGCCAACTAACTCTTGCAGAGTACTAATATTTCATTTAGCTGAAGGGATACAGACACTATACTCTTCCGATCAACACTATAATCAACATGATTATAGCGTAGTAGATACAGTAGTCAATTTGGAAACCACTTGTTATTAACACATCAACACATACTACCAAGTGACACTGTGAAAGAGTTGCTCAGCACATACACTCAACTGTAGCCTTTAGTTTTACTATGTTTATTCCGTGATGCTCGTAACTAAACCTAGGGTCTCGAGCTTGGAAGGTGCTCTGTGATGGCCTACCCTAGCTCTCATCTAAAATCTGCATAAACAAAATAATCATCATCTTGATTTTTGAGTTCTGATTTAAACCAATGTTAATCACTGATTCTGGCAAGTTTTAGAAGTAGGCCTTTCTTGCCAATTTGAGAAATGATAACATCAAAATACCCGAATACCTAGCATGACTTGATAATCATCAGGGAGAAGTTGGCTGGGAAAGACACAGCAAAGGTGGGCCCTCAAATAGAAAACTGTTTAGCTCTTGTAAGTTGTTCCAGGCAGAGGTAGGGACCAGATTCAAGATGTACTATCTATTCTAATCCTGACGTTGTAAAAGTGCCCAGTCCAAAAGAGATCATCTGTGTCCTCTTCCAGTCAGAGGAAAACGATTCCTTGTGGCACTGTAATGCTTTCCACTACTTCACTATTCTCAGATCTTGCTCCTTAACATTTACTCAACAGCTCAACCTCTCTTCATTGCTCTGTTCTATCTTAAGAATGCGCTTTGTCCCAATCTCAGAATTTAGGTGTTTATTTCCTATTTTAGGAAATTAGATAAATAAAATCTTTCTGTGTTGCTACTCCCCGCTCCGAGCCATATTTCAGGGGCTTCCTGATCCTCTCAGAGCACAGTTCAAACTTCTTGCTTTAAGTGAGCCTAACCAACTCTGTGCTCTCTTATCTCCCTTCTCCCCACTACTCACTTCACCATAGCCCCTGCTGAACTCGGCCAAGCACTCTTTCCTAAGCCCCTTGCCATCCCCAAACATGTAAGTGACAACCACCTTCTTAGTTTCTGTTGGGCTTAGTACTCTACCTTATTTTCTTACATACAATACTGTATGTTATGGCCTCTTTGTTCCTTCCAGTTATACGTCCCTTGTGGCCAAGGCCTCTGTCCTGCTGTTAGGTTTTCGATGTCTAAGAATGTACTTGGCATTTAACAGGTGGCAAAAAGATACATGTTGAAAGGATACTCTTGCTATTGCTCCGAATTCTGTTTCCTTTCTTCCTGCTACTGCCAGTTTATACTCTTTCCCTTTCCATTCCTGCCTCCTCCAATGTCTTTAATAACCTGTCAGACTGAAATCTAACTTCCAACCTGATAGCTTCTACAACTGAAGCTAAGACATATCACCCATAAAATTCCTTTCCTTGCCAATCTAACCCTGCTGCAGTCCCCGATGACCGTATTCTTTTAACTACTCATCTCTGTCCATCAAGTCACAGCCTCATTAGAAAGCTCCATTCCCACTATTTATTTCCATCTTACTGCAGTTACTATACCTTTGGACTCTTTTATTAACAGAGTCAACATCTCTTTTTATTTTTAATATTTATTTATTATATATAGTGCTCTGCCTGCATGTGTGCCTACAGGCCAGAAGAGGACACCAGATCTCATTACAGATGGTCGTGAGCCACCATATGGTTGCTGGGAATTGAACTCGGGACCTTTGGAACAACAGGCAGTGCTCCTACCCCTGAGCCACCACTCCAGCTCAACATCTTTTGAATGTACATATATTTCTTTACATTTCCTGTCACTGCCTTTTACATGACCTTGAAAATGTCACTGACATTGCACACCGTCTATTCTGGCATCAAAACAAATGGTAATAACACTGCGTCACTGTTTAGAATAACAGATAAGAACTTTAAGCACTTTCTTTGAACTTACTGCATTCTGAGTAAATCTCCTGAAAGTCTCCTGCTGTCATTGAAAAGTTAGAACCTGGAGGAAGACTGTGGGGGTCAACATCAGGGAAAAAAATGGGTCGAATTTGATCAGCTGATCTCCGATTATTGCTAAACTGATGGATCCAGGGATAAAGTTTATATTTGTTAATTTCAGAACATCTGTAAAATATGAACATAAGGTTCAATGTTAACTACACATTTTACCAAAAAAGAATCTACTTTAAGCATTAAAATATCTACTGAAGTTTTTTGCATGAAACTAATTAGACTTGAAAAGTGCCAATCTACACTATACTGGTATTGAAGGTGTGTATACATGTAAATGACCAACCATGGATTAAAAGACTCAGAGATTCACATGTGCTATTCATTCAAATTAAAAAAAAATTGTTAAAATTTTGTTGGTTTTTGAGACAGGGTCTTATGTAGCCCAGGCAGGCCTTGAACTCACTGTGAACTAAGGATGGCATTGAATTCTTGATCCTCCTGTTTCTACCCCACAAAAGCTGAGATTAGAGGCCTGTGCCACCACACCCAGCAAAAACGTATTCTTGAACCTAAACCTTGAGTAAAAGCAAGGAAACTCGTCTTGTTACCTATTTTTACCATTTTGTATGTAACCTTCTTTCCCCCCACCTCACCAGCAACAACACAGCACTGCACTGAGGAGCCGAGTATGTCACTGAAGTGTGCTACTGAGGCAGGGGACTAGTTCTCTGTCTCTAACATGCTGCACCTGTGACTTACAATAGTCACGCTTGTCTGCTACCTTCTGGTAGTGGACCCAGCAGTTTTCAGACCTCATTCCAGATGCAGTAAGCATGTATGGCCACTTACTGAAAAATCAGTTAGGGAAAACAGTTACAATTGCTGCCATAAACTCTTCACCAAGAAACAAAAGGTAAAAAGACCTTTAAAAAAATGAGAAAAAACCCTTTTCTATATCATAATTACAACTAAAGAGTCTACAGAGAAACTGTTTTAATTTCATGAACTGCCAAATCACTTTCTAAATAGCTGTTGCTTGCCCTGAGTCAACACTGCTGGCTAATTAACCCTGGCTACAGTGGCAATTGGTATAAACATTATTAATTTACTGTAAATATGATCTATATCAGTCAAGTACTACATACTTTTCTTCTAATTCAAAATTGTTCAAAAACTGGTAAGGCAATTTAATTTTGAGAAGTTACTATTTCCAGCAAAAAGTAAATTAAATACCTGTTGAGTACAAAGTTGGAAGAAAAGAGCATAAAAAAACTCCATTCATTTCCTTGACAAGCATAACCTAGCATAGCTATTTCCCAGGCCAATCTTCCTAGTCCAGCACCAGGTACCAGAATATTTACTTTAGAAGGATCCCTGCAATGAAACAAGGCAATTATATCCTGCCCCTCAAAGAGGAAAAAAAAAATTAGAAAGAAAAAAAGACAAAATCCATATTAACAACTAAAAATTTACTGAATTATTCAATAAGAATAAGCTTACTCAGAGTCTTGACTTCTTAAATTGAAATATTTCTAAATGTCAATAAAAGTAAGATATAGAAGGAATCATTGCATTATCAAGTGAGAATTTTATCTGACCCCCCAAATACTTCTCAGAAAAAAAAAAATTGAATCACATTGTATCTAAAGATTTATAGCCATTCTTATTTTGGGGAAGATAAATCATTCCAAAGTAATCCCTGAATTACATATGGGACATTTGAACTTCATCATGAGGTGGAGAACACTTTAAAGTTCATACAACACAATGATTTACAGAAACAAATAAATTAACTATATTTAGATTTTAATGTATAAAGTCTCAGATTTGGTAGATCTCAGGTACAAAAAGGAAAGGGCAGAAGTTCTGGGCACAGTAGCTCATACCTGTAATTCCAGAGTTGGGAGGTTAAAAGGATGGCCACTGAGTTTGAGACTAGCCTGGCCCTCATTGTTATCTCCAGAGTAGCTTGAGAGACAAAATAGGACTCTTTTTCCAATGCCCTTACTTCTTCCCACAGAAGAGAGAAGAGGGATGGGATATTCTCTTGGAGAAAATGGGCAACTGCCTTCTTCTCAAAAGGATTTCATTAAGTAGCCCCAGACTGGCCTCAAACTCATGACCTCCCTGCCACAGCTCCCCTGATAAGGACTTCTGGGCAAGCACTCATGACAAATATCCCGCAACAGACCAGAGACCCTATTTATCCCATCACACTGCCATTACATGCTCCTTTTCTCAAAGGTCGGCTAGTTTATCTGCACACTGCAATAAGCTTTAGAAGAAAAAAAGGTAGGGAGCAGGGAACTTTTCTCAGGAACCCTAGCA
Source organism: Microtus ochrogaster (assembly GCF_000317375.1). Classification (NCBI taxonomy): domain Eukaryota; kingdom Metazoa; phylum Chordata; class Mammalia; order Rodentia; family Cricetidae; genus Microtus; species Microtus ochrogaster. Next base: position 48,613,370 of record NC_022015.1, on the reverse strand, counting down.
ACTCAAATTCTAGGGTTATCAAGATGGCTCGGTGGGTAAAAGCAGCTGTGACCAAGACTGACAATCCAAGTTCAATCCCTAGGAACAACACAGTAGGAGAGAACCAACTCTTCTGCGCTATCCCTTGATGTCCACATGTGCACTGGTGTACACAAGAGTACATGCAGGGGGCTGGAGAGATGGCTCAGAGGTTAAGAGCATTGCCTGCTCTTCCAAAGGTCCTGAGTTCAATTCCCAGCAACCACATGGTGGCTCA
>NC_022015.1:48612461-48613014 GCF_000317375.1 Microtus ochrogaster | reverse complement strand
AATAAATATTTTTTTTTAAAAAAAAGAGTACATGCAGTCACACACACATAGGAAGCTAAATGAAAATGTGTGTAACCAGTTGGCATTGTCTATAAAAAAGGAATTTAACTATTACACTTCTAAAATTTGGTTCTCTTTCAATTCTATTTCAAACCATTCAAATCTTACTACCTATTCCCTGAGGTGTGCACTCTCAGAGATCAACAGGGCCTTTTTTTTAAAATTAGCATTGTGTTCTATAGGGCAATCTTTGCATATTCCATTTTAAAACAACAGAAAAACAGAAACTGGGGGCCACGGAAATGGCTCAGTCAGTAAAGTGCTGGCCATGCAAGCCTGCAGACTTGAACTGCATCTCCAAAAACCCCATAGTTCTGGCACCAGAAGGCAGAGACAAGAGGATCCCCAGGGCTTTCTAGCTCAATCAGTGAGCTCAGGTTCAGTAAGAGATCCTATCTAAAAAAAAAATAAGATGAAGAACAACCGAGAAAGACATCAAAGTTACCTCTGGCCTCCATCCACGCACGTAACATGCACAACTTACGGGAACTTG
>NC_022015.1:48580806-48611956 GCF_000317375.1 Microtus ochrogaster | reverse complement strand
GCTCACAACCATCTGTAATGAGGTCTGGTGCCCTCTTCTGGCTTGCAGGCATACACACAGAATATTGTATACATAATAAATAAATATTAAAAAAAACCAAAATACAGAATATATCAAGACCCTGCCTCACAAATTAGCAAATACTATTAAAGATTTTCAAACTATTCACATTATGACAAACAAGGTATTTTCAAAGGGTCTTAGAACAAATTTAGTAGAATTAAAATATGATTGATCAAGAACCAAACAAGGAATGGGGGAAATGGCAAGAAGGTTTTCCTAAATGTGTAATATTAGCTAGATGTTTCCCCCAAAGGTATACATGCTGATATGAATCTTTAAGAAGTCTCGAGCATTCCTTGTTTTCATGGAGAAAAGAAACAAACTTAAAACAGATAGGGTGGTTTTAAAACTTGAAAAACCAGGAACAGATAGATACATAAAATGTGGGTTGCCTGCTTGAGATTCTCAGCAAAAAAAAATAGCAAGTTGACCAAGTTAGTAAGGTGCATTTACAACAAATGCAACTCCTGACACATGAGGGGAACCTCAGCAGTTCATTCAAGACAGGCATGAAGAGGAGGAGGACCTACTAGGACAAAACTAAACACACAAGCAGACTGGTTATTTACCAACAATAAATACTCTTGACAGAGCTTTATTTAACTGTATTATTTCTCCTTTACAAATTAGCAAACTGTAACACACTGTACTTTGTTTTGTGGTATCAGCAGAGTGACACTTGGCTGACCCCTGGTGGTAGAAATATTCTGGAAATTTAGTTTATTGACTTCGTCTGTTTCCACTATTTCAAAGCATTTAAAATTACTTATGGACCTTATATTTAGAACCTGCATATTTACATAAATTCTGAATGGTGGTCTATATAAACAAACTATTAAAACACTATACCAGGACAAGGACAGCCAGGGCTACACAGAGAAACCCTGTCTGGGAAAAACAAAAATAAATAAATTACAGGCAACTATATTACTTCTAATAGTTGGTATTATTATTGTTAGAATAGCTTCCACGTACAGAAGTCTATCTGCAAATCAGATTCAACAAAATTGAACTCTAAGAATGATTTTTAATAAACATAAGCACCACCAAATTGTCCTCCATAAAATTTTTACTAATTTTTTCTTTCACAAGAAAAATGTTTCTTCACAGCTTCACTGCTCCCTAATTTTCAAATTTTGTAATAAACTATATGAAAAATGGCTTCTTAACACAGATTTTTTTAGATTTGAATTTTCTTGTGAGATTGTCATATTCCTTTTATACCAATTTATGTCATTTTCTTTTCTTAATCTTAGACAGTTTTATCACTGGGGTATTATTCTAGAATTATGAACATTTGAAATTTGATTTGAGTGAAGTCTAAAAGACATACCTGTTTTTAGTCAAGACTTTGAGAATAGAGAAAATGTTCTTCACTCTATCTATATAATTGCACTCTATATTTCCTCCATTTTCTCTTTTAAAATGGATTCACTTAAGCTAATAAATCCCTTCATAAAAATAATTTAAATTTTTATTTTAATATAAATATAAAATGGTTCTTTAAAACAGTATTTTCCTAAAAAGTATAAGAAAATAAAATTTTCACCAAGTCCGTCTGCCACCGTCTTCTGGAGTACAGTAAATACTGACACACTCATTAAAAAAATCACCCTAAACTGTCTTAAAATAGGCACATCAACTAAGATTTTAAAACAACATTAACAAAAAAATAGTTCTTATAATAAAAACTCTGAGCCTTTAAGACAGGCCCAAATGTCTTTCCTTCACATTTATGTACTTTATAGCTAGAACCAGCAGACACTTGGGAAAATGGAACATTTGTTTTGTGGTGTTTTATTGTTTGCTTGTTTGGGTGAAAATTTCAATACATACTATTCTACCAAATGCTTAGTGTTACACTATCCTTGTGCTCATGTTTTTGATTGAGACATGGTCTCAATACTTAGCTTGGCTAGCTTAAAACAGGCTATACCACAGTGGTCTTTACCTTGTGTTGCTCCTCCTGCCTCTCCCTACTGAATACTAGCATTAATGACGTTCAACCCACCACATTCAGATAAGCCGATTTTTTTTTTTTTTTTGAGACAGGATTTCTCTGCGTAGCCTTGGCTGTCCTAGAACTCACTCTGTAGACCAGGCTGGCCTCGAACTCACTGAGATCCACTTGCCTCTGCCTCTCCAGTGCTGGGATTAAACACCCAGCTAAACTTAGATTTTAAACGAAAATAAAAAGAGATGGTACTGCCTGATAACTTTAATGTTAACTGTTTCCAATATCAGCATAGAAAACCAGTTTTAGGTAAAACCAAAGCAGAGAGACGAGTGATCTGGCATTTGGTAAAATGTAGAAGGTATTTCATTAACACACAGATCCTTGCAGAATTTGATCTGTGCCTTCAAATTTTGTACTTAAAAAACTCAAGCACATTATTCCCAAACATGGACAAACAGGAAAAATAAAAATGTTTACATAAAACATTGTAATGATCAGGTTCAGAAAGCTCTATGCATATCTGTTAGACATGCTATCTTTCATGGACATCTCAGAACGGCCATCACTGAAATCTCAGTAAGGAAAGGCAGTTGAAACTGAGTCAAATCCAGCTCAAGTATAAATAAGGACATCAAGTTCTTATGCCTGCTGTGGCACCATCTGAAACCCAGATGACAACATTTTATCCAGAACGAACCCAGACTCTGAATGGCTGTAATTAATGTGCCTCATCCAGGTCCTTTTCCTTCTCTGAAACAGGGTTTTGCTGTGTGATTAAGGCTGCCCTCAGATTCACCACCATCCCACCTCAGCTGTGTAGGAGCACAGGGACATGATACCACACCTACACCCGGCCATGGGGTTTACATTTTATGGGAAACCTATGACTTTAATATGACCCCACTGTTTAACTTTCTCTAGCTACAATACAATAAGGCAACTAATCTAAGTAAAACAAGACAAAATAATATAAAAAGAAATACACAACTTTTCCATCTAAAACTGGAGGGAATAAATACCCTCCCCTGACCTACATATGCCATTTAAAGTTTATAAGTGTGTGTAGGCATATCCTTACCACAACTGTAACATTGTTTCCAGGGGAGAAAGTGGGTGGCTGGAGAGCAGTATCAGAGGTTCATATCCTTCTTAACCTCAGCTTTGAAATCTTTTACCTACTGAAAAATGCCTTTTTCTTTTACTTTTTATGTAATTTACTAGAACCACCTAAAGTTCATTCATCCATTTACCTGCTTACACTGGCAAAGCTGTAACAGCAGAAAGATAACTGTTAAGGCAGTAGTGAGTGTGCAAGCTTACCCCACCTTTAATAATGACACAGGTTTTTAGATAAGCTAGTATTGAAAGGCTGATTAAACAGAATAGCATATATTATTCAAGAATCTGAGTATGAATAAAATTATAAATATGTTGTAATTTATGCTGACATAAACATCTGATCTTTGAGCCTTTGAAATTCATTCTACTTTGAAATTTCTACTTGAAATTCATTCAAGCTTTGGTACACTCAAATTTTAAAGAGCATTACTTTACAATCTACTTTCAGAGACAAAGACACTTTGAATTTTCAGGGATACGTAGACTTCAAAGAAGCCATTATCTAATACTTTAGTGAGCAAAGTACTGATGACATTCAAAGGGAATAAAAACTAGAAACTTTAAAACAAATAATATCCCCATAGAAGCAATGATGTTCATAAAGGTTCATGAACTTTAAAGCAATCACAAAGACTATAAAAAGTTAGTAAGAGATTAGGTCCCTGTTCTACTAGCTGTGGGATCCTTCCTGAACTGCCACTGATGAAAATCTCAGGCTAGAGTGTAACTCATTGGTAGGGTCCATGTGCAGCACATAAGCAGATAACCTGTAGTAGCACTGATGACTGACTACAGCAGTCTTGAAGAACTGAAGTAAAGTCTTCAAGATGAGTCTTACTGAAGATTGCTCCCTATCTTTCAGAGAATAAAAAACAAGCTGTAAACATCTCAAGGTCATATGGATAGAAAATAAATACTTACCCCTAGGAAAACATAACTGTTGGCCACTATCCCTTATAATAAATGAGTGTAGAAACCCCAAACAAAATATTAGCAAATCTAGCCCAATAATATGCTTAGAAAATCATTTACCATAACCAAGTGTGATTTATCCCAAAAAGGCAAAGGTGGTTTAAAACAAGAAAATGAGAATTTAATAAAATGGGGGGTTGGTGGAGAAGACCTGCAAGGTTGTCTCAATAGAATCAAAAGGTATTTAACATCCAACATGCTTTCTAATAAAGATGGAAATTATTCAACAAGAAAAAGAGAATTATGAAAACTCTATAGTTAGTATTATACATAGTGTTGAAAAGAGAAAATCCTCCCCCAAGAACAAAAACAAGGAATAAAAGGTATTCAAGTTGGAAAGGAAGAAATAAAGACTTTTTGCAAGATATCTTACATATGGAAATCCTCCCCACCAAAAAAAAAAAAAAAGTCTGCAAGAAAGCTAGATCCTATTCAGAAAGTACAGTCCAAAATGTCAAAAGATCACAAGCATTTACACCATGACTTCTATGATGTTTATTCTCCTGAAAATAAACTACAGGACATAATGGAGAAGTGAATGAGTAAGAGCCGTATCTGACATATATGCATGAAAATGTATAAAGAAACCCATTATGTTGTATGGTAACTTAAAAAAATAGAAGGAAGAAAATACTTTGGAAGGAAAAAAAACTCAGAAAGCCCAAATTTTTATGATTTTAAAGAATAGCACTGAAAATACACACATAGACAGAGAGGTATCTAAACATGGAAGATAGTCAAGCATTTTATCTTAAAATTGACTCAGCAACAAAATATCCTGCTCCTAGCCTTTGTAGATGACATCTTAATAAGCTGATGGTTTCCTGTGTGCACAGTAGCTGATTTACTATTGACGTAGTAATTGTTTTTATGTAAGAGACCAGTAACTACTTACTGTTACAAAATTTTTCTTTTACTCTGTCTCAGGAAGATGCTGAAGTTAATGTGTATGAAGTAGATGAAATACAACCCAAAACCTTATAAACCAGTTGATTCTCTAGAAAGAGGCAATAATCCTGTAATTATTTCTTGATGCAAGGTTTATAGAAAATTTTCTTTTTTAAAAGATTTATTTATTTATTATGTATACAGTATTCTGTCTTCATGTATGCCTGCACACCAGAAGAGGGAAGGGCCAGAGCTCATTATGGATGGCTGTGAGCCACCATGTGGTTGCTGGGAATTGAACTTAGGACCTCTGGAAGAGCAGCCAGTGCTCTTAACCTCTGAACCATCTCTCCAGCCTATAGAAAAAAATTTTAAGAGACTGTCTGAAGCAATAAATACTTGCAAGTATTTCAAAAATTTAAGACAAACTATTTACCCTTCCCTCTATACTAGTGTCCTAACAGAAAAAGCAAAACGTCATTTATTTTTGATTAATTTTTTATGCTAATCTTCACTTTTTTTAAACATAAATGTCCCACTAAAACAAAACTGTTCATGCAAAAACTCAAGAAAATAAAGGAAGTTTTCAAAGAAACTCACGAACAACACAGATGTTGGGGTTATTGGGTAGTGACTAAAAAAACAAATGGAAAGAAAAAAAATCACTGTAAACTACACTGCGCTGAGATGTAGCAGCACAGGCCCATAGTCCTAGAACTATGGAGGTGGATCTGGACAGGAGGATAAATTCAAGGCCAGCATGAGTTCATGAGCTACAGTGAGACCCTGCCTCAGAAAAGCATAAAGTTAAAGCATCTAATTGAAGAGACAGACCATGTGTACCACAGAGGAATTCAGCACTAAGTATCAATATGTGTGTTTGTATCTGTGCAGCAGAATGCCCAAAAGCAAATGACATCTGAGTAATAACAAAGAGACCCCATATCTGTTTTGGGGTTCTGGATAGCATCTCAAATTACAAGAAACCAAATCCTTGGAGAAATAGCCACACCTCACAGGAAACTACAACATGGGTCTAAAACATTTTATGTATTTTCACACATAAAAAAATAAAGGAATTTGAACAACAAAATTAAAACAATGGTAATAGATTATAGTTCACTGACTACAAATGATGAGTCACTAAAATAAATATATAAGGAGAGAGAAGAGCCTTCCTTTAGCAGAAGGCAGCCTGTAAACTCTGAGGGCTAGGAGATGGCCTCACATAAGAACCACCAGCGGACCTGATTCTAGAGCGGAAAGGACATGTGAAAAGGAGACTACCGGGGCAAGTCTGAAATCTGAGTATATACCATCAGGCTCCCTAACTGTGTTCAAGGGTCAATTTCCCGAGTCTGGTAACTGAAAGGGAACAGACTTAAGAATAAAGTGCGTCTGGGTAGAGGCACACACTTTCAATGCCAGACCCAGGAGGCAGAGGCGGACGGTTCTCAGTGCTCCAGGTGAGCCAGGGCTATGGAGTGAGAGCCTGAAGACTGACACTGTGAATTCCTAGGCATGAAGAAAGCATGGCAGACACTAAGGCAAGTCTCAATGGCTTCACAGTCATTCTGGGTGCGTGCTTTTGGACATCCACATACTGGAAGATGGAGAGGAGGAGAAGGTGGGAATGATACAGCCATGTTCTAAAATGCCAAAACTTGATGAATTTTGGTAAAGAGTATATGGAGGGTGGTTATACAATTCATGAACCATAATTTTGAAGCAATTTCAAAATTAAAAGTTCAAAGCGAGAGAAGAAAGAGAGACACGGGCACTGACATTCCTCAAGGGATACACTCAAACTCGGGAGCTCTGAACAGGGACCAATGAATCCCGGGGGTCTGAGGACAAAATTCACATTAGGAGGATGAGGAAAAGTTAGATCTTATTTTACTATTTTTTAAAAATGGTCTACTTTGAATTGTATACATTGTATGTGTCTGTGTGGGAGAAGAAGCATATATGAGTGCCGACACCCACAGGGTCCAGAGAGGGCATCGGATCCCCTGGAGCTGGAATTCCAGGTGATTGTGAACCACCTGATAATGTTCAGCTGGAAATTGAACGTGGGTCCTCTACAAGAGCGGTAAGTAGAGGCTCTAACTACTGAACCATCTCTGTAGCCCCAAACAGATTATAACTACAATAATGTTTAATTGATACTTGTCTTCAATTACAAAATGCAGGCAATAAGTAATGTTAAGTTTAGGAATATCTATGACTTTATCACCAATAGGAATCACATTTTTATGAAAAATAATGTACAAATTATTTAGCATTTTCTTAATATATTACGTATACCCACTGCCAGGCTATATCTAATCAATACATTGTAAAAAGTACCTAGGAGCACAGTATTTGTTTAATTAAGATACATTACTTATTTTGTTTATATGAATTTGTGTCTGTGTGTTTGTGTGAGAGAGAGACATTAGAAATGTATGAGTGTCTTCTTCAGTTGCTTCCCAACTTATTTTTGAGACAGGATAGGGTCTCCCAGTTCAGACTACCAAGAGCCAGCTTCTTAAGCAGGTGCTAGGGATCCACACAGAGGCCCTCATGTATTGTAACAAGCATCACCCCAGCCCTCCACAAGTTTGCTTTTTAAAGATTTCAGTAACTTTATTTCAAAATAACCAGTTCTTTGAGGTCATGCATTTCATTGTATTCATTTATGAATGTTAGTCTGAAAATCAGACCATGAGCTTCCAAATGTCTGAAAGGTTCTATGTTAAAAAGTTAATTAAATCTCTCTGGTCAGTAGACCCCTCATTTCTTTTAAGAATGCCATAATGAGATAAAGTAAAATCTATCACTTTTGCTTTGCTATAAAAACAACTTATAAAGCAGTGTGTATTATTGATTATGAGTATTTATTCTAACTTTAGTTTCAAAATTTTTTGAAATTACTAGAGTAAATGTTACAGAACATAAAAACTCCAAGCTCACCCAACTGCAGCATCTAGTAACGAACAGATCTCTCAGACATGTAAAGACATGCAGGCACAGAGCGGCTATGAGGATGAATCACAAGGTGAAATGTCGTGGCTAAGTGCTTACACGCCTTAAAGAAAGGGGTCAGAAATGCAGCAGACTTTACCATCTCTCTTTTGGGAAGTTTTTTATGATTTCTTTTATGATTGGCTTATAGCAGGCATCCCTTTCTGCTTTCCCAGTTTCACTCCAGTCTCTGACAAACTGTTTCAATGTAGATTTTAACTTATCCATGTCAAACGTTGATGCTGGCATAATCTTTCCATTGCCCTGTTAAAAAAAGGAGGGGAAAGAAAAGAATTATTTTCTGAAAGTCAATCTTGAATATGATTAAATGAGCATACTAAGATACAGGTGGGTCAGTGGATAGTGATTAGTCTCTCACCTTGAGAGCCTTCATGAAAAACGTTCGGTGCTCTCACTTCTACCCTCAACAGGGAAGAATCATTAATCATAAAACGACCACAAAAATCTCTAGCATGCTGTTCCAGCTTCATCACATGGAAACATCCTCTCAGTAGAGTGGATGACCTACCCAAGGCCTACACATACAGACGGTTACCCTCACAGGAAGAGAGACAGAACAAGTTTCACATACATCTTCTCCATATTCTTTATTTTCAAACATATGTACGCAATCATTCACAATGGTCAGCAGTATTTCCTGATTATGGTCAATGCATTTCCGGATCTTGTCCAAGTGGAGAGGAAACTGAGGAAGCAGTTTCTGCTGGTTATCTGGAAGTGATCGGAACTGTCTTTCTGTTCGCTTCACTCGTTCATGCATACTGGTGCTAAAACAGAAAAGGTGTTTATTTTAATTGCCAAGAAGAACTCTTGCCAGAGGCCAACCATACTTTAAGACTGCCATCCCACATAACTACTCCTTAGCTATGCTGGACACAGCCCTCTTTTACTATCCTTTGACTTCGGAAGAATATCAGCTTAGAAAGTTTGTTTTTCTTCATGAGGAATACTTCTTAGAGCAATCAACAACAAAATGGTAAAAACAGATATGTGTACTAATAAGAGGAAGCAAAGATTAATTTACAATTACTTTTAATAATTTAAATTTTCAAATTAAACATTTTGGGCAAAACTGGCTAAGATTCCTGTATCATCAAGTAGTAACATGTTGCTGTAAAAGTACATTGAAAAGGTCTGGATAGCCGGGTGGTGGTGGCGCACACCTTTAATCTCAGCACTAGGGAGGCAGAGGCAGGTGGATCTCTTTGAGTTCGAGGACAGCCTGGTCTACAGAGTTACTTCCAGGACAGGCTCCAAAGCTACAGAGAAACCTTGTCTCCAAAACGAAACAAAACAAAAAAACTCCCCCCCCAAAAAAAACAAAAACAAAAAAGGTCTGAATAGATAGTTCAGTGACAAAGTACTTGCCCAGCATGCTTAAGGAGTATAAGCTGTATCCCCAGAATCAAAATAGTAATAATATAGAATATGTTTTGAAAATAACTAAAAGCCAGTCCAAGTTGAAAAACACAAAGCATATAATACCAAAGTATTAAGCAAATGGAAAATTAAGATTCTAAAGAGTTCCAAATGTAAAATTCACAATTTGTATTTCAAAAGCTTCCTAAGTAGAATGGTTCTTTGGGGATTGCTTATTCAGGAAGTAAAAAAGAGAGTCTTATTTTTAGAAGCTAAATATATACTCACACCTAAGTGTCATTTTACATCAATGAAACTGGCAAAAATCTAAAAATCCAAACTAGATCAAATATTGGTAAAACTGTAGAAAAACTTGGAACATTTACACACTAATGGTGAATGCACACCACCTTGCAAAATAACAGCATACTTAGTAAAGCTTACTGTTTCATCTGCCCTACGAGCTAGAAATTATAATCTCACACACACTCAAGAAACACAAGTCACCTTCACCACAGCATTGTCAAATGGCAAACCAAAAAACCACAGACCACAGAAAGCCCATTACAGTGGTCAGGTGAAGAAATTATAGCTCTACAGTGGAATGCAGAGAAATGAACACAGCACTACCACAACCATAACAGATAAAAAACAACAATGCAAATATTTGTTGAAAACAGCAAATTAAAGGACATATGATATACAACTCCATTTTATATATTAAACAATATACTGTTTAGACATCAAGTGAGTGCTCAAGAAAATGATGTTTCAAGAACACCCTCTGTGAGAAAAAGGAAAAAGGAATAGGATAGGGGTGTGTGTGTCACAAGAGTGACGGACTGTGGAAACGGGGTGGTGGCTCATAGGTATTCAGCATAGCATTCTTCACATTCTCTAAATACAAATAAAACAAATGCATCTGTAAAATACAAATGTAAATACCTTCTGTGAAAAGTGAAGAAGCACAGACAATGCTCATGCTATACATACATGCTACAGCCATGTTTCTAAAAGCACGTGTGGCATTCTGGTAGAGAGGCCCTGAGGGTGATGTTAGAGGTCACCTGGACAGTGGCTGCATGGACTTTGCTTTTTTTACACTGGGGACAGTAGGACCATTCTCCAGTCTTACTACTAAGGGATCCTTTTACACCCCAAAGTGTCTTGATAAAACAAGGTAAAATAATGATGATGGAAGTATCATTTATTGAAATTTAGTAACTACCAAGCACATACATAACAGACTGGTTGGAATAAATTTCCACAATACCTACAAGGTAGGTAACATTATAGTCCTCTGTCCATTCCATTGGCCTCCACTGATTATGAAAACTAGTGAGTATAAACACCTTTTATGATTTGCATATGAAGTCCCTTTCCTTAAAAAAGAGAAAAACAAAACAAACCCAAGAAACATATACCAAAAGGCTTGGTTTCTAGCTAACACCACTTTCTGGGGGAGGTTCTAGAAACTCTAGGAGTTAGCAGGAGGGCAAGGGGACACACTTTTGGCAATCTTGTCCAGATTCTTTCTGACTGCAGGCTGACAGTAGACCAGCTGCTCTGCTCAGTCATCATTCCTCACAGCTGACTGAAACCTTTGAAACAGTGCAACAAAATACATTTGCCCTCCATCAAGTTGTTTACACTGGGTTTAGCACAGTGACAGTCTGGCAAACACAGCATGCAAATATAGCAGGCATACCTACTTTCTACACATTACCAAATCCACAGTAGAAATACCAAAAAATTAAAAAAAGCAGAAAAGTAAAACTACCCCCGGGGAAAGAAATAGCAAGCCCTCCTCTAGACGGAACTACTTCTAACCTTCCACATTTACCCCTCTTGTAGCTGTTAAAGACAAATTCATTCATGACCGAATTCACAAATTCTAGTTCCACACAGTTATGGAACATAAAGTGGTATTTACCACATCTTCACCCCTCCGCTTCCATCTGGTGGTTAACTACATTCTGCTCTTCTTTCTATGTACGACTGTTTAGATTCCACACATAAAAACATGAGGTATCTGTCTTTCCATGTCTGACTTGCTGTCATGTAACAGCTACTCCAAATATAACAGCAAACCTCTTGGAAGAGGTTAGGAATGGACATCCAGCCAGACCTATGTCCTACCGAGCTGGAATCTGCCTTTTAGCTAAGTTTCACAGTTGATTCAGGTACACCTCAAAGTCTAAGAATCACTTATAATTCTTCATCCTTGCAGGATGGATAAATGTTCTCAAATATAAAATGAATAAAATGATTGTTAAACATTCTACTTTATGCAAACAAAGCTTACTAAGCTATTTCCTAACTACTGGGCACTGAGCAGTGAACTTTTTTTATGTTCACAATCTGTATTTACTATGGTTTGAAACTAGCCACAAAAATGCACAGTAAAATTTAATCCTCATTATGAGGTATAAAGTGCTAGAAATGTAAGACAACTATGGTATTTGAAGGCAGGACTTAGAGGAAATAATTTAAATGGTACCTGAAGCGTAGCCCCTAATCTGACAGGACTGTGTGGCTTTAAAAAAAAAAAAAAAAAAAAAAGAAAGGAGAGCTGGAGGCTTCCCAGTCCTTCCTCCATGTGATGTCCTATACCGCCTCAGGGCTCTATAGACTCTCCACTAGCAAGAAGGACTTCATTAAAGGCGGTCCACACTTTGAAACTCCACCGTTTTATAGCTTTAATCCTTACAAGTAAATTATCTAACTTGGGAGGTTCACTTATGGCAACAGATTGTTTAGGGGGAAAAAAAGGAAGAGAGAACAAATTTCCCAAAGCAGTATTATCAGGTTCAAATAATTACAAAATGATTTTCAAAAAGTTCTTTTTTTAACCTATATAGTTCTAATGTTACCTTGGTGAAGTCAGGAGAACAGCAGAACGGCAACAATTTCAAGTTCACCCTAAGCAGCTCTGTCTTATTGTAGACCTTTCTTCGTAGTATTCCTAGGCAATGGCTGTCCTGTCATTCTCTCACCACACCTCAAAACCCGTGACCAAAATCACCAAACTGGTTTTTTGTAGCATGTGTCCCCCCCCCTTTTTTTTTCCTTTTTTCCTTCCTTCCTTCCTTCCTTCCCTCCCTCCCTCCCTCTTTCTTTTCCAAGACAGGATTTCTCTGTGTAGCCCTGGCTGTCCTGGAACTCACTTTGTAGAACTCACAGAGGTTCCCCAGCCTCTGTCTTTCAAGTGCTGGACTAAAGGCGTGCGCCATCACCGCCAGGATTGTGCCCCCCTATCGTCACAGCTAACATGGTCTCTGAATGACTTTCCTCAGCCCCACAGTGCACATAGTGCTACTGAGCAAGAATGCTGCTAGATGCATGCTGTCTCCCCACCGTCCCCTGCCCTCCTAGTCATTTTTCTAGGTACAACTTCCATCTTTATCGCTTTCAAATATCCACATTTCAGTAAGAATGACAACAAACCAATGCTGGGCATGCTGGTGCTTCTAGCTGCTCACGGAGACTATGTATCACACAGGCAGCAGGGGAGGTGCACTCTATTACTCAGACAACCGACAGGTAACCGCAGAACTGGATAAAAGGAAGCATAGTCCTTAACCCCCAGGGATCTAGTTGTCTTCAGGGCACTCTGGGAGATTCTTAAAGGGTTTGGGCTGAGGGTCTGCGGCTTCATGAGGTACAGCATATGTTTATGGATGAGTCCTAAAAATGCTCTCCTCACACACACAAAGTTAGGAAAGAAACAAAACAAATAAAAACAGGGAGGGGGGGCATTTTACCAGCGCTGAAAGCAGTCTGATCTTACCATGCTGTATTTGGGGTAACATAGCTATTATGGAAACTAACTATAAGCTAAGGCCCACTAGCTACTTGGTCATTTTGTAGCTTCTTTCTAGAGCAGCCACCCAAGCTCCTTTGTTCACACAATGCTCATGTGTTCCACGCTGAACATCTGTAAAGACCTCATTGGTCAAATAGAGAAACTTTTGATGGCACTCTGCTTTTCACGAATGTCTTCAAACACCAGATTTTTTGGTACACTCAGGAGCCAAAAAGCATTTCTTGCCCTGTAATCTTTAATCAAAGTCTTTTATTCACTGTAACATTTAGTGGTAAAATCAAGCCCTCCAAAATGTGCTAGGAGTCTAGAACAGGACTGGCTGTCAGAACTGACTGCTGATGAAAAGACATCGATCCACACTCTAACGTGGTACACTAGCAACAGGTGGAGTAGCATTTGATAGACGGCTGGTGAGACTGAGCAACTCAATCCTAACTTTCAGTGAATTTGCATCTGTCCAGATGTGAGTAGTGGTTACAGTATAGTATACAGTATACACTTCAAGGCCAGACTGTCAAAAGATGTTAGAAAGCAACACAGTGCTTGCTATACCCCTCACCTCTCAGTGGCATTTTAACTTATTTGTTACTTATGCTACACTACTTTTCCAGAGATTTGGACTGTCTCACACAGACAGTACACACAAACAAAGAAAAACTTTAATGAAAATTCCCCCAACCCAATTCCACATTCAACTGTTAAAGAGAGAAGAAAGCACCGGGAACCATGTTACAACTAGAAAATGCACACAGCATCCTTTTCTATACGGCAACACTCAAGATGAGGTCAAAGGTCCTGTCCCCCAGGCTAAGGGATAAAGGCCCACCCAATACCTAATAATACCAATACCTAATAATAAACACCAATTCTTGGCTCCAATATACTAAAACTGAACACAAATGCCTAAGTTTAACGGAGTCTACTATGTCCCAAATTCTTCCTACTTCTCAATAGTAAAATGTGCCACTATCACAGAATAACCCTTCTTCTGAGTTTAATTAGTAAATTATTTCATCAAAATCTTTGATCTAAGAAACAGTCTGTCATGAGCCTAGAAGTGTAGCTAAGCAGTAAGTACTGCCAATTGGAAAGACTGAGGTTTTGGATTCGATGCTCCTGCCACACCTGCTACAACGTAACCATCAGATCCTAAATAACTACTCAATTCAAACCAGTAACAAAGTACTGTAAGCACTGGCCAAAACTGGAGAGGGTTGTATCGGGGTGTCCTCTTTTTGCTACTATGTTTTATTCATTAAAAATAGAGCTTCAACAACATTGCCAAGTGCCCTGACATTAAAATAAGACTCAGTCCACGCCCTGGGGGGAGGGGGTCACAGATGGGCAAATGAATTACATATATAAACAACTGTACTACTAGCACAAGGGTCCCATCTACAACAGTCTGACCCACAAAGAGTTTGTCCGTCTCTCTGGTTCCAACTACAGGCTTAGAATACAGCGACCAGGGGACTCTATCACTACAGAATAAATCTATTATCTTTGCCCCAATCCAGGCGTACGAAGACCCTTTCAGACCTGCATTTACACAGTCATCTAGACGAAACGTTAAAGTTAGGAAGTTGTACTACGAACGCGGAGCATACTTAAGGGTCCTGCAACCATGCCTAGTCCACGAAAGGAATTTTATTCTTACTCTCAGACTACAAGAATGTAAAGCCGGCTCCGGTGCCTACTGTCTTTCCCTTCCCAAGCTGCACATTTTGATATTCCGGGATCACTTCTACCCTTCACCATCCGGTTTGAGCCACTCAGCAGCGCCGTTCACTTCTCTAGGAAAGTGCACGCTCTTTCGGGCGGCGCCGGGGAAAAGTGGGAAAGCCGTCCCCGGGGAGCGCGCGCAAGTGACCCGCGAACCCGCCTGCCACGAGGCTGCCGGGCGGGCTGGGGGCGCGCCTTACCCGTAGTAGCGGAACGCGTTGATGACCTTCCAAAAGTGCTCGCGCTCCAGCCGCTCCTCTTCCTCGGAGGTAGCGCGCGCGGGGGGGCCGGCAGGCGCGGCCGAGCCCAAACGCCCGGCGGAGAACTGCACCTCCAGCTCCTCGCCGTGCCCGCCGTCCTGGGCCGGCGGAGCCGCGGGCGGAGCGCGCCGCCCATAGCCGCCGCGGCCCACGGTTTCAGCCGCCTGCGTTTCACCGTGCCCGACTGCGTGGTGGCGGACGGCCGGGCCTCCTCTAGACGGCGCCCGCCGCGGCCACGGCCCCCGCTCGCGGCGCGCCCCGCCCCGGGCCGCCGCCCTCAGGCCTCCATTCGCGCTGCGCTCCGCCAGGGTTTCGGGACTCGCGCACTCGGCGCGCACGCGCTGACAACGAGGCCAAGGCCGCGGCCGCCCGCGCTCATTCGCTGCCGCCGGGCTTCCGCTGCGACGCGCTGACGTACAATGGTACAAGGACGCTTAGAGGGCGGGGCTTAGGGCCAGGTGGAGGTGGAGCTCCTCAGTGGGGGCGGGGCTTGAGCAGCGGGTACCTGTGAGAGCAGAGTGGGCGGGGCCACGGGCGTGACTGGCTGGATGGGATAGTGCGGGCTAGAAGAGAAAGGAAAAGTGTGTTTCCATGAATTGATTTCGAATGTTTTAACTTTAGAAACTCAAAAAGGGAAGGTTAGACGTTCCCCTTTTAAACTCATTTTCTTAGTGGATTCCCTTTAAGCGCCCAAGGATATGAGAGGCAATAGGTCTTTAGTGACCTATTGCACACTGTAACCCCACCCTGATACAGAGATGACCTTCTGTAATCCCAGCTGCACTGGAAACAGAAGCAACCTGTGTAGCACTATAATATAACAAGATCCCTTCTCAAAACACAAAAATGCATACAAAAAGCCTTTATCGCTATTTGATGGCAGAAAATGTTTGTGGAAACCATGACAGTCTGGAATCCAGCAGTTGGCCTTTGGCCATTCTGGGTCTGACCGCTTCCTCTCTTTTGCTTAACTTTCCTTTGTTTACTTTCTGCTTCATTTCTTCTCTGGACTCAGTATTAACACAGCTGACCCTACCTGCACTTAATGTTATTCTAGACAATAACTGTTTCTGATGAATTAGGTACACCACCTAACAAATCAGTTTTACAAAATAATAGTAAAAAGTAAAGACTTTATTCAGAAGTTAAGCACACTCAACAATCACAAACATTGTTGAGAAGATAGGAAATTGAAAATGAACTACCTTTGTAGTTTTATGATTTAAGTTAATTGAAATGAAAGCAATGCTAAACAGCTTTATTTGTGTGCTAAACTTAGATTTTACATGAGAATTCTCTAAACTTTTAGTGAATATTTTTTTTCCTTTGATTTTTCGAGACAGCGCTTCTTTGTGTAATCGTTTTAGCTGTTCTGGAATTCGCTTTGTAGACCAGGCTGGCCTCGAACTCATAGAGATCTGCCTGCCTCTTCATCCCAAGTGATGGCATTAAATGTGTGTGCCACCACTGGAGGGCGTGTACCTTATTTTTTAATTTTTTTAAAATTTATATCTGTGGAGTGGGGGTAATGCCACATGTGTGTGAGTGCTTACAGAGGCCAGGAGAACCCTTCCGACTGCCCTGGAGCTCAAGTTACAAACAAATGTGGTTTGGAACCACATGGGAACCTCACACTACCACCTATGGGAAAACAATTAAGCATTATCTACCGCTGAGTCATCTCTCCAACCCCTATTTTTTAAATGGAAACATTACCTCTATTGATAGTTTAGGATTACCAGAGACAATTTTATTAAAATAGGGAGAACAAATTCCCAAACAATCAAGTGTAAAATTTCAGCATGTGAGCTAATACCCTTCGCAGGCATCCTCTCCCTTTTGCACTGACTCCCAGCCTTTTAACCCTTCCCTGGGGCAGCCATGTTATCTTGGGCTTCAGAAAGCTCTTCCGCCTGCTCTCACCCACACACAAAGGCATGCTTGGCATACACCATAGTGAACCTGTGATCTAGGTCAGTCTGAGTCTCGACAATGTCTCTGATCTTGCCCAGAATGCACACAGCTCACCATCTCTTCTCTAGGTACATGTAGCCGGAGGAGAGTGGAGCGAGGGTAGGGTCCTGGGTTGGTCTGGAATTTTGTCGGATAAACATTTAGGGCTCCATTAAATCTGAGGAAAGCGGTATTGGAAACACCATTGGATGACCAGGTGGTTTAAGTCAGTGTAGGTTGGGTCCTGGTTATGATGATTTCTCTGGCAGATGTAGATGGAAGTTCCTGTCCCTCTTGGTCCTTCAGTTTTTCAGTTCCAAAGAAAACACAGAGGCTTATATTAATTATAAACTGTTTAGTCTATTAACTCAGACTTATTATTAACTACCTCTTACAACTTAAACTAACCCATAATTCTTATCTATGTTTAGCCACAGGGCTTGGTACCTTTTCTCAGTGCAGCATTTTCAACTTGCTTCCTGTGAGTCTGGGTTGCGACTGCAGACTGAGCCTTTCCTCTTCCCAGAATTCTCCTAGTCTGGTTTCCCCACCTGTACTTCCTGCCTGGCTTCTGGCCAATCAGCATTTTATTAAACCAATACAAGTGACAAATCTTTACAGAGTACAAGAGCATCATCCCACAGCAGGCACATGTCATAGATGGTCTCATATCTGCCATGAAGGCAAAAGCAGAGTGCTCTAGGAAAGAGAGGTGGTGACCAATGGGAAACTCCGCATTGCCCAAATCAGGGAAGCCATTCCATCATCAGGGACATAAACCAGAAGCAGTGTTTCTAACCAAGTCTTCAGAAAAAAGGAACAAGCCCGCAAGACTCATGAGCTGGTCAGTCATCTTCTAAATTCAGTCCACAATGAAGTCAATGATCTCCATGGTGTTATGTCTATGTGTACAGTCATGGGCACCATCTTCCTTGACTGTGATAAGCTACTCAGGGTGGAAAAACTGGCAACAGGTGTTAGCATGAACTTCATCGGTGATTGTGAGTTTCAGGTCTACAAATACTGCCCTGAACACATGCTTGCCAATGCCTGTCTCCCCAAATTAGGTGAATAAGGACTCATCAGTAATGGTTCTGTCACGTGTGGTCTTGCCATTAGGCTGAATACTGTGTCCTATGCAGTAGGGCTCCCAGCAGGCATTGCCCATCTGGACACATAATAGTCTGGTCAACTGAGATACAGATGCACTCAAAATCTGAGCCTTAGGCGGGGCAGTGGTGGCGCACGCCTTTAATCCCAGCTCTCGGGAGGCAGAGGCAGGCGGATCTCTGTGAGTTCGAGGCCAGCCTGGTCTACAAGAGCTAGTTCTAGGACAGGAACCAAAAATCTATGGAGAAACCCTGTCTCAAAAATCAAAAACAAACAAACAAACAAAAAAACCTGAGCCTTATAGCATTCCATGGCAACAGAGGAAATTGGGGAATAGTGTTGCAGTGTAGTGTGTGTAGGGGGGGAGTGGTGTCTCACTCTGTAGTTGTGGCTGGCCAGGAAGTTGGTATGTAGTCCTGGCTGCCCTAAAACCCAGAGATCCCATGAGCGGTGGTGGCGCACGCCTTTAATCCCAGTCCTCGGGAGGCAGAGGCAGGCGGATCTCTGTGAGTTCATAGCCAGCCTGGTCTGCAGAGCTAGTTCCATGACAGCCAGTGATGCACAAAGAAAATAAAAACCAAACAAAAACCGTCAAAGATCCACCTCCTTTTGCCTCCTAAGTGCCATGATTAAAGACCCGAACCACACACGGTGCCTTCTTCAGTGTATTTCTTCAGAGTAACACACTAACATGCGGCTCAAGTTTCTAACGAAGAATGCAAAGGAGTACAAATAGGTCTTCATCCTAGTCACCTGTATTCTTTCTCCAGACACAATCCACCCAGTCCTTGCTTGTTCTTCCAGATTTCTACCTAATTCCCATTCTTCTTCAACACTGGTGTTTGGAAATTATGTGCAAGTCCTTATATTATTAGCCATTCTAACTCTGCTCACACAACACACACACACACACACACACACACACACACACACACACACCCCACATATAAATAACAAATGTCATAATATTGACATAGGCCAAAACGGCCTAATTGACACAGTCCAAAATGTCCTGGGTAAAGACAATCACATACCTAGTTTTCTACATCCTGGAAAATAGAGTAAACAGTTTGAAATTCTTTATGTAAAGGATGACTACCCTCTGTTAAAACACAGTGTTTAAGGATCTGTTACAAAGGTGCTTGAGGGTAAACACGGCAATGATTTGCACATAAGGAAACCTAGCGATCAGTGTGGGGCCATACCAGCAAGTTCCTGGCCCTGTCCTACCCACCCAAGAAGCATGCCTATATTTTCAGTCCTTCTTATGACTCTGATGGTGCTTATACTAGAATATGATGTAAGCTGTTATAATAATGTATGATTTACATCTTTTCAAACAGTTTCCTCCTATTTTATTACTTCAGTTTTGTGAAGGAGGTTTCACTACCTTCCCTTAACAGGTGAAGAAACAGATTCAGATGAATCAATTTTTCTGCCTGGGACACATAAACCTTAAGTCAGAGATTCTTCTTGCTTTCTGTCTTTTTCATGAATGTGTTGACTGTTTCCTGTTTTTTACACTTTTGAACAAAAGGTTACTAGGAGCTGCTGGAAGCATTGTTTCTCCTTTCATGTAGTCACTTAATTCTAGAGCTCGTTTGGAAAGTTACTTCGCTTGACTTATTTGTAAACTGCACACAATATCTTTTTTACAGTGTCCCTGGGATAGATGAATGAGATAGATTGAGACATGCTTGACCTGTCATCAATTGCGTCTTCTCACCTCTTCTCAGAGCCTTTAGAATACATTTCCAACTTTCTTTAAAGATACTTTCCTTTCCGGTTAAATCAACCAGACTTATTTCAGGATGCTGAGCTCCCAGAAGTCTCATTATTCATAAGAACCATGGGTAAGGGCTGGAGAAATGACTTAGTGGTTAAGAGCATTCTCTGCTCTTGTTGAAGACCAGAGTTTAGTTCCTAGAACCTACAAGGTGGCTTACAACAAGCTGAAAATATTTTTTTTTCTTAAATCTTCCTCGAGACCTAACTTGTTTGCAAGTATTTTCCCCTATGGACATAGTCCCAAAACATGAAACCAACCATGGGGACTGAGGGCTATGGAATGTTTTCATCACAAGGTCAAGTCCAGGAATAACAAAAAAAAAAAAAAAAGCACAGTTATACTCTCATACTCTTTTTAGTTATTCTACAGAGCTCTTAAGGAAGCATTTAAAGAGCCTTCATTTGTCTGTTGATGACAATGTGGAGTGACAGGCCTGCCTGCTCTGGGAACGTGTGGTGTGTGGTGCGTGACGGTTTCCAAATCTCGCATCTACCGAGAGAGAAAACGCGCGTGTATTCGTTACACGATTCATTATGTGCAGATGGGCAGCAAGGGTCAGTGGGAGCCTGGAATTCATTCATTATGTGCTGGTCCTGACAAGGCTCAGGAGGGCTGCCCAGGGAGGCTGGAGTCCCATCTGTGCATGAGTCATCTTCATCACAGCTGAGGGCCACGGAAAGCAGACCACCCTGGCCTTTATATCCCAGGCCATATTGACAAACGGGGCTGAACTCTTGAAGACTATCTTGTTTCTAGGGAACAGGAGCAGAGATGAGATTTATTTCAGGATGTTGAGTTCCCAGCAGTCTCATTATCCACCGAACCACAGGTAAGGGTTGGAGAGATGGCTCAGTGGTCAAGAGCATTTTCTGCTCTTGCTGAGGACCCGAATTTAGTTCCTAGAGCACTCATGGTGGCTTACAACTGTCTAAAACCCCAGCCACAGCAAATCCAATGCCGTCTTCTGATCTCTCCCGACATATATATGCTCAGGCATGTACACATGAAATATATTTTTTTAGAAAAGAAATACAAATGAGAAAGGGGTGGGATCTAGGTCCAAGGACATGTGGAGAGCTGTTCAGTCAAGGCTCTAGTAGTTCCCTTTCTTTCTTTCTTTCTTTCTTTCTTTCTTTCTTTCTTTCTTTTTTTTCGGATTTTTGAGATAGGGTTTCTCCATAGCTTTTTTGGTTCCTGTCCTGGAACTAGCTCTTGTAGCCCAGGCTCGCCTCGAACTCACAGAGATCTGCCTGCCTTTGCCTCCCGAGTGCTGGGATTAAAGACATGCACCACCACCACCCGGCTTCTAGTAGTTTCTTACAAAACCAAACACAGGCTTACCGTGCAGCCCAGTATTCATGTGCGTAGATGCTCGTCCCAGAGAATGAAAGCACATGTGTATACAAAGGCATGAGTAAGGGCAGTATAGTATGCCATATTTGTTTAAACCTGTATGTAACAAATCTAAAGCCAGGAACCAAAAAAAAAAAACTCACAAATATTATTCAGGAGATAAAAGGAAACATAACAGGTAAAGCTCAAAGAAACTATTTTGACTTGTTTTTCTTTCAAGACAATTTGCAGTAAACATACTACATGCATACTACATGGATGTTATGTGTTGGAATTTCCCTTTGAGAGACAGCCTAGCCCATTGTTTTGTTTCTTTTCTATTTTTTTCATTTCTTAAATTGTTACATACTGCGTGTTGTATTTATGGTTTTTGAGTGATAAAGCGGCACAGTTGGTGAACATATTTAGAGTCGTCCATGGTTGTGAGTGTGAAGGACAAAAAGCAGGGGCTACAGCTACAACAGGCAGCTCAGGTATCCCTTATGGCGGACTCCATGTCTGGTTTTTGACTTGTAGCTTACCGGGTTCGCAAATAGTTCTTTATTTTAGTCGTGGGCTCTAGGTTGAAGATATCATAATTTGGCTTTAAAATAATGAAAATACACTGTGTGACTGGGGATAGGTCTCCAGGAAATGATCATATGGACCTTAAGTAGATCATTATAGTCTTATGAGAAGCCAGTAGTACCTGTTAGTATTCAGACTCCAACTGTACAAATGAAACATGGTCTCAAAACAAACTGAAACAAAGAAAGGCAAGTGTGTCTAATCTTGGGAATTAGAACTGTAGGATACGGGTGCCGATTATGTGTGCGCAGGGAAGAAAGGCAGGAAGACAGAAAGGCACACAGTGGGGGGGGGGGGCAGCACCAGGTAGTGTCATCTTCCTGCTCTCTTTCCTTTCCCTGGTCTCTAGGTCAGACAGGCAGCGTTAGCATTCAGACATTTACACTAGGCAGCTCTCAGGGGCCTAGCAGGACACAGCAGCAGCAGCAGCCAAGAAGTGACGTGACTCCATAGCTACTGCAGCCACCAAGTAGAGCATTCTCCCCATACACATGCACTACACCTCTTTATAAAAGGCAAACCCTTCCTGCCCTTCACTCTCTTTCCTTCCGCTCTAGCTCAGAGGCTGCCCAGCACCCCCCCCCCATAAACCTCCCCTGAGAGCTCTGTTGTATGGTCTGACTTTGTGCTGCTCCTTGGCTCTAACCACCAAGGTTGCTAAACAATGACAGGCCGATTCTTCCTCATTTTAAGACACTGGAGATCCAACATTCTCATCTGAAAACCAGGATTCCTGTGGCCGAAGGAGGCACAGATTGAAGTCATGAGGCCTTTTGTGTCCCAGAAATAAATCAGCCATTTCCCTGTAGGGTTGGGACCCATCACTGCTTTCCCAGCTGAGCGACAGAGATCTACAAAGAAGTTTCTGAGCCAAACCTTACCTCAGTGCCTCAAGATATTGATATGAAATGTGATTTGGGTGCTGATGGGAGTATTGCAAATCTATTTCTCCTCTAGTGACAACTGTCAAGCATCTTTCTTTTTCTCTCTCCTCCCTTGGCACTAAACCAATACACAAGATTAGCACTTGTTGATAATTTGTATCTGTTTTCTTCTGCTTTTTTTTTCATCCACACTTTCAAATAATTCCAGGTTGAGAAAAGTTGAAAGAGTACATAGCAGAGTTTTTCTGACTTTTCACATAGCGCCTTCTTTGTGTGTTTGCCTTACGGTTCAAGGAAGGTACAGTTCATCATGGCAACAGAAGCAGGAGGCAGTTGGTAAAACTGAATGGAAGTCAGGAAGCAGAGAGTGAGCAGGAAGGGGAGTCCGGATATAAACCTTAAAGACCCACATGCAATTTCTACTTCCTCTAGCAAGGCTCCACATATGGGTTCCTCAACCTTCCGAAACAGCATCGCCATCTGGGGACCCCGTTTTCAAACACAGGAACTTCATAGAAGACATTTCGCATTCAAATCACTTTTTGCCCCTGGGCCCTATGGCCTCATGGCTATCTCATAATGCAAAATGAACTGTTCCAATTTCCAATGTCCCCACAATCTTTAACAGCCCCAACACTACTCAAAAGTCTAAAGCCTCTTCTGAGAGTCAACAATTTCTTAAGTGTGATCCCTTGTAGAAATCAAGAAGCACATTACATCCAACATGCAATGACGGTTTTCAAGACAGTTTTCACTCAGTACCCCCTAACACTAGCACATGATCAGAGCACAATGATCAAAACAAGAAACTAGTACAACAGAACTAAGCTACAACACTTACTTCCGGTTAAGCTACTTTTCCATTACTGTTCCGGTGTTCCAGAATCCAGCTCCGGTTCAGCATTGGATATAGTTGTCTCTCTGGCGTCCTCCACTTAGAGACAGGTCCTCAGCATTTCTTTTTCTTTCTTGGCTATGACACTCTGGAAGAGGACTAGATGTTTCATGGGATGACTTGTGGTTTGAGTTTATCTGAGGTCTTCTCATGATTAGACTGAAGGGATCCATTTTCAGCAGCTGCTGAAAATGCCACAGAAGGGACAACCTTCCAGTTGAGTACAGGAGACAGTGTGGTGCCAGCAATGGCCGGCTTCCCATCAAGCAAGAAGCACCAAGTTCCTACAATTTAGTAACAAAAATTTTGCAGGTAAGACTCACCTGGCAGAAGATTATCATCAGAACTATCTGTTAAGAGGCTGTTGATATTAATCAGGCAAGGGATGACATGAACCATGGTTACCTGGACAAAGGCTGGAGGACAGGGGTGAAAGTTGGGAGTATGATGAGACTTCTGGGTAAAAATTAAAGGAGGTGGGGGAGATTTGAAGAGTCCAAGAATAAGAATATAAAAAATGTAGGTTCCAGAAATAAATATAAAGTTGTAAGCCTAGGAAAATGAGAGCAGACTGTCAGCAGCTTAAGGTTTAACTGTTACCGGTGCGTTACTTTGCTTTACAACGCATAACTTGGCCTGCAAGGCTGAAGTGGCCCTCTGCACACCTAGAGTCCTTCTGCAAGCTGAGGGTCAGCTTTTAGATAACCCCAGCTACTCATGACCAGCAACTAATGTGAGCTGAGTTAACGTGTACCTGACTTTTTGGTTGTGCATTTTCTCATACCTTTCCCTGCTACGTAAAACTGACAGTATCAGGGGAGTGCAGAGCTTTGGTAAACACCATTAGGAAGTGTCAGGGAGAGACAAAGAGCTAAATACAAACACTAGTTTAACTGAAAAACCCTGTAAATGGGAATTGTGAAAAAGGCAATTTGTATCTGAGTTTTACCTCGAGATTGTAAAAATTCTTTTGTTCATGCCTAATGCTTGCTTCTTGCTATAGAAAGGGGAGTTCGGAAACAGCCCAATTGCCACACTTATACAAGTCCATCTCTGGCTATGGTCTCAGTTAGCTGATAAGCTTTTTGTGTGTGTGTGCCCCATGGAGATTTTTTTCTTTTTTTCTGGAATAAAGTTTCCTACTGGTTTAATAGACTTTGGTGTTCTGCCCCCTCCATCTTTGCATGGCCCGCGTGGACCCAAAAAATTCCGTATGTTAGGAGACAGAGGAACTGGAGAGAATTACTAGGGTATTGGGATATTAGACAGATTGATTCCTTGACCAACTGTCAGTCAGGAACTCTGCAAAAAAGATTAAAAGCAATATTATTTTGCTACAGTGCCTCTGCTATTTTCATTTCCATGAAGCTGCTTGCCTGTTCATGAAACAGATAAGAAAGAGAGGCAGAAAAAGTTGCACTGCCTTCTGCCAACTCATATCCTAGCTTTGGTTTGGGATACTCAGCATCTTTGCACCCCGGGTGTGGGCTGAAGAGGATCAGACAGAAGCCAAGCATGACACCATCACCCTTGTTCCATCTGCACAAAAAGGAACCTTCACAGACATTTGAAAAATGCTGTTGAATGGTTCTTGAAAGAATTATGGCCAAGTCATCAGCTAGGGAGATTGGCAGTAGAGCATGGTGGGAGTAGTAAATTGTTCCATGGCCAATGAGATGTTCACACCGAACACCTCCATCTGTCATAATGTGGGACAATAAAGCCAATATGGAAACTGAAAGCAAGGTCATCATTCTTGGCTGTCTCATTCTTGGAGAGGTAGAAGGGACGCAGACTGGTTTCCTAACGAGGAAGCAGTGTGACTGGCTTAGTTTCTATCCCTGAAAGCCGGTCTTGACCCTCATAATGAATTGTGGAGTATAATTACATGGTAAATCTCTACAATCCCAACTGAAGCAGAGGTTTGCAGCTGACGCTATACTATTATCAACTGTGGGGCTTTTGAATTATATTGATGACCAAGACCCATTCCCAGTAATTTGAATACTGTTCCTAAGTTCTCCAGAATTTCTTTGGCTGGGGGGAGGCAGGAACTCAAAGCAGCCTCAGCCAGCAATCTGAAGTAGGTCGTGTTGTTAGTTAGCTGCGTGGCAATTACCCAAAGCTTAGCCACCCAAACCTAGTCAGCTTGTAGAGGTGGAGTGGGCGGGGATTTTAGGAGTGGCCGTGTTGTTGATTCTACTTCAGGGTCTCTGACGTCATATGGGCTTCTGGTTTAAAGTTTTGATTAGGGCTGGAGGGCCACTGGCAAGATGGCTCAGCCTTCTAGGTGATGAACCGGCACTGGCTCTTTGACATGGCCGGTGGTCCGGCTACTTTGCCACACAGCCTTTTGTTTAGGATAGAGCGAATGATTTTTTTTTTACAGAATGGGTAGTCCAAGAGAACAAGGCAGAAGCAGCCTGACAGAACGATGTGACTGGGTTAAGATTCCCTTGAGTGGTGGGAGGGAGAGAACGCAATAGAACTCACAGGTAAAATAATCCCTTAAAAGGCCGAGGACCACTCTCACATCGTCTCATGTCCCAGAGAAATACACGGTTCACCCCACCATTCAGATTTTACAGGATGAAACCGATTAAAATGAGTATAAAGAGAGGCTTTGAAGGGGGAGGAATCACAATTTAAAAACCCCAAGAGTTACGAGTGACTCACCTCTAACCATAGTGACAGGCTTAGATCTGTCTAATAAACTTTTAACGGCTCTAGCATTTGCTGGGCCTCTTAGACGTTCCCAGATGATTTCATAACATGCTATTTGATCGTGAGAACAGTTTTTGGTCTGTAGGATGGAGTCAAGAGGGTTGGGATTGAAAGATGGGTCTCATAATAGCAAGCACACACCAGGGGCCAGGCATTTGATGACACTTTATATCAACCCGTAATCAATTTCGTCAGGCACAGTAGGATATTTTCAATCTTGAGCGAAGCTCGGTTTCTTTAGGCTTAGGGAGGTAAACAACACAAGCGTGCTCAAGTTCCAAAGTTAAATGCAATTTCTACTCATTTCCTATACGCATTTCATTGAAAACATAATTTCCAGGCAGTGTACATCATCCCTACTAATGGCTCCAGCTGGCTAGTTAATCTTTTAACTTCCGGGTTCATCTGGAAGCAAATCACGGTTTTCAATTGCAGCAAGTAAACATTGCTTCTCCGTGTGATCTGTGATTTACTGTAAACACTAACAATAATCTGAGCTAATCCTAAATAAATGTTAACTTTACTTTCAGGTGGCTTCTGTGGTGTTATGACATAAGCACAGAATATTAAAAAAGTGTGAAGGTGTCTCTGAGATCATCTTAGATTTTAACTATGAAATTTTTAATAGTGTACAAAATGGGTGGCGAAGGATGGTGCTGGTGTAATTGAAAGGTGGGTTCAGGAGCTGGGTGTCTTATTAGTCACTGTTCTGTTGCTGTGAAGAGACCATGGCCAAGGGAACTCTTATGAGAGAAAGCATTTAATTGGGGGCTTGACTACCATTTCAGAGACTTAGTTCATTAATATCATGGCAGAGAGCATGGGAGCAGGCATGCTCGGCACTGGACTGGTTGCTGAGAGCTACTGTATCCTGGTCTGCAGGTGGGGGTGGGGAGAAAGAGAGAGTTAGGTGGGGGAGAGAGACTGGACCTTTCTGGGGCCTCGGAAACCTCAAAGCCCACCCCCGGTGACACATTTCCTCCAACAAGGCCACACGAGTTAATCCTACTAATCCTTCCATACACTCCCTGGTGACTAAACATTCAATGTTTGAACATATCAAGGCCATTCTTAGTTAAACCACCACCCTGGGTCACAGAGTCTGGGGACTGGCTTGGCCTCCTAAGACAAGACAGGATAACACAGTGGTTGAGAGTGTCACTACTTGAACCATAAAAGCTGGGTTCCCAATCTGTCTCCCATGAGTGCCGGAAGCATGACTTTGGGTTAGTGTACCATCTACAGTCTCATAATTATATGGTTGTTTAAATATTAAATAATGTATGTTACCTCTCATATCATTAAAATATGACTTGTTGAATATAAAGCAAACATGTCTTGAAGATTCATTTAAGAAATTAATAAGCTGGCAGGATAGTAAGGCTGGCTCAAAGAGAGTTATAGATAGTATTTGTGGAGTCTGTAAGAAAAGTACTGGAATAACATCGCTTTGATATAAATCTGGTCCCTGTATAGAACAATAAACTGAAGCTTGTAGAGTTTTGTTTCTGTCATAAAAATGATTTGCATCTCTGCCAGCCAGATTTATTTTGTTTCACTGTCAGCTGTTCTCAACTGGGGAATGGTTTTGTCCCCAGGGGACACTGGCAACAGCAAGTGTGTTAGAGTTACCACTCAGGGTGGGGTTGGGAGTACACAGAAGACAGATGGCTCTAAGTCTCGGCTCTAAGTCTCTTCAGTGGGTACAACACCACCCATATAAGACCTCTCTAGACCCAAGTGCCAGTGGGGCTGGGGAGAGAAAACCTGGTGAAGTCTATACAGGTTAACATCTAGACTAGTAGACTAGATCTAAACTAGTCTTCTCAGGAAAAGCTTTACAGGACAGTTCCTCCCTCCTGCCCTTTTTTTTTTCAGTGTTTCTGGGGTAGGAAGGGTATTGCTCACAGTCCAGGCTTGCCCAGAACTGACAATTCTGCATCAGCCTTCTAAATGCTGGGATTACAGGTACTGCCAACAACCAAAATGGAAATTTTTTGCTTATTTTTTTGTTGTTGAATTTCGTTTCTGAGAGTTTTACCCCAGGCCGACCTCAAACTCAGGCTGGTCTTGAACACCTGACCTTACCCTGACCTTCAGAGTGGCTTTAGGGCATCCCCTTCAGGCAGCACCTTTTCTTACCAGCATTCAACACTGGGTGTAGACACAGTTAAAAGCTGGTAAGAAAATGCTCGGTAAAGGCTCTCATTGCCAATTTTCAGGTTCTGCGTAGGTGTCTGTATGCTTGTGCGACAAACAGAACCGTCAGCAGGTTTGACTCTGTAAAGAACACGGAAACAGCATCACTGTCATTTTCCTGTCAGACGATTTCTTCATGGTCACTTTCAAGTGTTAAGAAAACCTATGTAATCGTCAAACTAATGCAGGCTAGGTTGTGTTTAAAAAGGCAAGCCATATTTTAAAATGCTAGACTCAAAAACCCTGGATTCTCTTATTTCCCCCAAGAGACTGTCCTGTAAATATGGAGAGCATCCAAGAGGTAGAAAGAAAACCCACTAGATATCTGATGGGAAAACGTTTGGAAGTGCAGAATCACAGAGTTGCAGTTTGTGGCACATTAATTGACTGGCTTATTGATCGCTAGGGCTGGGGACAGTGTATGCTAGGCAAGTTCTCTAACACTGAGCTATATCGAGGCTCTGTCTGGAGCACTTCTGATTGGTGTGGCACAAATTCTAATAGTTCTTAATAATAAAAACTCAGTGTCAGATATAGGGGCTAATGCTGAAGGATCAGAGAAGCAGAGCAGCCAGCCACTAGAGAGTTCTTACCTCTACCAATGCTCAGACTGAAGGGGTGATCCTCTCTCTACGAATCCTGACTGAATCTCTTTCTATGAAACCACAGACTGCATGCTCAGACTGAATCTTCAGTCTGCTTCTGAGTTCCTGTCTCCTCCCACTAAACTGAATGCTGGGAGAAAGGTGGTAGAGTCAGAGGGAAGCCATGTGGCCCCGCCGGAGACAGACGCTAGAACTGTACTCGATAAGCCACAACCTTGTGGCAATACACAGAATAATGGAAATGGGTTAAATTAAGATGTAAGAGTTAGCCAATAAGAAATTAGAGCTAATAGGCCAAGCAGGGATTTAATTAATACAGTTTCTGTGTGGTTATTTAGGTTCTGGACAGCCAGGATGAACAAGCGGCCTCCTGCAACAATCTGGACCTTGGGGGAGGCCATGTTTGCTGCAGGCTCCTGGCCAGCAAACCCTAGGGACACAAAGCAAAACCTTTCCCTCCTGCTGTTTCTCCAGCAGCAGCTACAGTTGATTGACAGCTTTCGGTGGTCACAGTCTGTCAGGGTGAGCTCTTCCGTGTGTGCAGCTGCTATCTGCTGACTACAAAAGTAGCTGAAAGGGTCCTCCCTGGGTCATTGCTGTCACAGGGGGGATTTTGATTTAGTCAAGGTAATTAAAATCAGGACTTTAAACAGCTTGGCCAAATACATGTATGTAGCTGCTGATTTGAGCCCAGGTTCTGTTTATGTTTTGTATTTTTTAATATTGTGTACAACCAAACCACTCACTTGTTATCAATGGATATTAGACATAAAGAAGTAATGACAACTGACCACGTGAGGCAATATAAGAGTATATATTATATGAACTGAGAAGATTGTGGGCAATCTATTTTATTATTAATAAACAAATTTCATATCTGAATTAGGACTGGTCTACATATATACATAATTTTATTCTCAGCATTGAAAGAATTTCTATCCCCTGCCCATGACTTTCAGAGAAAGGCCCTGGTTTTACATATGATTGAAGAAAACTATGATTTTGTAATTCAGAGTGCTATTTTCAGAAAACCAAGTAAAACATACTTAATCCTTCTATGGATATAAAAGTCTCTTCACAGAGACACACAGGTCAAGCAGAAAAAACCTGCTACTACAAAGCACAGTCTCCAGATGCTGCAGTAAACTGCTGACTCGGTCAATGTCAGAACAATATTTTGGGTAATGCTGCTGACTGCAGGTGGGGGGCATTGCTATGAGATTGCAGACAGCAGCATTTTTTCAAATTATATATTATAAGCAATACAAACACAAAAATGCTGTGTAGTATACAAGGCTCCTTTCATAGTGTTTGAGTGTGTGTATACAACAGAAATATACATAAAAACGTGGACACAACAACTATACACACAAATGCAGAAACACACAACATAATACTGGTGGACTAGCCAG
Organism: Microtus ochrogaster; assembly: GCF_000317375.1. NCBI lineage: Eukaryota > Metazoa > Chordata > Mammalia > Rodentia > Cricetidae > Microtus > Microtus ochrogaster. Next base: position 48,581,272 of record NC_022015.1, on the reverse strand, counting down.
AAACCTTTCTCTCAGGCTAGGTCCTAGTCAGGAAAACCTGACCTCCATTCTTATAGAGGAACCCTGGCATGGGCACACATTGCTCTACGGATTGGGAAAGGTGTGATAAAAAAGGAACAAAGACACAGGAGAACCGCCACTGCCCTGCAGGACACACTGCATCCCAGCTAACGTTCTTCAACACATCCCTTCATGTTTCTTTTTTGCCCAAGGTAGGGTTTGCTGTCCTTCAAGTTTCTTAATCCATCCCAGGGGGACTTGCTGCATTCCATCTTTGTGCTGTCCCTCACAAACCTTAGGAATAAAGAGGAAAGTGTGAATACCCCAAATCCTATTTGATTAGATCTTTACACCCAATACCCAAGAATGTTAAGATTACAAAGATTTTTGTGGCAAAAATTCTGCTTCCTCCATAAAGAAACATACTGAATACAAATCCTGTTGTTTTAATTTTTTTTTTTTTTTT
>NC_022015.1:48568954-48580471 GCF_000317375.1 Microtus ochrogaster | reverse complement strand
TTGTTTTAATTTTTGCATCAGTTTTTAAGCCTATCTTTAGAAAGTAGACACCCTCAACTGTTAATAAAGACTTATTACTGAGAATAAGGGACTATTGAGTGCTAAGCCATAAACGGGGCATATATATCATTACTCTGCCTCCAAGGGCTAAAAGAACATTTTGTGAGAGGGGACAGAAGTGATTGAAGGGCTGGAATATGGGGAGGAGAGTGAAACACTATCTTCTGGATTTGAAATGGCAGTTGTATCAGTGAACTCACTGCAGCTACGGCTTTGTGCATAAGACCTGTCCAAGACTGGGCCCGCCAACACTCTGTCATGACAGGGAGGAGTTCTCGAGGCTTCACTCCTCCTGAGGAACTACTTGCAGTTAACTGGGAGGGGAAAGTCATTTTCTTCAGTGTTGTAACCACTGGTAAGTTGCCTATGCTCTGGTAAACACTCCCTACCCATGCTCACACAACCCTAATTAAACTCAGTGGTTCACAAGCAACAACAACAAAGGAAATTAACAACCAAAGCAAACATAGGGAAAAAAAAGACATGAAAATAGGGAGGCGATGTGCTGTGAAAAGGGTTCAGTGAGAATAGAAAGGTGACGGGAGCGGGTGATGGAAATGACAACTACATTATGGATGTGTACATAATCATCAAACAATGAAAAGTAGAAAGCCCAGATATCTTATCATTTGCAATAGCACAGATACTTACCTGTAGGAAAAGAAAATTTTGAGGACCAGAAGTACATTAAAGGGAAGCATGATTTTTGTTTTGGGGTGTGGTCTGGATGTGGGAAAGAAGTACCATAACCTTCAATCCACTGTCGTAAATGAAGGAGGCTTAGCAGAATTGTTCAGGAACTCAAGAAAAAAAAAAAAACAAAAAAAAAACGGATGAACTCTTATTATTCAGTTTTGTCAGAGAAAATTTATCTTTTCAAGTGCAGCATTTAATTGCTGAAATAAATGTAAAAATGTAAAATAAAAGTAAAATGGAAAAATGATTGTACTCTCTGACCAAACAAATACACTAGGATCTGAGAACTTATTCTAAGAATGCAATTCAAAAAGAAAACCAATAGTATGCACAGACTTTGTGTGTATGTATGTGTGTGTGTGTGAGAGAGAGAGAGAGGGACAGAGAGACAGAGACAGAGATAGACACAAAGAGAGGCACAATGGTTTCAACTATGTTCTAAAGTGTAGCATCCGCGCTACTACATGTACTGTGGTCCTGTAGCGCCTGTACTACATGTATTTCGGTACTATGCCTGTAGCCACCGCCTGCACTACAGGAAGGTTCAAGAGCCTGGAAAGGTCCTGGAGATTTAAACACTTACACACAGAGACAGAGTTTGGGGAACAGGGTCATCCTTGAAACAAGAATGCCAAGAATGCTCCCTTTATTGTGTTCAGTGCTAGCTGACCTAGGGATCCTTAACTGATAGCCACACCCTAGCCAAACCCACCAGAAACCACTCCCCTGCCATCAGGAACTCCTGAGGGTCTCAAAGAAGCTGCAAACACAGGAAAACAAGTTGTTTTGCTCAGAGCAAGCATAATAAGTTATTTCTAGGAAATTCAGGGTCTGGGGGTCCACAGCCCCCAACACTAAAGTATCAATGTTAAGTTTTAGATTTCACACTGGTGTATAAAAAAAGATCTCACTGGGCTGGAGAGATGGCTCAGTGGTTAAAAGTACTGACTGCTCTTGAGGACCCAGGTTCAATTAACAGCACCCATATGGCAGCTCACAACTGTCTGTAATTCCAACTTCAGGGGACCCAATACCCATGGCAAAACACCAATGAACATAAAATTAAATAAATTAAAAAAGAAAGAAAAAAGGAACTTGGCCTTTAATATTCTAATTACCATGTTATTTAGCTTCATTATATAATAACATCCACACAGCTACATGAACACAGCCACTAAGAAACCAGAAATCAGCATGGCTGATTACCCAGTGTGCTCACAGCTTCCTGTAAGAGAGGGACTGATAAGAACACAATTATAATTTCTTCACATAAAAATGTTTAGAATCAAATGTTTTTGGAGTAATATGAAAACAAAAGCTTTTAAGCGAGCTTGATGGTCCTCGTGGATAAATTGCTTTGTTGCATTAAGATTAGGTCATGATTACATTTTACTTCAAGCTTCAGATTTGAGTTAGGACTACACTACATGTATAACTTTATATAGCTTTATGATGGTGGTTTGAAAGAAAATCGCCCCCAAAGGGAGTGGCATTAATAGGAGATGTGGATTTGTTGGAGTAGATATGGCCTTACTGGAAGAAGTGTGTTACTGTGGGGGCGGGCTTTGAGGTCTCTTATGCTCAAGCTATGCCCAGTGACACAGTTCACTTCCTGTTGCCTATGGATCAAGATGCTGGACTCTCAGCTCTTCTCGAGCACATGTCTGCCAGCACGCTGCCATGCCCACCATGACGATAATGGACTGGACTGAAACTCTAAGTGACCCTAATTAAATGTTTTCCTTTGTTGCCATGGTCATGGTATCCCTTTATAGCAATAGAAACCCTAACTTTTGGGGGTTATTTATCCTTTTTAATTTACTTATCAATTTTATCACCTTATCACAATTAAGACTGCATATTCTTATAATGAAGAATTTGCTGAACAGGGTTATACAAAATGAAAAAGCCTGGAGTCAACATCTGACACGTTAGGAAGGTCATCCTGGTGCTCTGAGGCTCAGGGGTGAAGCAGGCTACTCTGAGAATTCTTCTGGCTGCAAGAACTTGGAAAGGTGATGGGTTACTATAATTAGCACAGTAAATTATCTTTACAATGGAAGACTACCATAAATCTTGGGGGCAGGAAAAGTAGATCTGTTTCCAAGTTTTATCTCTTCTAGTGTTTCTGTTAATATTCGTTTACCTGTATCTTGTATCTAGAACAGAAACTAGAAAGCCTTGAGGAGGAGAACACTTCTCATCTACCTCTAGATGCAGGCAAGGAAGGTGTGTGTGTGCGTGCGCTCACACATTTGAGTCCCACATGCAGACATATACTACCTTGCGGGTTCACAGCATCTGCTGCAGCATACCAGCTGTTCTTGGCCCTTGTGGGCAGATGGCAAAAGATGGATTTGGGGTGGTATGGGGTACAATTCATCTGAGGAACACGACTAAAGCTTTCTCTGTCTTTATTGTAAAACAGATTCTAAGGCCAAACTCCAGTATATGACTTAATTACTAAAAGGGAACTGGGCCTAAGCCCTGCCCATTAGGGGTAGACAGATGCTAGCATCTGGGTCCTGAAGCCCCTCATTGGGGCAGAAAGAGGATCTGGTCTCTCTCAGATAAGTAGTTCTGGCCCAGGGTTATCAGCTCTAAAAGCTGAGCAACTCACATCACCCCATCACTCTTCAGCCCGTGACTGTATTATGGGAGGCCTACCTTCCATCAGAGTAACAGGGTGGCAGGGTGGGATGACGGGGATGAGGTGGCAGGGTAGGATGGCAGAGTGGGGAGTCAGGCTGGGGTGTCAGGGTATGGTGGCAGGGGTTGGGATAGCAGGGTTCAGATAGCAGAGGTGGGCTGGCAGGGTGGGATGGCAGGGTGAAATGGCAGGGTTAGGATGGCAGGATGGGGAGTTAGGGTGGGATGGCAGACTTGGTAAGGATTATTAGTTTTATTTATTTGAGGGAAATTTAAAATGGTCCTAAAATTTCCTCAGAGGGCTTCCTGCCTATGCCAAGGGCTGGCCTTACAACCAGGAACAGTCAGGATCAATGGGGGTCTAGCTGGCTAGTGAAAGAAGTAAAGAGAGGTTAAACTTAATTCTTATCAGTGACTGATTTTGTGGGCTACAGCAGATTTTCTCACCCCAAACTCTGCTACATTCTCCCCTGCTCCTGAAGCTAATGCTGCTTTCTCTTGAGCCAGCTGACCCTGACATTTTATCTGTTAGCCACAAGAATCTCCTCTCCCCTGCTTTCTTTTGAGAAAGGGTGTCACTCTAACTTAAGTTATCTTTGGACTCATGACTCTCCTGCCCCATCTACCTGAGTGCTTCGATATAGGCATGCACCATCAGTTCAACATAGTAATCATTTTATTTTTTCAATACTTGTTTTTATTAGGCTAGGTGTGGTGACAAATGCCTTTAATCCCAGCGCTACGAAAAGAAGAAGCAGGGGAATCTCTGTGAGTTCTAGGCCGGACTGTTCTATACAGCAAGTTCCAGGCCAGTCAGGGCTATATAGTGAGATCTTTATTCAAAAAAATTTTAAGAATTATTATTTGTGTGTGTGAGAGAAAGAGAGAGAGAGAAAGAGAGAGAGAGAAAATGGATGGAAGAAGGGAGAGAGATACATAAACATGTGGGTGCCAGCAGAGGCCAGAAGAAAGTGTCAGATCTCTTGGTGCTAGAGTCACAGGTAGCTGTGAGCTGCCCACTGTGGGTGCTGGGTACTGAACTCCGGTCCTCTACAAGAGTAGCAAGAGTTCTTAACTTCTGAGCCATTTCTTCAGCTCACATTTTAATTCTTGCAATTCAAATCTATCTGCCAGCTCTGGAGTTTTGTCCTCCAAGCATGGTATTCCAAGTTTCTTCCTCGTATTTCTTTCTAATTTCTGCCCTGCTTTTTCTCTGGAAAAAATTTCAATATTAGGTCTCAGGCGGTGGCCTTCAACCACGATGGGGTATATGATTTAGTTATGGCCAATCACAGTATGCCATTTTTCTGGTTAAAGTGATATCTCTTTGCAAGTCATGTGATCTAAGAAAGATCAATGCAAATATCTCTCCTTGTTGGCATTTGTGCACACCAATCTTGGAATGCAATGAACTGTTTTCAAGATTCTTTTTCCTCCACCATCCGATTTGATAGAACAATATTTACCATTTTGCTTCTTTAATTCTTGCTTGACATCTTCATACACTTGAGAAAAGAGGTCCTCTTCAGATCTTGTTCCATCTAGGTAAACTGAGAAGTGAGAAATAGCAGCTCAAATGTGAACAGGCTTATTAGTAATGGATGCTTTGGCGTTTCTTAAAAACACCCATAGGTTTCACCAAAGAACCCAGAACTATGATCTACAGAAGAAAGGAGGGAGGGAAGGAATGAAAAGAGAGAGAAAGGCTAAGCACTGTGTATATGGCATGCACTGTGTACCTATTTCTTCTACATTGGGACATTCCCTCCTAGAGGGAGGAAGGAGGACATTAAGACTCCAAAGTAAATGAACCTACTGGCTCATTGAGTTCTTGAGAGTTAGACTCACAGGGCCCCTTCCAAAGGTTATGTCAGCAGTAACAACTGCTGGAGACAGAAGGCTCTCCCATGCCCAGTGCAGCCAGTGCAGAATCTACAGATTCTGCTTTGAGGAGGCATTGCCATGGCGACATGGCTTTTTGGTGATGTAATTGCCTTTGAGTCACCACGCTCCTATAAGTAACCCCAATAAACTCACTGGCTCACTAAGCTGGACGTGGGTGGTTTCTTTGGTTTGTTATTGGTGCCTGATTGACATACAAAACAAGTTCAGAGATTGCAGTGTTTCCTGTCCCAAAGAGGAGCAATTCCCCAATGCATGCCCCAACAATGAAGCTTTTGCACTATGGGCCAGTCTGGACTTTACCACACACTACCCAGACCAGAAGTTACATATTTTCAATAAAGTTGGCATGAACACTTTTGCAGAAAGGAAAGGACCTGCTAGTCGCCAACAGCAAGGCTGAGAAGGTCTGAAGAGAAGTTGCCTGTGGGGAAGCGTGAGTGCTAGAGCAGAGGAAGGACAGCACTGGAGATGGAATTTCAGAGAAAGGCTGTACCTTGCTGTCTTTATAGATTTTATCCCAAAGAACTGGAAACCATGGGGATCGGTTGCATTTAAACAGGGTGTCCTCGTTTTGTTTTTGTTTTTTCTTCTGGTGTTGTGATAACCAAAAGCAACGCGGGGAAGAAACGGTTTATTTGGCTTACATTTCCAGATCACAGTGGACCGAGGGAAGTCAGGGCAGGAACTCAAGGTGAGCCTGCCACAAGAATGGAGGAACACTGCTTGCTGGATTGCTCTCTTCCTCGCTCAGCTAGCTTTCCTGTACAACCCGGATTCAACTGCCCAAGGTGGCACTGCTCACAATGCAAGGAGCTCCCCCTGACGTCAATCATCCGTCAAGACAATCTGTCACAGAGATGGCCACAGGCTGACAGAATCTAGGTAGTTCCTCAACTGAGACTCCCTCAGATGACTGTGTGAATTTGACAGCTGACATTAACTAGGCCAAAGACCAAGGACAAAGTTGGACTTGCAGTTTAGATGGAGGGAGCAAAGGGCATGAGAGGATGCTTCCCCTAGACAGACGACCCAGTAGCTGCTGGCGCAGCACAAACCCGCACAGCACGGAGGTAGACTCTGCCCTTTCTGCACAGATGGAGGACAACAGGCTCCTTTCAACATGGGTGAGTCTCCTTTGCTCTGAAAAGTATGCCAGTCTGATCCCTCTGTCCTGGCCAACGGACTTAGGCCACTGTCTCCCTAAACACTCCAGGGACAGCCCCTTATCTCAGGTCCACATATTCATATGGCCTCCAAATTGGAACACTGTCTCTCAGGTACCTCCAACTTATTTCCTGCAAAACACATGTCTAGCCCTTCTTCACATATGTACGACTCCTTCATGTTTTCTACCCCAAAACATCGCCTGCTGGTTCCTGGGGTGTCTGGCATCCTGGGCACCTTCATGCCCCAGTTCTACTGAGTACTTGTGTTCCACAACGCAACCTCTAAATGTACTCTTCGGATCAGGAGAGATCTTACTCAAAATATGTATCGATCATGACCATGTTTAGAGCCTGTCTGTAGAGTGCTTCCCAGCTCTCCCAGGACATCCCATTAGCATTAGAGGGCCTGGCCCTTGCCTGCAGCAGCAGCAGCAGCAGCAGCAGCAGCAGCAGCAGCAGCAGCAGCAGCAGCAGCAGCAGCAGCAGCAGCAGCAGCGGGGTGGCGTTGGCCCATCCTCCCCTTGCTTTTCTCTACTACAAACACAACAGCCTCTTTTAGGTATTGCTCATGCCTTCCTGCCCCTCAGTCTTTTCTCTGTTCTTCCTATGGTCTGGCTGACAGTCATTCCCCCTAACTTAGGGTCCCCCACCCCCAGGCCAGCTAAATGCATATGAGTTTAGTGACAGATAGGTTTCTCAAAGTGACCTGGAGGTGGGCAGTCTCCCTGGTGCTCCACATCAGCGCTTACATGGAGGAAAGACTTGTGGATAAGGTCAGACTTTTAATGCCGTTTCCTGGTGGGATCTCAGCTGGCTTAGTGCAGAGACTGGGTCTGCATCCCTGACCTTCCACTGCCACAGGCCACATTCAGGCAACGGTGGCTCAACGGATGACAACGTGGAATCTGACAAGCTTGGCAGGAACCACCAGGGGAAGAAGAAGCCAGCAGAATCAGTTGCAGAAGAGGGGAACCCCGAGAATGCCTGAGCATCTCTTTAAAACCTCCTTGAGAAAAATGTTTCCCAAGTAATCCTTTCTGTACTTTGACATAAATGAGAAGTAAAAGGCCTTGTGAGAAAGAAGGGAGGTACTTACCGATCTCCCACGTGATGGAGTTCATTTCTTGTCTGTGCTTTAGGTACATGGGCCACACGTGGCCATCAAAGTACCCTGGAGGGTCAGGAGGCTCATACACCCTTGTACTGGAAAAACAGGCAAGAAACTTGATGTTGATATAAAATATGATTGACAAAGTAAATGAATCATAGTCAAGATAATGTAAAAATCTCTCAGGTTAAATCTAAAGAGGGATTCAGAGTAATTTTTTGTTGTTGCTAAATTCAATTGTAGTGAGGAAAGTAGCAAAATAGATTTAGTTTTATGATTCGAGCTGTATGCCTGTAACTCATTAACATTCATAGTTATCTTTTCTCTGTCTCTGGTGTTTTATGAAAGAATTATGGGAAAAGTATAAGAAAAAATAAGGAGCGAGATACGGACAGGCTGGCTTCATCTCTTACATAGCAGGCGGTCTCTGCAGGGCTAGCATTGCATGGCTGTGGCAGGAGAGGAGGCAGGAGCCCAACAGGACGGCACTGGCCCTTCCTCTTAGAGAAGTTACTGTACCCCAGGTGATAAAATGCTTGACTTCTGAGTTAAGGCTTGTTCAATAATGCCACTTTTCCTGTTTTCCCTACAGTTCACCTCTCGGATAACAATGCACAAAACGGTCTCTAAACGTACCTCCGCCTCCTCTTACACTCTTCATACGGGACGGTCAGGAAGTAACTTCTGTTCCATATGGTGTCCAGTGGCCTAAGAACACAGCACGCTCAGCTCGCAAGGCTCTCTCTCCCACCCTCGCATTCCTTCAGGTTGGGGCTGGGAGGGGACTTACTTATAATTAAAGAGAAGGAACCCCTCAATGATTAAAATGGGAACCCCCTGAGTGCTTTTCAAAGCTGTGGGTTCCTCAGAGCGCCCTGGGTTTTCCATCCACCGCGAAACAGCTGACATCATTTCTTCCATGTTAAGCGCTTCAAGCACTGAAACAAACATAAAACACATGAAATTAATATAGCAAACTCTCTAGGTGGTTGGCTTTTTGTGATAAGTATCTTTAGGGTTCTGTAAATATAGGACATAACAGCATTTTGCTTACCCTTCAAAGGATCTAATAATAAATACTTTAAACGCCCCATTAAAACACTAAGAGATATACTTGAGAGGTATGTGTCTGAGACATTTTTATTAGGAAAAACAAAGATGTACAAATGTGCTGAGCAGTGATGGTGCACGCCTTTAACCCCAGCACTTGGGAGGCAGAGGCAGGCGGATCTCTGTGAGTTCAAGGCCAGTCTGGTCTGCAAACTACTCAGCAAGTTCCAGGACAGTCAAGGCTACACAGAGAATGAAATCCTGTCTTGAAAAACAAAAAAAAAAAAAAAAAAAAAGTACAAATGTAAAATACAATGAATACTATGCCACTATTTCTAGCTGTAATTTTTTTAGATTGATGCACTTATTGGGTATGTGTGGGGGTCAGAGGACAAGTTGAAAGGTTCAGTTCTGTTCTTCCTCCAGGGAATCCTAGGGATGGAACTCAGGTTGTCAGGCTTGGTGGCAGGTGCCTTTACTTTCTGTGTTCCCTCCCCATCCCATCCCTCAGACCCGACTACCATAAGTTCCCAGCTGACTATTCCATCAACCCTTCCTGATACTGAAAAACCAATAATTTGTGGTACTGGAGACTAAATCCAGGATTTTGTGTGTGTTAGGTAAGCCCTCAACCACTGAACTATATGTCCCCAGCAAGACCTTTAAAAACAAAAACTAAGTGAGAGTTGGAGTGAGGGCTTGGTGGTTAAGAGTACCTAATGCTCTTTGAGAGCGCTCATGGTCAGTTCCCAGCACTCACATGGTAGCCCGCAACTGCCTGTAATTCCAATTTTTGGAATAGAAAATAAACTAGAGATGTATTTGAAAGATAAATAACATATAATCTATTTGGACAGTAGCTATTTTTTCCCATATGTGTGGTTTTTGTTTGTCTGTTTTGTTTTGGTTTTTCGAGACAGGGTTTCTCAGTAGCTTATGGAGCCAGTCCTGGAACTCGCTCTGTAGAGTGGGCTGGCCTTGAACTCACAGAGATACACCTGCCTTTGCTTCCCAAGTGCTGGGTTTAAATGTGTGCACCACCACCACCCAGCTGGAAAGTAGCTACTCTTTTTAATAGTAAAGGATCTCTTATAAATGGCAAACCTTTCTTTTTTAATGTTTATGGGTGTTCTGCCTGCTTGTATGTCTGTGCATGTGTTCATTGCCCACAGATGGCCAAAGAGAGCATCAGATCCCCTCGAAACTAAAGTTTCATATAGTTGTAAGCTGCCATGAGGGTGCTGGGAATTGAGCCCATCTGCTAGAAGGGCTAACCACCGAGCCTATATCTCTCCAGTCCTACAAGAAAACCTTTTAAAAATTGTAGGATACAAATGTCATTTTAAACCCCGAAATGTGCACCCTCTAGAGCCAACAAGTAGGACTCTAGAGACCAGACCAGTAATTTGTCAGACATGGAAATTCTCAGCCTCATTCCTGACCGCTCATCACACCGCATGCCCTCATGAGTGTTTCTACCGTAAATTCCCAGCCTCATTCCTGACCACTGATCACACCACGTGCTCTCACGAGCGTTTCTGCCGTAAATTCTCAGAAAAGTGTTGGCTAAATAAGTTAATAGAGATAAGATTATTGAGATTTTCTTATAGTTGTGCTGCTGGTTTGGCTAAGTTGCCACTTTTTCCAGGAAACTTCCCATTTCATCAAGGTTTATAAATCAGTCTCCTAAGAATTTCCATAACGGAGGGAAGCATGTGTGTACAGACATACAGACAGGCAAAGCATGAGGGCTTCTTTCCAACATCTGTAGGATGCTTCCCATGTTTGCTATTTGTAAATTGTGCCTCCCCTAATTATGTCTTGATCTATTTTGTCTAACTTCTATAGGGGTCACTCAGATCCTTCCAACAACAGGTTCACGACTCCTCTCGAATGTGAAGTCTTCCCTGTTGCGTCTGGAGCCCATGCTCCTCTTCCTGACGCTCCCAGGTAGAGATGTGAGGTCTTCTACTATCACTCCATCTTTCTCTATGTCCTCCCGTTCAAAGTCATTTCCACCACGTCTTCAAGTTATGGATCTTTTCCTCTCATGTTTATTCTTTCACTGAGCCTACCTGGAGCGTTCTAGACTTGGGTTATCACACTTTTTTTCAGTTACCAAATTTCTTCTTGGTTCCTTTGTCACATTTCCCTTTCTTTCTTGGGGTGTTTAAATTCTTCTCCTGTTTCAAGTCCATCTGTAGGTCCCTGATGACCTTTTTTTACAAACCCACTTTCAGATCTCTGTCAGATAATTTCAACAGTGCCATCATAGAATCGATGCTTGTCAGTTATTATTTTTCTAATCCAGGTTGAGATTTTCCTGCCTCTTTGACGGACAAATGCCTTTCAGGTTTGCCCTGATGATCTGGGGTACTGAGTATTGACTGGTGTCACTAAGAAAGGTAGATACATATGCACACGGGAAGATGCCATGGAAAGTGAAAGGAGAGATGGTGGTAATGCACCAAAGGCCAGAGTGTGGCACTGAATCTGTCTGTCGTAGTCCTCAAAGCAACCAACCCTTCATCTCAGATCCCAGCTTCCAGAACCATGGGGGCAGTATCCTTTTGTGACTAAAGCTGTCCAGCATGTTGTATATCTGTTAACTCACTTTTATAAACTGCCCTTTTAGTGGTTACAAAGATGTTGAGTCTACCTGGACTTACTTTACATTGAGACGTTTATCTGAAAAGTTCAATTCTCTTCTCAAAGATAGATTCTTGGGTGTAGGGTACATGAATTCATGGTAGGAACATTTCAAGGCATTTGTGCTTTTTTTTTGTTTGTTTGTTTGTTTGTTTGTTTTGGTTTTTCGAGGCAGGGTTTCTATGTGGTTTTGGAGCCTGTCCTGGAACTAGCTCTTGTAGACCAGGCTGGTCT
>NC_022015.1:48566345-48568854 GCF_000317375.1 Microtus ochrogaster | reverse complement strand
TGCGCCACCACCGCCTGGCTCAAGGCATTTGTGAGACATAGTTGTGTTAGTTTGTAATCCCATGTAATGTGCACGAGGGTGATTGCTTTGTAGTGATCTGCCATTGGATCATTACCCTTTATTAAAATTCTCTGTCTACTTTGGAGCTGGAGGAAAGGTGATTGCAACTCTTTGATAACCTCCTGTTTTTTGGAAGGCATTCACATTCTTCTGGCGCTAATTCTATTGAAATATTACCGTTTTATTAGTTAGTTTACGAAAACTCTTCAGTTAATGGGAACAATAATGCTCTGTCACTGCTTCAATTGTCTTTTCATTCTTTTTTTTTTTTCCCCAAAGTAGTTTCTTACTTTAGGAAGAAAGGAAGAGAAGAAACAATGTATCAAGACTGAAACTTGACATAGAACTGTCAAGAAGGGATTTGGTCTGAAAGCCACTGTGTGTCTGTAAGAACTGTTATGTAGGGGGCTGGAGAGATGGCTCAGTGGTTAAGAGCAGTGTCTACTCTTCCAGAGGTCCTGAGTTCAATTCCCGGCAACCACATGGTGGCTCACAACCATCTGTAATGAGGTCTGGTGCCCTCTTCTGGCCTGCAGACGTACACACAGACAGAATATTGTATGCATAATAAATAAATAAATATTTAAAAAAGAACTGTTATATAACACTGAATCCTCAGACCCTCAAAACTGGAGATAGAGAACATGTCTTTTTGGTGGAGCCCCCTCGGTTGGTCTATAGACATACTAAGGATAGTCTGTTAATTATAAAAGACAGCAGGACCACCAACTCTTATTATGCTAGTCTCTACAGGAAAAGAAATGCTTTCTGGATGACTTTAATTCTTTGGCTTCCCAACAGAATCAGCCTGGGTCAAGGGAACGAAGTGAATCTAAAAAACATTCCAAGGTTTTCCAAGTAGTCAAACAAACAAACAAACAAACAAAGAAACAAACAAACACACTTTCTGGTGCTTTGATACTGGGAAGGGCAGCTGCATGCACTAACGCTAGTCTGATGTAGATGAAATATTCTAGTGGGTGAGCCTCAAAGTCATAAGCATGGCTAGTCATATGTCAGAGTCAGGGATGGACAGAAAGATGACAAACCTACCCTGTCCTAGCTTCTGGAAAAAAAAAAATCTACCATCCCAGTTTTGACTCTGAAATTTAAATCTCTGGGACAGATTTTCTGTTTACTTAAATAGTTGACCAGAGATAAAAAACCTACAATGGCAGGCTTAAAATACAGCAATATTTAAATATTCAAAACAAATTATTCATGTGTGTGAGCATGTGTGTGTGTGTGTGTGATCATGTGCATGCATGAATGCATGTGTGTGTGTCTCTGTATGTGTGATGTGTCGGGGGGCTTCCATGCCACAGCATGCTTGGGGAGACCAGAGCCTGCTTTGTGGAGGCAGTTTTCTCCTTCCACCTTTAAAGGCTCAAAAGAATCAAATTCAGGTCTTCAGGCTTGTGTGACAAGTGCATTAACCCTGGGAGCCTTCTTGCCCTCCCTATATAAACATTTAACTTTATGTTAATAGAGAGAACGATGTTTGCATTTGAAAAGCAAATGAATATAAACTCATACTATTTCACACAGGACTCCACTTACCATCATACTGCAAAAATCCATTCTCATCTGTGTCTATCTCAGACTCTGGCTGGAAAAACAAACATAGTGGTGGGCAGAAACGATGCAATTATACAATTAAAAAGATAAGCCTTTAATAACTGCTTTGGATAATGATGGGCAGAGCAAAGCCGGTCACTGACAGATGGTGCCACCTGGTGGGCAGGTAACACTACTGCACCAAGCCTATCCTTAGCCAAAGCTTGTGGATATCATTAACTTTGTTAGTAAGCCTTTTAGAGTCAGATAGATGTCTAAGAAGCTTCATATGTACCTTGAAAAAGTCGTCCTGAGATATTAGGCTGCAATTGGGAAGGTGTTTCTGCAACTTCTTAGCCAGCGTTGTCTTCCCGCCATTTGTCACACTGAGACAAGAAAAAGCAGGAGGTCCAAGGAGACATTAGGGACCAAGGAACATTCAACAATATCTTTAAAAAGGAATATTATAAAAAAATATTTACTACTTGAGATAAAAATGCTCATTTTCACATATTGTGTTTTGTTTTTCAGGCAAAATCACAGGTTTGAAAGATAAGCTGTCCTAATAGTAAGAGAGAAGTAAAGGATGGAGAGAGGCAAGTCACAGTCAGGTCAGTGAACTGGAGACACCGTGCAGGAAGTAAAACAATGTTCTGATTGTCTAAACAGCTCTGGGTTCAAGACTCACCCCAGGGAAGTCTTGTGCACACCTTTCTGCAAGTTTATAGACCTGCCCATGGCCACTGTGATTGCTTCAACCCCACAAGAAAAAAGAGGAATGGCTTATGGCTTATCAGAAGTCCGCCCACCCATGAGCCCACATTTCCCGTGGCATGCTTCTTTCCTCCTCTCTCTCTCTCTCTCTCTCTCTCTCTCTCTCTCTCTCTCTCTC
>NC_022015.1:48561228-48566245 GCF_000317375.1 Microtus ochrogaster | reverse complement strand
TCCTCCTCTCTCTCTCTCTCTCTCTCTCTCTCTCCCTCCCTTCCTCCCTCCCTCCCTCCCTCTAGCTGGAGCCCGTGTAGAGGCCCAGGTTTACTTCTCTATCAGGTCAGTTGCTTGTTCCCTCTGGCTGGACTGTCACATCTGGAGGTGCAGGTACCTAACTAACTTGGTGTGTCCTGTTTCTTACTCTCTGGCATGTGAGGGGCATTTCTCCAGCCAATCTTCCTTTCCTTTCGGGGTTTTTCTTTTGAACAGGGTGTCGCTCTGCAGTCCACGGTGATCCCCTAGCTGGGTGGCCCAGGCTGTCCTTGAATTGAGAGTGAACCTTTCGCCCCGACCTCCTGAGTACTGGGATTACAGGTATCAGCCACCATGCCTGGCTTATTCTATCATTTTGGCAAAGAGGTGATTAGCTCAGAGATCAGTCATAGCCAAAGGGTCCGTGAAAGAATTCAGGGTCATTGTGAATTTAAAAGAAAAGAGATTCTAACAGGAAATCAGCAGCTCCTTTTATCATAAGTAGGATTGCAGTAGTGATGATGGCTGTGACTTGGGCGTCTACAGGAACTGCACCCCTTTGCATGCTGAGCTGTAGGAGGGCAGGTATCCTGAAAGATCACAGGTGCTCATTATTCCAAACTTACATATGCTGTTTATTACACTAGCAGTGAACTATCACGAGGCCACAGATTTATGTATAAGTATTTTACAGCTGTATCTTAATACAGTTGATTTTCTTTGTATTCCTGTATTTTATTTTGTGCATTTCAAGTCACCCCAAAAAGAGGGCAAGATTTCAGCACACATCAAATGTTCATAGTACAAAGCTCCTGACTGTACATCTATTGGCAAGAACCCATGACTAGTTCTGGGAGAGATCAACACGGCAATGTTTATAATCTAGAGAGAGAAATACATTCATCAGAAGGCTGGGTATGGTGGTGCATGCCTTTAATTCTAGTACTCAGGACCTAGAGGCAAGTGGATCTCCTGTGAGTTCAAGGCCACCCTGGTCTACAAAGTGAGTTCCAGGCCAGCAAGGGCTACTTAGTGAGACACCTGTCTATGTTTGAAAGAAAAAAAACAAAACAAAACTCATCAAACAAGAGCAACAACAAAACACGGACTAAATGATTATTGGCTATATGTCATCATGTAAATATCTTATACCTGCAAAGTGGAAGATGTTAATAAGACTTTCCATTTTACCTTACAATAAGTAGGTAGGGTGTGGGGCTGTTACTCTATATACTGAGAACACTGATATCATCTTTTCTTTTTTTAACAAAAAATGTCTATAAACCAAGCCATGCAGAGTTGGTGCAAGCCTTTAATCCCAGCTCTCGGGAGGCAGAGGCAAGTGGATCTCTGTGAGTTTGAGGCCAGCCTGGTCTGCAAGAGCTAGTTCTGGGACAGGCACCAAAACTACAGAGAAACCCTGTCTCGAAAAACCAAAAAATAGAAAAATAAAAAAAAAATGTCTAGAAACCAAACTGCAAGTCCATAGTCAAGATACTAAGCTTTTGCTTAGAAGGAAGAAACTTTAGTATGGTCTGAGCAATCTAGTCAGAAAATGTGTCATTTCTTATAGTTTCTCTTTAAGATCGTATAATTAAATTAGTAGTAAATAGGCCCCTCCCCACTGAGTCAGACGAAGCCACTGAGAAGGAAGCATTTTTCATAGGAGTCCCTCCCGCAGGGAATGGACCAGCTGGGAAAGGGTTTCATTATCGAGCACAGAGCCTGCAATCCACACTTGGACTGTAACCATCCCAGTGGGTCAGGTGACCCACTCATTCCCCTTCAGCAAGCTCACAGCCTCCTTCACACAAGCTTTCCTCGCCCTAGGGAAAAGCTCCAGAGCAGGACTTTAGGATCCGAGGGAGGAAAGTGAGAGGCTACCTGATGTATTTCCTTTCTTTGTTTACAAATAAATGTATAGTTCCTTTTGTAATAGGAGGGCACAGCAGTACAGGCAGAAGCTAAAGACAGTGTTTACAGTTAGTCAAGCAAGATGAGACTACTTCCATAACAAGGTGATATATTAATATTAAGCCCCATATTCTAGCTGAGGAATTTGGGGCTTAGGAAGCTGTTTACTGCTGGAGTGGGAAGCCAAGTTGAAATACAGCATGGGTATCCCTGACTCCGAACTGTCCCTGTCCCCTGTTCCTCCCCCCCCCCCCCCCCCCGTTGGCCCCCCCACTACGAATCTCCACTGGCAGCTGATGACAGGCTCCCCCCCGCCACTGTTCCTCAGTATTAAACTGGTGATTGTAATTAGGGAATGATGAATAATGGTCTACCACGGGAGTGGCAGAGAGTGTGACCTGAAGGTGAGGACAGGAGGAGTCCTTCAGGACAACACAGATTCAGCTCCAGGCAGACTGCAGCCACAACAAGGCACATTCCGATGCTCAATTCATTCTTAATTTGTTTTTATTTTTCTCCGTCTGATGCTGGGGTCACACAAGCAGGCAAACGCTCTGCTACGCAGCTGCATCCAGTCCCTTCCTATCCCTAATTGATTCCTGTGTGATGTAACACAACAGATTATCTCTCTCAAATTACATTTGTAATATCGCAAATGTTTTGTCAATAAGACACGTATGAAGAATGATAGACACAATCCAGCAGCAAGACAAATAATCCTTCCCATTGCTGTTGATGTCACATTTGCACATCAGCTTCTGGCGCCACAGGTCAAATGACTACAGTTTAGAATACTTGTGACAGTGTGATGTGTGAGTGTCATATATCAATCTGTTGATTTCATTGGATAAGTAATAAACAAACTGCTTGGGCTCATAGCTTAGAACATAGGTGGGTGGGGTAAACAGAACAGAATGCTAGGAGGAAGAGGAAGTGAGCTCAGACTCGACAGCTCTCCTCTCGGGAGCAGACGCCTCAGAGGGACGCCATGCTCCATGCTCCCGTCTCCTGGGCATACGCACCGACCCAGGATGGACGTAGGCTAGAATCTTCCCAGTAAGACTGGTGCTCACAGATTATTAGAGATGGGTTGATCGGGATATCAGAATTAGCCAGTAAGGGCTAGAGCTAAAGGGCCAAGCAGTGTTTTTTTTTTTTTTTTTTTTTTTGGTTTTTCGAGGCAGGGTTTCTCTGTGGCTTCGGAGCCTGTCCTGGAACTAGCTCTGTAGACCAGGCTGGTCTCGAACTCACAGAGATCCGCCTGCCTCTGCCTCCCAAGTGCTGGGATTAAAGGCGTGCGCCACCATCGCCCGGCCCAAGCAGTGTTTAAAAGAATACAGTGTCCGTGTAATTATTTCGGGTATAAAGCTAGCCGTGCGGGCGGCTGGGTGGCGGGACACAGCCCCGCCGCTCCTGTTACTACAACAGTGGAATACGTGGCTAATATCATCCCAGGGCAACACCAACTAGCCAAATAGTATACCTGGTCACCCTAAAGGTGCGGGAAGAGGACTACAGGTAAGGAAGCTTGTATTCCCAGGTCAAAGCTGGCCATAAAAAAAGAAGGGGGTGTTATTTTTTTTTCTTACACCATGCCAGCATCCACATGGGAAATGATGATCACCCTCAATCAAAAGAGGGACCAATCAGCTCTCATCTTCAGGGTCAGCTCCAGTAAATAAATGGAACCGTTGGTAATACTGCTGGCCCCACCACTTCCTTCCCCTGGTAAACCCTTGCCCCTCCCACTGGTGTCCAAGTAGCAGCACTTCTCCTGGGTCTTGGGACTCCCCACACCTTTCTCTACCATGTCCACACGAAACACCATCTGGACATCTGGAGTGATGTGGGATTCCCCTCTGTATACCACTGGTTAATAAAGAAGCTGCTCTAAGCCAATGGCTTAACAGAATACATACAACCAGACTGAAAAGATATAGAGAGAGAGTAGGTGGAGTCAAGGAGAAGTCACATGGATGCTGGACGGAACTTTACCTGGTAAGCCACAGCCATGTGGCGACACACAGATGAATATTAATGGGATAGATTAGGATATAAACATTAGCCAGAAAGACGCTTAAGTGATTGGCCAAGCGGTGATTTAATGAATATAGTTTCTGATGGATTATTTCGTGGCCTGGGCAGCCTCCCCCTACCCTGGAGTGTCTTGCCCAGCGGTTTATGAAGGAACTACTCACCCACCAATTCCAATGACAAACGTTTTCATAATTGGCTTTGGAAATCGCGTCTTCCTATTAGTTCCTAAAATATGTAAATAAAAATAAATTCAGTATCATTTAGTTGACTTGAGTTAGTCCTGAAGAGCAGTAACAGCTGGGAGGAGATCAGTGGCCTCAACCCCACATTACCCACAGTCTGGCTTCCGGAGGCCAATAGCTGGTGTTTCCTTAGTGCCTGTTAACCGATGTCATGCTCGTGTGACCTATTTCTTTAGGTTACCTTTTGATAATTATTCTTAGTTGTCAACTTGACTACATCTAGAATGAAGGAAAACTGGAGCAGCTGGGTACACTCGTGAGGGATTTTTTTCTTACTTAGGACATCTGGAGTGGGAAGACCCACTTTTAATGAGATCTTCTGAGGTGGGAAGACACAGCTTCTGCTGGCTAAAGGACATGGAACAAAGAAGGTTTCTCTTTTTGCCTGCTTGCTCTTGCTCTTGCTGGCAAGTCCATCCCTTCACTAACAGTAGAGCCTATTTCCTTGGAATTTGAGCATTTACTGAAGACAAGCTAAGACATCCAGCCTTGTGCGCTGACAGACTCCTGGATTCTTGAACCTTCTGTTGGTAGACAGCCATTGTGACTAGCTGGGCCACAGCCTGGAAGTCATTTTAATAAATCCCCTATATATTTCCTTTTCCAGTATGTTCTGTTCCTCTAGATCACTCTGACTAATATACCTCTCTCTCTATGCCCTTCCTGCTTTCCTACTAAAAGAAGGCACTGCCACCAGCGGCAGAGGAAGACAGAAGAAGTCAGTCTGTCTCTTAAGTCTCTCCCCCATCTCTCTGAAAAGCTTTTACTGGCACAGGACACATTCTTTTTTTTTTTTTTTTTTTTTT
>NC_022015.1:48555791-48561128 GCF_000317375.1 Microtus ochrogaster | reverse complement strand
TAGACCAGGCTGGTCTCGAACTCACAGAGATCCGCCTGCCTCTGCCTCCCGAGTGCTGGGATTAAAGGCGTGCGCCACCACCGCCCGGCTCACAGGACACATTCTTAAGCTTTGCAGAAGTACAAGTTGGTCCAGACTGGAATGACAGATATCCATTTCTAGAAAAGCCAGAACAGAAACTAGATCAATTAAGTGAACATCTTTCTGTCTCCATGGAGGCTCTGAAATGCTTCATTACCAAGAACACAAAAGGCTGTTGCATGTGTGCTGACTTCTCAGACTCTGAAGGATGATAATCCGTGTCATTCTTAAGGCTGTATTGTTGAAAAGCCATGCATTTGCTGTGCACAGTTATTGGAAAATACTGGTCCCTTTCCTGCCTGACATATTTGTGCAGATACATCAGGATACTGCCTCGATTACAGAGGATGGAAGTAATGACTGTAGTTGTGGTACTGGAAAGACTTGAGGGGGTTACCTGTGTGTGAACTCTAGCAGTTCAGAGACGAGGAATGAGGTGGAGGAATCTAAATGTAAACTCCTTCAGGCAAGAAGGATGGAAACTCCTGCAGCCAAGTACAAGGGATTGCAAGGCTGTGTTTTTTCTCTCAAATCGAAATGGTATCCCTCACCCCAAAGCCTGACGACCTGAGTTACTCACTACTAGGTTGATGACTGCAGCTGGAGCCCCAGAACTCACATGGAAGGAGAGAACTGACTCGTCTGAGTTGTCCTCTGACCTCTGCATACCTACATGGCACTCATGTGTCCACATCTACACTAAATAAATAATAATTGAAAAGTCTGAAACGCAGGCACCCCAGGTCTACATTGAGCTAGCAACCTGGGACTATCCAAAGCAGTGTTTGGATAAGTGCTGGGCCTATCTCACCAGCCATGAGGAGGTGATTATGCAGAAGAAGAGGAGAACGGGGCCATGCTGAAACAGGCTGGGACAGGACTGAGCGGTCAGTGGAGCAGTGAGCAGCTTACCAATCTTTGAAGCTGTCCACTTCAAAAACTGTGTTGGATACACAAGGTTCAGATACAATCCAGGTTCATACACGGCACCAGCAACTCTCATATCATTCTATTTCACTATAACTTAGGGTCTCTTCAAAAATGGTTTAAAACCTAAATTTTGAACAAGTTGCAGTCAAGAGTTGCCATGTTCTCTATATACATATACACGCTGAAGGGATTTTGTTTGTTTGTTTTTTTGTTTGTTTTTGAGGCTTTTCACGTGGCTCGGCCTGGCTTTAAAGTGGCTATGTAGTGGAAGATGATCTTACTTTGATCCTCTGCCACCCAAGTGCAGGCCTCTGCATCTGGCCTTATAGCAGAATATGTTATGAAGTGTATAGAACTTGGAGCAAAGATAAACTGAATCTTATGATGGCTCCGGAAAAACAACCTTCTGAACTTTCCAGAGTCATGAAATCAGGGTGTCCCATCACCGTGAACTGTGTGTATTACTAATGCTGTATCTTTTCCTCAGCAGCAGACAGCATTTGCACAGGGAGCAGGGAGAACAGACCGAGACAGGAGTAAACCTTACATGAGTTGCCTATATTTTTTTTAATGTATTCATTATTATCTTTCTGAGACAGAATCTCACACTATGTAGCCCATTTGGTCAGGAACTTGTTACATTGTCAAGATTGTTTCTGTGGCAAGGTTGCCTTACTTTAAGTACTGGGATCATAGGCATGCATTTTGAAGACTGGCTCATTTTTTAAAAAAATGCTTTTGATTTACTCTCAGTGAAATGTTGAATTCTCCTCATAGTTGGCTTATGTTTATGTTTGATCTATCCCACTTCTAAACATGGATTACTTTGAATTCTAAAACACAGACTTCTTCCTGGGTCATGAGAAGAATCAGCAGGCTGGACGGAGACAGGAACTCCCCACAAAATCAGAAAGGGCAAACACGTGTGGTCTTCAGATGAGTTCAAGACAAATGTTTGCAGGATTTCTGTCTCCTGTGTTTTATTCAGCAGTTACCTGGAACCTCTCCCAATGGACAGGACCCTCTCTTGCTACTAATTTAAACTTTGATCCCTTCTGGTAAACAGAATCTCCCACAGCCTGAGTCCCTGGTAAGCACAGCCTAGGAATGTGGCCACCACCAAGCTCTTGAAGTTCCATTCACTTTTTTTTTAAACCTAACTTTCAGTCGACACTTTGACACTCCATTTTATGAAGGATTTTTATTTACATGAGTGTGGGTAGGTGCATGCCATGGCTCATCACAGTCCACATGTAGAGGTCATAGGTCTACTTGTGGGAGTCAGTTCTCTTTCCAACATGTGGGTACTGAAGACTGGACTCTGGTCATCAGATCTGGCAGCAAGGGCAGTTGAACCATCTTGCTGACACTGTAGTTTCTTACATAATCAGTATTTTCGTTTTTATTTCTCCTATAATATTATGGAGCATATAATACCGATCATAACATTGTGAGTTTATGTGTGTGTGAATACAAAATCTTGAGATGAGGTGTTTGGTTAGGCATAGGCAACTTTTATAAAGTACCAGATAGTATACATGTGTGTATGTATATATATATACACAAACATGTATTTGTACAGCTTTGGTTTTGTGGGCAAACCATTCTACTCTGAAGTTTGTAATGAGAAAGAGGCCACAGTTCAATGCATAAGAAAACGAGCATGGTGTGTTCTAACAAAATCTTATGGGCAAGGAAAATAAGTTTCCCCTAACTTTCGCGTGCCGCATGCCACAAAACACTATGCTTTGCTTCTGTCTCACCTATTAAAAACACCAAAAGCATTCTTGGAAGCCTTTACAAATCCAAATAGCAGGTGGGTTGGAGTTTGTTTACCAAATGCTGCAGAAAGGAGCGTCCTGTCTCCTGAGAATCAAGACCCGATTCCCCTATCGGCAAATGTGTGGTCACCTGGAGCTAGCGCCAGTACGGTGAAGAGCGAGTCCTAACGCGGTTTCCCTAGACACAATCAGGTTCCGGTCCGGAGCAAGTGACTCTGGAAGGTGCCCAAGCCTGGGCGCGGCTACGCAGCGGGCAGTGAGTACTTACCGAAGCGGGTTCGAGTCCTCCCCAGCAGGGCCGCAGAACAGGCCGCACGAACGTCTCAAGGGAACCACTGCTCGATGCTCACCCGGACTGTGTAGCCCCCTAGCCGCTTTCATAGTCCCCACCAAACTGGGCCTGGGGGCGTGGTCAGCACAAGGCTCCTCCCCCAAGGAGGAGGGCGGGGCTCCAGCGCTCCCGAGCAGGTTGGCCCTCTGAAGCTCCGCCCAACTCACCGCCGCAGCCAACCAGCGGCCGGCGAGGCGCGGCCACTTCCTGGTGGGAAGGCAGGGCGGTCAGCGGAGCTCGCTGGTACGAGTGTCCCGCATCGGCTGCGCGCGGGTCCCGAGCGGCCGCGGCCAGCGCAGGCTTGGCGCCCAGTTCCCGTCTGCGTGTGGGGCTCCCGCGGCAGAGCCTGGCAGCTCCGCGTAGCACCATGTCCAAGCCACCTCCCAAACCGGTCAAACCAGGTAAGAGCTCGGCTCGGCGCGCCGCGCGTGCGGGTGTCCAGGCTGCGGGGCGCTGAGCCGGAGTTCCCGACGAACCCCCTCGGGCTCCCTCCGCATTGCTCGTCAGGACGGTCCAGCCTCCGGAGTGGTGGCAGCACCTAGGTCGCGGCCACTTCCTCATAGCTCGGCGTGTCACTGTCAAGTTGGAGTTCTTGACCGGCCGGCGAACGGGAAGTGCGCTGCGGCTGGGTGGGGTTTGCACCCGCTGCCTGGGGGCCCGGAGGAGAGCAGGCTGGGGACTCGGGGTCTCCGGGGAGCTTTGGAGAGCTGCACCCGTGCTGCCAGAGGGACAGTCTGGCCCGCGACCCTCTCGGTTCTTCGCGTTAGGCAGTGTCGCTCTGTCGTGCGTCCTAGTGCTTTGGTTAGAGTGACTGTGACTAACTAAGCTAGAGAGAGCACGAAGTTCCTCAAAGCAGTGTGCTTGACCACTCTTCCTGGTTCACTTCTTAAACGTTGTTCTTAGAGTGTTTTCTATGATGTGGAGAAACGAGAGCATTTAAAGGGACTGCCGCATTTCAGTTCGGCTAAATAAACATGTTGGCTAGGTAATTAACAGGAATCGTAGAAAATGGGAGATTAATGACTGACGAATTCCCAGTCCTTTTCTTCCAATCTGCGACTTTGATATTGCAAAGGCTGAAACTTGAAACGAGACATTTACATCATCCTTTATGGTAACTTACGCAGCTCCAGTGATTTTTTTTTCCCCTTGAGTTTTTTTTTCCTAAATGTCAGTCACTCCAAATTTAATAATAACTTTTGTGGCAGTATCAAGCTCTCGATTTTGAAAATAATGCACACATATTTGTGAAATAGGCATTCTCTGATGACTTAAAATTTTCAGGGCCGAGGGTGAAGGAAGTGGCTTAGACTGGCTTTGGCCTGAGCAGAGTTAGGGCGGTGCTGGTTAGAGGCTCCTGCCTTCGACGTGAAATCTGAGAGGTTTGCAATTTGCAATTTAGATGCGGATGTGTGAGGTGGCAGTTTTGTAAGCTGTAAGTCAGAACCTCAAGTGTACTGAGTTCTTTGATAGCTAAACAAAGCGCTTGATTTGGAAGAATGTCCCGGAGAATCTCGGGTCCTGAGGTTTTTTCCTCTCTCCAGACTCATTAAAAGTGAAGTCTGGGTTGCCTCTGTGAGTGCTGGCAGGAACTTGCCTTCCTGTATGCTACTGGATTGTGAACTCGTGTGTTCACGCACCTTTGGGTGTGGTTTCGGACTCATCCTGTTACTGTGTGCAGATATGCGCTGGGAACTACTTTTGTTGTCTACATCTCTGCTTTTTTCCTCAAGCAAATCAGAAAACACATGGCTAAACATTTTTACTATATAGAGAGAACCCTGACTTCACAGGGATTTTACAAGGGAGGCTCAGACATAAATACAGTTGTCATGAAAGTCAATTTGTTGACTTAGTAATTTACAATGAGAAATATCAGTGTCAGTAGGACTTAAAACTATGTGCTGTGTTACTTGTGACAGAAACTTTTATTATCATACTGGCCCACAGATACTGTGTGATAGGCCCTGGTCTATACCTAATCCATACATATTTGAATTCATTTACTTCTCCTAGCAACTGTATCAGGTCAGTGCCATTATTATTATTATTATTACTGTTATCATTATTATTATTTTGAGACAAAGTTTCTCTGTATAACAGCCCTAGCTATCCTGGAACTTGCTTTGTAGACCAGGCTGGCCTCAAGCTCACAGAGATCCGCCTGCTTCTGCCCAAATAATCACACAAAAGCTATATTAATTACAACACAGC
>NC_022015.1:48531439-48555294 GCF_000317375.1 Microtus ochrogaster | reverse complement strand
TCCTGCTCAGCTAGCATCCTCCTTTTTATCCAGATGGAGTACTAAAACCCAGGGAATGGTGCTGCCTTTGCCAAGAATGAGGCTTCACAACTCAGTTAACCCAGGCCTTCTTTAAAGACTGACCTACTCTAGGTAATACCCATAGGTAAATCTAGAAACTTGTCTTCTACGAGATTCCATAGCCCAATTTAAGTCAGTATAAACCATCACAAATAGATAGCAAGGGACAATAAACAACAAAATAGGTTAATGCATTTTTTTCAGGCCAGGCAGCCTGTACCAAGCAATGGGCTGCTGTTCTGGGCTGAGTCTGCCTCTGCCTCACCACCTTGCCTGGTCTTTAGTTTAAACATTCCTTACTGTAACTTCTATTTTTGGCCTGTGCTGGGCACTGGGAGTTCCCAGGAACAGCTCTTACTTGTTTGTTTCTTACTTAGTTTCTTTATCTACAGTTAGTTGGCTGATTGCATCCATTTCATTATTTAATCCTATATATATAAAAAAGCAAAAGCTTAATGTATAAGTGGTGCATGTCTGGAACCCTAGCACTCAGTAAGAGACGCCCAACTATGCAACACCTATCTCAAAAAACAAAGTAATAAGATGTATTTTCTATTTTAGAATGTTTGACACATGCAGATAAACAATAAGTAAATATATTAAAATTTAAAACCCATTCTTATCACCTAGCAATAGTACACTGTATGAATAACCTCTCAGGCCCCCCCCCCCATAAGTCAGTTTTTATTACAAAAGGAAAACAGAAGCAATTATCTTTAGAATGGTTTCCGAGTGTCAGTTTGAGATGTCTTGTTGTGGGCTGGAATGTTTCTTTTCTATGTTGTCTGTATAATGCTTGAAACGCCGTTTCAATCACAGTTTGTCTGTGCCTTGGATAGCTTTTTACCTTCTATGGTGTCACTTTTGGCCCCTGAAGGTTTGTCATTGAAACCCTCCCCCTACTCATTAGATTTGGCACCCTGGCTCAGTCTTCAGTGCATAGGACTGACCTGCCCTTCAGAGCCCCGAGGCCTCTTAGTGCAGAGAACTTTTGTGTGTTTTTCAGCCACCCTGGGAGCCTTGCATTGCAAGGAAAGTGGCTCTACCTAGCTTGAAGGTGTGCAGGACAGAATTCAGTTTTCACAGAGATGGAGAAATATGATGGGCTGTGGGGTAAGGAGTGCACTGAATACCATATGTACCTCCAGACCATCTCATTTCAGACAGATTTGGGGACAGTCCACTGTAGTTGGAACCTGTGTCTGACTTTAGCCATCTTCTCCAAGTGACGTATTGATTTTGGTGGTGAGAGGAAGGCATCATAAATATTTCATATGTCCTGTGGAAATAAATCTGTGGAACTTAGAAGAAGCCAGCCAGTGTTCTGGCCTTTTAGTCACGATAAAAGCATAAAAGGCGTTGTATGTATGCCCTTTAAATAAAACTTGAGAGAAAAAGAGTCTCGTCTAAACTGGTCTCAACTATTGTGTAATCCACCCCTGCATAAATAATGGAGCAGTAGTGAGAGTGATCACTTGACTTCCAGATGTACACCAGGATTTTCCTTCTATAAATGCAACGTTTATACCCAATGACTGAGTGAAGTCCCAGGGGAAACTTTCTGAGGACTCCCTGGATGATAACGATGGGGAAAATGAACATTTAGTTGGCCCAACACATCAGGGCCGGGAGCAAGCACTCCGTATCCTCTATCTACTGTGTTTATTCTGACTTCACTGTGAATGGGTCCCTATATCCTTGTTTTACTCAAGATAAGTAAGCTACTCAATGCCTCAAAGATAGCTGTGCATGGTGTGGTGTGGGACTGGAGTTCGGGCTTTAACTTGGACATGCTATGGGAAGGGGGTTCGTGTTTGTGAGTGTGAGCCATAGTGCATCTGTAGGGGTCAGAGGGCAGCTCTCTCTCCCAGGAATCAAACTCAAATGCTTAGGTTTGGCTGCTGGCACCTCAACCCACTGAGATCTCTTCCTGTTCCACATTAGAGGAATTTGGAGAAAAATGTACATATTGGTATGAAGAGGGCTTGGGTTTCTTTTAAACTCCTGCATGGTATTTGTGGATGTTTATTTAAGGGAACCCTACTGATGCACATTTTGATGGTTTCCAGTCTTTAGTAAAGCAGTATTATAGCAGGTAGTTAGTTTTGCAAATCCACAGGCTGTAGTCCTGTAGTGGGGTTTGTATAACAGAAGGTGGGTGTACTGCCATTTTTGGAGACATTTCAAATCGATCATATCAGTTTACCTAACCCTAAAAAATTGCGACCCAGCCAAAGTAGGAAAAAAATGTAATACATTTGACTTGGATATTATTGTAGATGATCGGAGGGTTGGAAGCACAGGGCACAGAGCTTGGGGGAAAACTGAGAAGGTGTCACCAAGGAGCGGTAATATAAGAAGGGGCATGCTGAGGAAGAGTTTGCTGGAGTGTGAAGGGGAAAGGCATTTGACGGAAGTACAGAGGAAACACAGCTACTATAGGCATTTGACTGACTACAGGTACCAGGGTTTTCCAAGTTTCCAGGGAAGCGTGGTGCACATAGGGAACTGCAGACACGTGTGTGTGTGTGTGTGTGTGTGTGTGTGTGTGTGTGTGCCTAGTTTTTGGAAAATGGTTCTGTTCCATACAGAAAAAGCTAGAACCGAAGTGTTCACCAACATGTGCGTCTGAGGATGTGGTTTTGGGTATTGGTAGGCTGTGGCTTTTGAGCTTGTAGCTGTAGTTAAAGAGGATTAGGTACTTCAAAAGATTGAAACAAGTTCCCGGGTGCCTGATGCGGCCACCTTCCTATTCTTGCCAATCATTTCCTACATTATTTTTAATACCCGAAGAACTTTTTGAACACCACAGGCAAACTTCTCAACTTAACTTTGGAGGCAGGAATTGAAGGGCAATTTTGCAGTTGTCCATGTTTTGTTTTGTTTTGTGTTTTTTTTTTCCTTTGGCTTGTTTGTTTTGTTTCGTTTTTTAAGAAAGGGTTTTTCTATGTTGCCCTGGCCGTCCTGGAACTCACTCTGTACACCAGGTGGATCTCAAACTTGGAAATATGCCTGCCTCTGCCTACCCAGTGCTGGGGCTAAAAGTGTGTGCCTCCTCCGCCTATCTTAAGTTTTACATTTCGATTGGCATGGTATCTTCCCTATGAATTTGATGAGCCACTCCGCTGGGAGAAAGAAGCCGAGTCGGGCAGTCGCCATGATTCTCCCACTCCAGACAGACGCAAGTTAAGATCTTTCCTGATAAGCCAGCTCATGGTGCTGCACAGAATATTAGAAATGGGTTAGATCAATATGTAAGTGCTAGCCAATAAGAGGCTGGAACTAATGGGCCAGGCAGTGTTCAAAAGAATACAGTTTCCCTGTAATTATTTCGGGGCATAAGCTAGCTGGCGGCCAGGAGCCGGGCGGCAGAAACGTGGCCCGCAGCTCCTTCAACACTACTCCAGTTTTATATTTTTGAATTCACCAAGTACCCCGAGTCCATCTTTTCTCCTGGCTTTCCTGATTTCTTGGGAACTTGGGGAGCAATTTGAACTCACACTAAGGAAGATGCTACTACCATTGGCATTGTAACTGAGCCCGAGGGACTCACTCAGGCCCCTTACAAGAGTCAGAGGGAGCACCGAGCAGGGTCTTCCTGACCTGCCTCCTTCTTAGAGGCTCCCTGCTGGCCATCCAGGGTCTACCTCACTCCTGTGAGACAAGAGCTACCCTTCAGTCCTGGGCTTAATCTGGGCAGGCTGCCTACAAAGTGTCCTCATGAGACTCTCCCAAACAAACACTGCGCTTCCTGGGAGATGCTGCCCCATTCTAGCCCTGTAAGCATAGATGCGGGGCCTTGGATGAGACTCCGGAAGTCTGGAAGATTACTGTGTCTTGTCTTTGATTAAAGTCCAGACCTCTCTGATGTATTGCTTGCTGAGGTTTCCGGGCTTTTCTAGAGCACATATTCTAAGTGTTTGCGGGTCTGTTATCTTGATGAATCAGAGTAGCTTCGTCTTGATGGTACTCCTGGAGGACCTCAATTGGAGACATTCTCACGGATGTTTTGGGCTAAGACTCTGGTTTTGAAACATTGCAGCAGAAAACCATTCCCTCCCAAGTTCATATACCAAATATGTACCAAACTTGAAGTTGTTCCCAGCCTTAGTTTTCTGTTGGAGGAGAAAGCTGCCTCTTCAACCACATCTGTATTTAGGGTCTAAATACAAGTTACCCACTGAGCTGCCTACTAGGAGCTGGTCATAATGTAGCTGCAGTTTTAAGTAGGATTTGCTGCTGTGGCAACCACTGCCATCCTCTTTCTGAGAACCCTCCCTCTGGTTCTTGCCGAATACCTTCCTTCCCCTTCTGGAGGGCCTGGTCTGTACTCAAGTGTTGAGACTCGGGTTCTTTGGGTACCTTTGGTTCCTTAGGACTTGATTCTGGTTGTTAGGAGCTGTGTTTTCTGGAACAAGCTCTTGCCCGTTTCCTGGCTGGACTGGGGTCTCTGATGTCTTGACGTCTGTTTTGGACTCCCTTTTAGAAGTGGTCATTCCTCCACCACCCCACCCCCCAAGACAGGGTTTCTCTGTAGCTTTGGAGCCTCTCCTGGAACTAGCTCTTGTAGACTAGGCTGGCCTCAAACTCACAGATATCCACCTGCCTCTGCCTCCTGAGTGCTGGGATTAAATGTTTGCACCACCACCGCCCCTGGACTCTCTTTTGACTGGTATCCAGATCCCCAATGCTCAAACTGTCCTTACCCTTGTTATTTGCCACTGTTTTATTGTCTAGTACCTGTCCAGATGGGCCCTCGGCTATTTCTGATGTACTCTTTCATAGTCTGGAAGTTGTCTACTTTTGTGTAGCATTTAATGTGGGCTTCTGTCCTTCCTCAGGCCTCATCTTGGGCAGACCTTAATGACATGGCCAACTTGTCTGGGCATCATGGTGGCACCTTAAAGCACCAGGGTCACAGACCTGGGGAGCCTTACCACAGCATCTCCCTTAGGGTTATCCCAGTCTTCCTCATTCACAACAGTTAGAACTCAGCTTCCTTTTTTCTCTGTCCACGGGCCCTGAACATGAACTCTCTGCTTCTCATTGATGAGTAAGCGCACTGTCCGTATTAACCAGTTCACTAATCTATTGTAGTCCCCCGTCTCCAAAATGCTTACATTAAAATATAGGGTAAGGGTTAGCTAGTAGCGTGCTTGCCAAGTGTGCACAGAGACCTGAGTTCGAACCCCAGGATCATATAAACCAGACATGATGGTGCACCCTGTAGTCACAGCACGGGAAGTAGAGGAAGGAGGATCAGAAGCTCCAGGCCAGATTTACTGATGTAGCAAGTTTGGGGCCAACCACTGCTACATGAGACCCTGTCTAAAGCAGACAAAAGGTGTATATACAGTAAGTAAGAAACATGCTTCTGGGAAGAGCTCCCTGAATAGTGAGAGACTCTCTAATGGCAGGATCAGGTATGAAAACCACCTCAGAGTATTAGAGGCCCTCTCTGTGCACCATAGAGGAGGAGGCCAGTTATAGAAATGAAAAATAAAACCCAGCTTCGAGATGAAGTTCTGGTCCTGAGTTTTCAGATAACTTGCTAGGTGACCATGGTAAGTCACCAGACAACTCTGGACTTCAGTTTTTGTCCCATGTTAAGTCCGATTCCAAGTTTACATCATTGCTTTGGACTGGCCTTTTATATAATCTCTCATATTTCGGAATAATTTCCTGCACACTGCTTCTCATAGACCCCAGGGTCCTTTAGTTACTCCCTGTCTACCCCTAGTTGTGCCTGCTGCTTAGTTCGTGTGGATCCACGCTTGCGGAAAGATGGACTACTCCAGGTCAGAGTTCCAGGACTGATAGTGAGTGGGAGGAGAGGATGGCTGAGGACTAGGGTGGGGCCCAGTGTATGGATAAGTGATCCATTTCACTTGTTCTGCCTGTGTAGGGTAGTGTTTTGTGTACAGCTACCTGGAGAAAGAACATTGGGGACCTGGCCGGGATGCTTGAGGGGTACCACATGCACCGATTCTAAGGAGACCATTGTAAAATGTGACCGTGCATGACTGCCAAGACAGGCTGTTTTTTTCTTGGTCACTTACTTAATGAATATTTTTATGATCTGAGAAATTTCTTACAATACATTTTGATCATATTCATATGCTTCTCTCCGAGCTCATTTCAGACCTAACCTTTACCCACCATATGCTCTCCCAACTTCGTTCCCCCCTCCCCCTTTTAATATCTTACTAAGTCTGATTTATGCTGCCTCTGTAGTCATGACTTTGCATCCTCTAGAGCGTGGTCAACCTAGCAGGGGTCACACCCTTAAAGAAAACTGACTCTCCCTTTCCCAGAAGCCGTCAACCCAGGAAGGATTTTACGTTTAGAAAATGTCAGCTCTGTGGATGGGAGCTCTAGGAATATGACTTGGAGGTCTTAGAAGTTCATTCTGTGTGTAGTGTCCTTTAGAATTTACCTTTCTGGGGCGCTCCCATCTTTTCTGTCTCTTTTAAATGTGAGCCTATGGGCTCAAGGTCAGACCTTGCTTTATAGGAATTCTTGCTTCTGATTCTAGGTAAGAGGATTTTTGTTGCTGGTCTTTTTTTTTTTTTTAAAACAAAACAAAACAAAACAAAACAAAACAAAACAGGTTTCTTTGTAGACCAGGGTGACCTCGAACTCAGAGATTGACCTGTCTCCCTCTCCTGAGTGCTGGGATTAAAGGTATGTGCCACCACTGCCTGGCTCGTTGCTAGTCTTTAACCAGAGGGATGAGGAGCCTTCCCTTGCAAGGATGACTGTCCATGTGTCACTCTGCATTGATGTGCATCTCACTAAGAAACCGAAAACCTTTTTCCTTCCATCCTCACTCCCCGACTACTAAATAAACAATGCTTAGATCTGAGGTTAAGGGATTAACACAAGAATTTATAGTTATAGTGATAGGAACAAGTTTCATTGTCATGACTTTAGGATTCAATAAATTCAGTTTGTTGGAGATTATAATACTTTGAATATTAATTTCTTGGGAAAGATGGTAAGAGGTGGTGGGCTACATATGAATGTACCAATGAGTATAGAGGAGAGCGCATCCTGTGTCCATCTCAGAGCCTGCGGTTAAGGTGACCATGGCTCCTGGGTGGGGTCACAGCCCTGAGAATTCAGGGTCTTCTGTCTTCTGTCCCAGCCACTCATTCCCATGTTCAGCAAGTAATGCCATAGGATCTAGGCTTGAAAGGGAGGGAGGGCATCCTTAGAGTCCAAGGGCAAATTCCATAGTCTCCTCCCACATGTCTCCATCCTCTTAAATGTGTGGAATGATGCTCTGGGTACCCATCAATTCAAATGCATTTTAAAAGCAATCCAGGAACCTAGTATGGCCTCAGAGGGGTACAGGAGGGACCTTGGGTCTTAGCATGTCCTGGAGGTGAGTGAGGTACTAAAGTTTGTGACCTTCAGGGGTTGCCTCCTCCTCCTTGTCAGGTTCTGAGAGAAAAGGGGGTTTCTACTCTTAATAGTCCTGTAATTTACCCTGTTCTAATTGTGACTCCAGAAAACCACATTTTAAGTTTAACTGGTCCTGTTCTTCAAGGATGTTCTAGAGGCCTCTGCTCCCTCTTCCTTCTTCCTAAACTGCAGTGGTTTGGGGAAACACCCTTTCATCCTGCAAAGGGCACCTCTGGCCCGGTGAGAGCCTCTTGGACTTATTGGTGCTTTCCAGACCCCCTTATTTCTGTCAGACCCTTTGTCTCTGTAAAGGTCACAGTTCACGTCACAGTTCGTCTCAGCTGTGAGGACCAGGGCTCATCACCCACTGTCGGTCTGCTGCTTAGTGGCCAGGGTTGAAGAGATGGAGACTCCCGATCAGGCCCTGGAATGGAGCAGCAGGAGAAGCATATTTTAGTGCCGTATTTCCAGGGCCACCGTCTGTGCTTGTCCCTCCTGTGACAGGTGTGGTACAGACCTCTGAAGTAACGTTGCTGCGCTCGAGATGTACCCAGGGTTGCAGTCTCCAGCTGGAAGCCGGGCATCAGTGGCAGGACTGCTCTGGACACCTTGCTGGTTTCTTGCAGATAGAAATCTTGCCAATTTCTCTAAACCTGTTTCCCCATTTTTGAGCCCCTTACCCCTGGCTTGTGCCTTTTCACCCTACCCCACCCCCCAAAAAAGCCAACAACAACTGGGGACTAGACCAAGGGCCTCACAACACTGCTCTTGAGGCATATCTGCAGCCATCTTTTTATTTTGGGACAGACTTTGCTGTCAAGCCTGACTTCTTGAGACAGGGTCTTTATGATCGCTTTGATGTGCTGCAGAGAAAAAAAAATAAAATCTTTTTGTTCTTAGAAGAGGAAGGGGTACATTTACACAATGGAGTTTTACACAGCAGAAAAAAATAATGACGTCTTGAATTTTGCAGGAAAATGGATGGAGCTAGAAAACATTATTTTGAGTGAGGTATCCCAGACACAGAAAGACAATTATCACATGTACTTACTCACTCATAGGTGGTTTTTTAAACATAAAGCAAAGAAAACCAGCCTACAAATCACAATCCCAGAGAACTTAGACAACAATGAGGACACAAAGAGAGACTTACATAGATCTAATCTACATAGGAAATAGAAAGTGGGAAAAGACAAAATCTCCTGAGTAAATTGGGAGAATGGGGACCTTGGGGGAGGGGAGAGGCAGGGAGGGAAGCAGAGAAAAATGTAGAGCTCAATAAAAAAAAGGAAGAGGAAGGGCTCAGTTTTCAAAGGTGTTATTTGTTGATTTTTTTTCTTCTCTTTTTCTTATTATTTTTTTTTTTTCTGTTTCAAACACACCCAGGTCTTGTTTTGTTACACCAGAGTTTGAGTATTAATTTTCTGCTACAGATTTGGCCATGAGTTGAGGCTATATTTTGAACCCTAATGATTCTTCCTGTCTCTCCCACACTACAAACCCTTGTTTCCCTGCCAGGTTTCAAGAGTCCATACATTCTCAACACATTTCTCGGGTTTGTATACACTGAATACATTTCTCAGAGCACATTATCTTGCTAGGGTGTGCCCGTGGGAGCTAAGTCTAAGAGGGTTTCATTCACGCTAGTGTTCGAGATCTTTAAATCTGAAGTGTTTTGTTGCTACTGCTTGCTTTGTTCTTTTCACAAACTTTCTAACCACTGGTTACACACATTAATACATGAAATGGTCTGACCTGTTGTTTCCAATTACAGACCTCCCAGTAGTAGGACAGAATGTCTGTAATCAGTTATGACTAGTCTACAGAAAGAGGTGTGGATCCTGGAGGGGGGATAGGAACAAAGACACTGGAGTGAATCCCTGAAAGGAAAGTTGTTGTTTAATAAAATCCTAAGTTTTATGAAAATGTGTGTACATATGTATGCATGTATATGTGTGTGTGTGTGTGTATGCATTTCCTGTGAACTCTATTTTCAAGCATGTGAGAGAGTGTACACATAGGCTTAGACATGTAGGTGTTTTAGCTATTGCTCCACTAGAAGAGTTGGCTATGCCTGCCTTCTTTGATTATGTGGGATTTCTATGCAGTTCCCAGCCATTAGAAACAGTATGGGAAAACAACTAAAAGATAAAGTAAGTCCAAACACCCCTCCGCCTGCCTCTGAGCTTGAGAGAGCCCTAGCACATGTTCACGCCCCAAGCTTGATCTCTCATCCTTTTTTCCACGCTTTGCCTCGAGCACACTGACCTGGTGGATGTCCCGGAATGCACTTCCTGCCCTGCAGCCCATGAATACTCCCAATGGTCTTTGTTCTGGGACTTCCTTTCCCTTCCCTCCCTTTGCATGGGTACCTTAAGTTGTCATTCTAACTCTAGACATTGCCTCCTGTAAACTGTGCTGATTTCAGTGTATGTGAGTGTTTTGCCATTGTAGGGGTTTGTCTGCCTGACATTTCTTTGCATGACTATTTCAGGGAGAATAGGGAACAAAGGAGACCCCTATTAGTTGATCCTGATAATTACACATGACTTCCAAGTTGCCCTTGGAACTGGACATTAATAAGGAACATATTTTCTTGTAATTCCTAATCACTCCAGCAGTTTATAACATAAAGGAAATAAACATAACTTGTAGTTCTGTTCTTGAAGGAAATAGCATTTTGTGTTTTCTTGTAGTCTTTCTTTATGCATATCTTGCTTTACATAGCTAATTGCATGGACAATACAGCCAGTCTCTTACATAATAGCAAACTGTTAAGTTTATTCCCCCAAAGCTATGTATTTCAAACATTCCGGATCCTGGGGCTTTGCATATGGGACAGGTGCTCTACCACTGAGTCATGTCTCCAGCCTTTCCTTTGCTTTTGAAACAAGCTGTCCTGGCCTCACTCTGCTGTCTGGTGACTTTGAATATATGATCATTCATCCTGCTTAAACCTTCCAAGTACCTGGGATAACAGGGTCATTTAGTTTTCAAGTGAATGGTTTTCGTGTTGGGGAATTTCTTCTCTCTGGTCTTGGATATGTGGAGTCATTTGCCCAGCTAATGGTCTCATACTGGAGGAAGCTGGGCCCAGCCTCACTTGGGGTTTTTGTGGAGTACGTGGGCTGCAGCTCCCCTTGCTCTGTCATAATACGCCTCTGTCTAACTTGTTACTTTCAGAAGGGGCCGTGGGATAGGGGCAGATTCTGAGTATTTCAGGCTTGGTGGGCTGCATGACATCTGTAGTGATTCCGCATGTCGCGAGAGCGTGGACCAGACAGAATGCGAGCGAACAGCGGTGTTCTGATCAGTGATACATCTTCACTTCTGAACGCTGAACTCAGGTCATTTTTATGCATTGAGAACTACTGTTTAAAACTGTGAAGCTATTCTTAGGTCGTGGGTCGTGCTGTCGCTGTCAGTCACTGGCTTCTACCATTTGCAGAAGGTGGTCCATATCGTCTCAAGGCTGACATCATTTCTTCCTCTTTTCTCCTGGTTTCCTAAACTACTGAGGAGTGTTCAACAGTCATTGTCCCCTTTCTTTGATATTTAGTTACCCAGGGCATAGTCATCAAAGAACTTGTCATTTCGAATTTTAGATCCTGTTTTGTTTTTTTTTTTTTTTTGGATGTTTATGTCATATGAAGAAGACATAAAACTAGCCAGCATGTATACTCTTTCAAGAACTAAAAGTAACTGAGGTTGCTGGAAGGTACTGCAGAGTAGAAGCAGATGAGAAAAAAATGGACTAGAAAGGCACACTGTTAATAAACAGAACCCTCTTGTCAGGAAACACACTGGCCACTGTTTGTAAGGAACCCGCCATTCCTGCCCCTGAAATCAAGACACGTTGCAAATTCTTCTGTCTTCCCCGCCCCTTTTTGGATTGCATAAGGGGTAGCAGTCAGAGATGGGGTAGTGATGGGCTAAGAGGAACACAAACAGTGTTCGTCAACTTTTCTGCTGATTTGCTTTAATCCAAGAAGGTGAGGATGTGGGAAGAAATGTGTCCAGTTAGATTTTTCTACACCGCCACAGCTCTGGAACAGACCTGTGCCTCAAATCACTCCGCTTTTCTGCCTCTTTTTAGTTTTGAAGCAGTGGGTTTTTGTGGACTGATACACATGGAAATCCAAGCCAAGAAACGTGTTCTGAGATGCTCTTCCATTTATGGGCGTGGGAGTCCACAAAGCCCCAGGGAGGCCCGAGTTGGCCCACAGAGCACAGCTGTTTCCTTTCACCTCAGGAGCGGAATGATGGCTGTAGCTCTTGGATCCCATCCCTTAGACTCCTCTGTTTCGTTTCTGAGCAGAAAACATCCTGTTTCAGGGGCTGGAGAGATGGCGCAGCAGCTAAGAGAGCTTGCTGCTCTTGCTTGCATAGGACTCAAGTATTCTCAGCACTATGTGGGGACAGCTGTGACTGTAACTCTAGCCTCAGGGGATCTGTTGCCCTTTTCTCCCTCCCTAGGGCCCCTGTGCTCACATGCATATACCCACACACAGATGTAAAGTATGCCTAATCAAAAAGAAAGCAAATTGAAAACCAACAAAAACAACCCTTCTGCTTGATCATACATGGATAATATAATACCAGTGATTGGTAGAAAACATATTAAAGCTTTCACTTATCCAAGAATATCAATATTCTAAGGTGTGGTACTTTCTTTTGTGTCCACAAAGAGGTTTTTTTTTTTTTTTTTTTGCTTTCATTTCTTAGGAAAACGTGAAAAATAAATCTATGTACTAAATTTATGTTTTCTCTAATTTATTTTTGGTCAAATGACTTTCTTTTAAGAACTCTAAAATTGGTTGTACTATTTGCTTTTGAGGGAGAAAGAGAATATTGTGTTTCTAATGCATAGCCGAATCTTTAAACTAAAACAACATTGAGGAAATATTTCACATTCCTTATAGAGTCTTCCAGCAGATAGCCTGGAGTGTGACTTCTAGGGTTTATCTGTGACCTTAACTTTGCTTGGTGGTCTAGTCCATAAAATACATAGAGATATGCATCCATACATGCACATCTACATACGTACACACATCCCACACTAAGTTCATCTTCGCCTTGTACTTCTTTTAGAACCTGCCTCTCAGCTTTGACCAACTGGCCAGCTGGCATGACCCACATACAAAGACATCCGCTTGAATATGCATTGTAGATGGCAGAAGAAACCCTCATACCTCATTTTGGTACACTCACCAGTAATCAAACAAGGCATGGTATTTGGGTTTACTGTTATGTTAATGTTATAATAATTAACAATGGTTGTGAATTCATGAATTTTAAGCCCCCAGATCATTTAAGAGTGAAAATGATATGTCCAGGTTGAGAATTATTATTGAGCTAGCCTGATTGCTAATAATCTTTGTGGGATCATCATCATCATCTAGTTAAGTCCAGGTGGTGAGAGGGTACACGCTGCTCTCAGCTTCTGCTTTATAAGAATCAAGGCTTACTATCACACCGGCACCCTTGTCGTGGGGGCAGGAGCTGTGTGAGCAGAGCTGGTGTGATGGGCTGGTGTGTGTGGTGGTGGGCTTAGCTTTATAGAAGTCCCCCTGGGCTAGACTCCAGCTGTGGAGAATTTATGGTTGCTGACCTTTTATATGAAATTCTGAAAATATGGCTGGTAGATGGCTCAGCGGATAAAGTATTTGTCAAGACCGAGAACTTGAGCTTCAGTTCCAAGGATCCAGGCAAAGGCTACACATATGGTGTGAGCATCTGTAACTAACACTCCTGCAGGAGGTGGAAGGTCAGACAGAATTCCCAGAAGCCCTCAGGCTAGCCAGTACATACTAGAGAAACAGGAGACCCTTCCTGGAATGCCTGGCCTCGTTCTCTGAATATGCCTGCTTTCACAGACAGAAGCACATGCTTACATTGTACAGACACACATACACATTGTACACACACATATGCATATTATAGATGAGTGAAAACATTGAAAGGGTATTCTAGATTGTCTAAGCTAACAATCATAATTTAGCTTTTGAATAGTTTCCTATTTTTATATTATGTTAAAGTATTTCATTCTGTGTAGATGAATGACATTTGCTTTTGCCAAATATTAATTTAAACACTTGTTTGCTTGCTACCAGTACACTAAAATCTGTATTTGATAAATTCTAAAATATCTATTTAGGCCTTCATCCATCCCCAGTGAAGCAAACCTTTCACAAAATCATCATTTCAGCTCTCATCTTTTCTGATCTAGTTGATCTTTTGTTATTTTTTTCAAACAGTCTCACTGGGTGGCCTAGGCTGCACTGAATTATTCTACCTCAGTTTCCTGAAGGCTATCAGTCCCATGCCACCCTATGTGGCCCTATTTAAGTTTTAAAGCTGCTCATTTTGTTTCTCAATCTACTAATGGTTTCCGACCTGTGGTTTTAAAATCCTGAGACTCACTTGCTCTGGGAATGGTGAGATAACAAGGACAGGTCATTTTGGCATGTGATAATTTTCTTGTGCAGGAGAAAGAGTTTTCTAATTTTGTTCTTTTCCTATGTGGATTAGTCAGGGTTCCAGAACTGCTCTATAAAATGTCAGTTAAGAATTGTGGAAAATGGATTAATGCTAATGCTGAACAGTTTCTTTGACCAATTCCTTCCAGCTCTTTGAGAATTTTAAGTGTTAACTTACTAGGCAATCTGTGTTTTTATTAACATGGTAAAAATGACTGCATGGGCATCCCTTCATCAGAATGCTTGGTTGTTTTGCCTTGGTTTGTTTTACACCTACCTAAGAGTTGTAGTGGTTGAATATCCCTAATCTGAACATTCACAATTTTAAGTATTCTGGAATTCCAAACTTGCTTTTAGAGAAGTCTTAAATTCCCAGCATGATTGAGTGGAAGGAACAAAGGCTTCCTGTCTGTCCCTTGCCAGTCCCCATGCATAACCTCTGAACCCTTGTTAGCAGTTTCCCCCAGTTGTGTTTTGCCAAATTGTTCTATTACCAATAAAAATCTGAGAGTCAGATATTGGGGTGAAAACCTGATAGATCAAATAAGCAGAGGAGGAGCGACTAGCTGACCTTCCTTTATGACCAGCCAGTACCTCCACTTTCCACAGGTCACGGATCAAAGAGAGTGCAGGAATTCCAAGTCCCTCCCTTCTCCTTCCTGTCTGACTTCAGTATCCATATCAGCATCACTGTGGCTGATTCTGGTCAGCTAGTTACTGACTCTGCCTTCTGATTCAAAGTTAACTTTGTTAGCACAGTTTAGGAGTGTCATAGTATGATCAAATATCCCACAACATCCCCCACTGTGTTTTCTGTTCCTGTGACAAAATAGTGTGATACAGGCAACCCCCAGGAGGAAGAGCTTCTGCGACCTTATGGTTCTGTGGCTGGTAAGGTCCATCACGAGAGAAGCATGGCAGCTGGAGCAGGAAGCTGCAAGCTCACAGCCTTGATCACAGCATGGGGCAGGTAGCAAGCTGGCCAGTTGTTTTAAATCACAGTCCTGTTCCTCAGTGATGTACTACTGACAAGACTATACAACCTAAATTTCCATAAACAGTTCCACCAACCAGCAACCAAGTAGTTGAATGCCTGAGTCTGTGGGGGCCATTCTCACCATAAACCCCCATATTCAGTTCCCGTCCCCCGAAGGCTTAGGGTCATACCATAATGCAAAATGCACTTAGCCCAACTTGAAAAGTTTCTGTAGTTTTTCATATTCCTTAACACTGAGTCTCTCAGCAGTCTCTTAATTGTAACCCCCCCCTGTAAAATTAAAAAGCAAATTATATACTTCCAGTGTATAATAGTATAGAATTTTTATTACCATTCCAGAAGGGAGGAATGCGGCCAAGTGAAGAAATACTGAACCAAAGCAAGATGAGAACCCAGCAGGGCAAACATCAAATCCTGCAGCTCCATATCCAACGTCTGCTACTTTAATCTTAAAGGGCTTAGATAAGAGCCTCTGCTCCTTCAGCTTTGCTGCCTACAATCTCTCTCTCTCTCTCTCTCTCTCTCTCTCTCTCTCTCTCTCCCTCTCTCCCTCCCTCCCTCCCTCCCTCCCCTCCTCTCTTCCTGATTCTATTCCCTCTATAGCTCTGCTTGGCCCTATTTCATGGCTCTGGATTCTCTAGCATCGGGGTTGTCCTCTGCAACCCAGACTTTCCTTGACAGCTTTACACAATGGCTTTTCACAACCGCTTGCCCTCTCATGGCCTCATGCAAAGACTCCCTTGTTATACACTGACTGACCTCAGCAACTCTTTGAAACCATGCACAACACCTTCATTCTTGCAACCTTCATGCCTGTGAAGCCAGTGTCAAGTAGACATGAACTACAAGGCCAAGTTCAGCTGCCAGTGTGAGATGGAGGCTACCCCCTTGAATCACATTAGTAACGGAATGTTTATTTAGTTGCTATGAGGAGAAGATGCCTGC
The DNA here is from genome assembly GCF_000317375.1 of Microtus ochrogaster. Lineage (NCBI taxonomy): Eukaryota > Metazoa > Chordata > Mammalia > Rodentia > Cricetidae > Microtus > Microtus ochrogaster. The sequence goes on along the minus strand of NC_022015.1, from coordinate 48,539,406 downwards.
AGCTCTCCACTGCAGGTTGGAAGTTTAGCCAGTGGGATCTTGCCCTGAGGGCACCCTCCTTTTGTTCCAGTGCAGAGTAGGCCCCTCTAATTTCTAACAATTACAGCTTCAAGCCTCTAACTTCCTGAAGTTCTTTTTCTCTCTGAACTGTATATTTTGCCCTACTTGCTCTTTTCTCATTGTAGGCTATGTAATAATAACCATACCCAAGGATTAATCCATCACTTTTTTAACCTTAGGCAAGTTCTTAGGACAGGGGCAGACTGCAAGCAGATTTTATTTATTTATTTATTTTTGCCAAGATATCACAGGAATGGCCTCTAGCCCAGCACTGGGAAAGCCCTTGCTTCCCTCTGAAAACCTGTGACTTGGGCTTCCATGGTCCACTCTGCTGTCCATACAGCTGACTTCTAGGTTCCCATGTGAATGGCTCTTTAAAGCTCTATTTATAGCATTCAACTGCTTTCTAGTCCAGGGTTCCAAATTCCTCCTAAAAACCACATCGACAGATTCTTCATAGCAACAGCCCACTTTCTGGTGCCAATTTCTAAGCCAGTATAGCATAAGACCAGGAAACAGTTTGTGTGTGTGTGTGTGTGTGTGTGTGTGTGTGTGTGTGTGTGTGTGTGTTGAGTGGGACCATTTCCTAATCCACTCCCTATTCCTGGGTCCTTGAATCCTAGCTGTAGGAGAGAAAGTACTGTGTTGGATACTGATTCAAAGAATATATCATCTTCTGGAGAACCCTGCCTCTGCTGTCCAGCCTGTTACTAACAGTGACACTGTAACTGAGTCTTTAAAAGGCTATTCCACCTCCACCATTTTATCAAGCCATGTGTTTTAGAGTGGTGGGGAACATGGTAAGGCTAGTGGATTCCATGAGCATGCACCCCCTGTTGCAATCCTTTGACCATGAGTTCCTTGGTCAGAAGCAATAGTGTGTGAATCAGAATGATGATCGAATGTAATGATGGTGGATAAGGCATTCTGTAGGATCACTGTTGCTAGTTTTTGCAGATGCATTACATGCAGCAAAGGCAAGTCTATAACCAGAATAAGAATTTATCCCAGTAAGGCCAAAGCAATGCCCTTTCCACAAAGAAAGCACAATCAGCCTGGCATCGTAGCTGACTGGTCATTCAGGGGAATGGAGCCATGTCATGTCTAGGCTCGTTGTTGGTCTCGGTTGCTGGTAGATCCACCACTCAGCAGGAGCTGCAGCCAAGTCAGCCGTGGTGAGTGGAAGTCTATATTATCAAACCCCTATATAGCTATTAGAGTGGAAAGTTCCATCCCAAGCCCCCTCCTCTGGGAGTCGCACCTCTGAGAAAGCCTGCCAAATGGTGACCCCTCCCCAAAGAGGCCCAAGACCACTCCCACAGGGTATTTAAACTGCCCCCCAGAGAACAAACACATGGTTTTCTGGTCTTCCTTTCCGTCTCCATCCCTTATGGGCTCCATCCCTTGGGGCTGGGAGGCTACCAGGGAGCATTAGTATCCATTAAACCTGGGCTTTTTCTAATTTGGTTTGATTTGGTCTAATTTGGATTATTGTATTGGTGGAGAGGCTTATTGGGCTTTAAAAACCCGTAAACAACCTCCATCTCAGCTATTTTGTTCAAGGACCCACCCAACTTTGACCAGGGCAGGGATGACTGGGGAAAGAGGCTAACCATCCTCAGAATGGGTTATCCAATCTATGATTGTTAGCTGATGGAGGAAGGTCATTGGTTAAGTAATAAAGAAACTGCTTGGCCTCATAGGTTAAAACATAAGTGGGAGGAGTAAACAGAACAGAATGCTGGGAGAAAGAAGCTGAGTCAGTGAGTTGCCAGGATTCTCCCACTCCAGACAGATGCAGGTTAAGATCTTTCCTGGTAAGCTAGCTCGTGGAGCTACACAGATTATTAGAAATGGGTTAGATTAATATGTAAGAGCTAGCCAACAAGAGGCTGGAACTAATGGGTCAAGCAGTGTTTAAAAGAATATAGTTTCCGTGTAATTATTTCGGGTAAAGCTAGCCGTGCGGGCGGCCGGGTGCTGGGAACGCAGTCCGCTGCTCTTATTTCAACAGTTAGCCCCTATGCTGAGGTCATCTTTTGCTGAGCATTTACACGGAGCTGCAGTGTCTTTAGACACTTTGTCCATTTGGAGGGCTTTGCCCACATATTTCTAATGAGAATGCCTTTCTCACCAAGTTTTCTATGGTGCTTCTTCCAAGTCCCTGACCATCCAGCCAAACCACTGGCCACAGTTCATGCTTCGGTAAATAGTCACAATCTGGTCATTTCTCCTTACAAGCAAAGTGTAAGATCATGCGTACTGCCTAAAATTCTGCCCACTGTGAATATTTTCCTTTACCCCAGTGTCTTTCATGGTTGTCCCCGAAAGGGGTGGTAACACTGAAGCTGGCAACTTCTGGGTGGTGCCTGAATAAACCATTAGTAAACAAAGTCCAAGTCTTCTCTTCCTCAGGTAACCGATCACACGGCACACTCCATGAAGCCATCCGTACATGTCTCTCTGGGAACAGATAATACTCAGTTTAGATCACATGGTAATTTGGTGCCCAACCCCCAAATTTCTGCTAAGGCTTGATAGTGGATTAAGAACTGTCTTTACAAGAGAGACCAGTCAGCACACAATGATAGAGCCTTGCTTCTAAATCCCTAGCCTCTGCTGTGATTTATGCATAGCAGCCCGCTGAAGAACCCAGACAGTATCCTTGTATGCCAGTGACACCTCAGGTACTGTCAGGTCTGTTCGGTCATATAATCCAAGTGGTAGAGCGTCCAGGGCCTGTTTAAGATCACTCTCTTGTTCCAGGTCCCATTCAAAGCTGGCTTCTTTCTGAGCCACTTGGTGTATAGGCAAGGGAAACAAACCCAAGTGAAGAATGTGTTGCCTCCAAAATCTAAATAGGCCCACTGAGCACTGTGCCTCTTTCTTGGAAGTAGGAGGGGCTGGGTACAACTTATCCTTAGCCTTAGAATATCTATACACACTCCACACTATAGGACTAGAAATTTTACTGAGGTAGAACACTCTTGAATGGATGTATTTCCTGTGCTTTGATGTACATACGCATTACCAACAAGTCCAAGGTGTTTGTTGCCTCCTGCTCACTTGGTCCAGTTAGCTTAATGTCATTAATATAGTGATAGTCATCTGTCATGCTCCATGATCCATCCACCCATCTTTTACGCAGGCCAAATAGAGTTAAAGGGAGATGTGGCTGGAACCACCAGTCCTGCATCTTTCAAGTCCTTGGTGGTCCATTAGTTTCTGTAGTCTGTTCTAGAATGTGATATTGGATCACTGTTTTTTCTGGTATCTAGTTGGTTTTTTTACTCTTTGGGGGCCTACCACCCAGCTCCCAAATAAATACATGGAGACTTATTCTTACTTATGTATGCCTGGCCTTAACTTGGCTTATTCCTAGCCAGCTTTTTTAACCTAAATTATCCTGGTTCTCTTTAACTACATTTTGCCTCTGGGCTTTTTACCTTTCTTTATTCTATATATCTTTCATTCTTACTCTGTGGCTGTCTGTGTGTCTGGGTGGCTGGCCCCTGGTGTCCTCCTCTCCTTTTCCTTTTCTCACTGCTCCTCCTGTTCCTTCTCTCTGCCTGGCAACCCTGCCTGTTTCTCTCTCCTGCCTCGCTATTGGCCATTCAGCTCTTTATTAGAACAATCGGGTTGTTTTTAGGCAGGCAGAGTAACACAGCTTTACAGAGTTAAACAAATGTAACACATCTTTTGTATCATTAAACAAATATCCCACAGCATAAATGAATGTAATACATCTTAAACTAATATTCCACAACACTGTTATATTAGACTATCCAGATCATATCCTGTAAGGCAGTCTAATAAATTTCCTTTTAATATATCTTGCTCCTCTTCATTTAGAGAACCCCAACTAATACACCTGCCAGCACTGATAACATCACTATCATCCATAGATAAATTTATAGTCATATGTATCCACTATTACAGTACAACACAATCATTTCACTGCTCTGAAGATTATCTTTCCACCCTCTTTTCTTCCCTTTGATCTTTGTGCTGTCTCTGTAACTTTCCCTGTTCCAGAAAGTCACATAGTTAGAATCACTGAGATACGTGGCTTTCATAGATTGATCTCTTTCACTTAGTAATATGCATTGAAATCTACCCCATCTTTTCATGACTTGTTAGTTCATTTCTTTTTATTGCTAATAGTATTCCATTTTCTGAGCATGTCTTCTAGGCCAGTCAATTGCTATAGCTTGCTGAATTCATAGCTGGTCATGATTGATACTAGTTTTCTTGGCTAGTACTTGAATAGCACCTTCCAGCACTAGGTAGGATGAACTGTCAAGGTCAACACCATTGTTGAATGTTATTTTAAGGTGTGTTACTTTTGTTTATGCTCTGGAACATTTGTTTAATGATGCAAAGATGTGTTTGATTAAATAAAATTCAGCTGCAATCAGGAGGCTGCATCAGCAACTGACAGGAAGTGGTAGGGAGGAGCCTGGTGGAGAAGCGGTATTTTATGGAGAGTCAAGAGATTCATGAGGGCTTTTGGAGGCACATGAGGAGAGGAGGTGAGCTACTTGTTCTCCGGTCTTTCTGAGGAGCAGAATTCTACCTCAAACCTTGAAGCTTGAGTTCTATAGAGGGACAGAGTTTTAGTTAAGTTTCCTTCGTAGCACCTGAGGGAACAGAATTTCCCCAGGCTGTGGCCCTCCTGGCCTAACACTGCTGATACTGCTGATAGCAGCTAGAAGTGGATTAAAAGTCAGCAACAATTTAAAAAAGAGTACAACACAACGCCAGCTTGCTTTCACAATGTTTTATGACTTAAGCATGTGGTGTGTTTAGTAATAAGGTCTTACAACATATTCTGGATGATAACCTAGAGTATTGACGAAAGCTTGTAATATTTGTGGGCCTAAGGGACCTCACTGGCTATGCTGGCAAACCATAGTCACGTGGGAAGAGGGAACATTAATTGAGGATGTTCACCCACCAGAGAGTGGCCTGTGGGCCAGGCTGTGGTATGTTTTCTTGATTGATGTGAGAGGGTCCAGTTAGCTCACTATGGATGGTGCCATCCCTGGACTGGTGGTTCTGGGAGCCCTAAGAAAGGCTGAGCCAGTGGTGGAGAGCAAACCAGGAAGCAGCATTCCTCCACAGGCTCTGCATCGGGTCCTGCCTCTAAGTTCCTGCCCAAACTGCCTTCAGTGAAGGACTGTAATGTGGAAGCGCACAGAAATAAGCCCTCGTCTCCAGGTTGCTTATGCTTATAGTGTTTTCTTCCATTTATAGAAACCCTAGCTAAGACACTAGCCAACAACTCCAAAAGAAATAGCTCATACCTGACACTTGGCTTTTTTTTATCATTTTTTTTTATTGTTTTATCAGACGAGTTTTCTAGAGTAACTCCGTTTTCACTCTTTTGTGCATATGTATATGCCAGTTGAATACACTTCTGTGAATAGTTATGTGAAGCTCCGCCAGCCCTTCACTAACAAGATAGATTTAATGTTTTTAACAAGTCCGAAGTCATCCAAGTGTTGTTCCGGAGGTGCAAAGATAAACACTGGAGCAGCCCACACTTCCTTTCTCCTGCTTGTGAAGGACCAGCTCCCCTCCCTCTGCTTTCACCCACCTATGACCTTCACCTTCACAGTTTGAAGTCTGAGCCAGCCTTCCTCCATAGGAAGAGGCTGCAGTTGGCTGCTGGTGGTCTCCTGCTCTCTAGCAGCAGCAGGGAGTTAGTGAGAAAAGGGAAGGGCAAGGCTGGAAAATGAGACCTCAGAAACAGTGGCCGTGACCAGTGGTGGTGATGGTTAGTACTGCTTAACTCAGAGACTGGCAGATGTCCTGCAGTGCCATTCAGATGCTGCTGGGTCATCCCAGACGCAGCCCATGTTTAAGACAGAGGTTGTGTTGGATCTTTTTCGGGGCCTTCATTCTGATGAGTCCCAACCTGAGGCCATTCCCACAGTCTCTCAACTCCCAGGCCTCCCTGTTCTATGTAACCATGCTTGCGTGAGGAAAATGGTGCAGAGTGAGCCCAAGAGAGCATGCGTTGCATGTACAGTGGCACAGCTTTCTGACATTGGCCTTCCTTGAGTAAATTTGGAATTGACCAGTGTGTGTCCTTGGTCTCTTGCTATGCCTGTTGTTGGATGTCTGTCAGGATGGCAACAAAAAGCAGTGCTTAGATTTTTTTCCCCCTAGACTCTGCTGTAAGCCTGGAGTCCATCTGTGAAATAATGCCCAGAGTTAACTCAATGTCAGAAGGACCAGAGGAGTATATATTAGTATTAATTGTTCTAACAATATTCAGTCCCCGTTGCCCTGAACAATCTACTGATTTCATGATTCCTCAGCCTCTGGATGTTTCTCTTACATTCTTTCATTCATTTCTACTTGACTCAATTTTCCCTGATATTTTAGAACATGGAGCAAGCGGGATCTACAAAAGGCTAATGCTCCAGTAAGAAGCAGTAAATGGTGGCCGGTGTTAAAGTGTCTTCTGGGTCTCACAGACGCGATGCTGGGCTGTGTATTAGGGTAATTGCTGTTTAGGATGCATCAAAACCTAAAGAGTTTCAGTTATGCAAATTAGCGGTTCATTTGTTTACTGTGTGTTTACTTACAGGTTTTTTAATTTTTATTGAGTTTTAGCTGAGCCCGTTAAAGTTGTCATCGTATCTTGTTCCCAAGATTATCCACATTGTTCATCCTTGCCATTATCTGTTGTTGATAATGGCACAGAACGTTCTGTTGTTGATGCTGATCACAATGGACTGCTTCCTTGCTGTTTGGAAAGTTTGAAGTAACTGAGATAACTAATTTCCACCGTCTGAGAACAATCAGCTCTGCAGAAAACTTTCTCTGGCAGCTCCTCCCCCGAGCCCTGTGGTTTTTGAGACAGGGCTTCACTCTATGGCACAGGCCGACCTGGATCTTAACTGCACATGTACCCAGGATGGTCTCATACTCATGCCAGTCCTGCTTCTGAGTGCCGTAGTTACAGGTATGAGCCACTACACTTGACAGAAGTTTTCAGGTAGACACGTTAAGTCACTTGAGAATCTCAGCTGCTTTTCCGTGGCTGGATGCTTTAGTAAAGAATGATTTCCTCCCCTGCTTGAAAGGAGTACGGTTGCTGTTTTCACACTGTATAAATGTTCCATACATTGGTGAAATAAATGTAAACAGCAATGTAGTTCAGAATGTGAAGGGCCCCCTAAATGGTGCGGATGTCCAAGGTCTGTGTGTGACCTGTGCGTTCAGGCATAGACCTGTGCCTGTGTGTGGAGGCCAGCGGTCAACACCGGGTCTTTTCCTCAGTTGCTCTCCGTGCTGTATTTTGAGACAGGCTCTCTCACTGAACTTGGAGCTTCCAGTTTAGGCTAGGCTGGCTGGTCAGTTAGCTCCAGAAATCTGCCCGGCTCTTCCTTTTGTGTACTACTGTGCTGAGATTACAGAAAGAAGCCCCCACCCCCCAGCTTTTTATATGTGTTCTAGGGATAGATCCATGCTCATGTTTTCAAGGCAGGCACTCTACTGACTGAGCCACGTCTCCAACCCTTCTATTTTCTTCATCAGTAAACCCACCAATTGATGGTCATGCAGATTGACTTCCTACCTGGTGGCTTTCTCTTTTAATGATTCTATCATGCTGACAAATAGGAGTGACTTAACGTAGTTCCCTCTTATTGGACATCGACTCATTCTTGTTTTCTCTAGTCTCATTCTTCCTTCGGTATGTGGCTGTTTAACTTCATTAAAAGGAAATGATATTAAAATTCAGTCTCTTGCTCACATGAGGCACATTTTACATGCTCATTGTCTCCATGTGCCTAGCACAAACGACTTTTCTGTGGCTGTGTGGGTTACACTGGACAGTGTTCTCACGCTGTGACTACTGATTTGCAGACTGTTAGAGCTCCGGCTTCAGCACT
>NC_022015.1:48497197-48531339 GCF_000317375.1 Microtus ochrogaster | reverse complement strand
TGTAGCTTTAGAGCCTGTCCTGAAACTCGCTCTGTAGACCAGGTTGACCTTGAACTCACAGAGATCTGCCTGTCTCTGCCTCTGGAGTGCTGGGATTAAATGTGTGCCACCATCTCCCGGCTTCTCAGAGCCTCTTATGTACAGGTCTCTGTGCTGTTCACTTGGGAGTCTGTTGAGGAAGCATCAAAGTAAGATCTTCATCCTACCACATTGTATTCAAGAAAGATACTTTTAATTCTCCCAGTAAGCATGCATGTAGTTACAAATAATATCTGTATTGCCTTATTTTTTTATTATAAAATATGTTCAAATACTAACAAAAATGTGTAAGATAAAAATATCTTCTCTGAAATAAGCTACCTTATTTACTTTGGAGGCCAGTTTTGAATGACAGACTTGGTTTGGAAACTGTCTCTAAAGGATCTTCCAGAACGTGAACTGAAGTATTATCAACTTGTCAATCAGAGGGTGGGTCACAACCCCTTTAGTGGTTCAACTACCCTTTTCCAGGGGTCACCTAAGACCATCAGAAAACAGAGATATTCGTATTAAAATTGAGCAAAACTTATAAAGTAGCATAAAAATGATTTTGTGGTTGGGTGATCACAACATGAAGAAAGAATTGTATTAAAGGATTGTCACATTAAAAAGGTTGAGAACCATTGATTTAAATAGATAGTTTTCCTATTTTGATCTTGTTCTTAACTTACTTATTTTATAAAATGCACCCCCATGTTTGCTGTAGACCCTATATTATATATATACAGTGTATTAATTTGTATTAATTTTGTGAACTTGAACTTAACTTTATACTATATGTACTATCTAGTAGATGCTGGGAAACTGAAGAATTTGGACCCATTCCCTCAGACGGAGAGGGCCAGTGTAAATGATATGGACTGCTGGGGAGCGTGTGGCGGGCAGGGGTGATATCGCTCTTACATGTTCTTTCCTTTTCCTCCACTTTCTGTTCTTTTGGAGAATATAAGGTCCTAATGGATAGATTTCAAAATTTTAAACACATTTATATTGTTCTTATTTTTTGTTGTTGTTAAGATGTTCAACCTTATTTATTTATTACATTTTGAGGCAGAATCTCTGTGTGTACCTCTGGGTGACCTAGAACTTGTTATGTAGACCAAGCTGACCTCAAACTCAGAGAGATCTGCCAGCCTCTGTCCCCTGGAATACTGAGGTTGCTGGTGTGCACCACCATACCTAGCTTATTTAATTATCTTCAAGATCATTTTTACTATTTATTTGTCCATGTCCGGATATATGCTGCATGTATGGAGGTTTCCTGCATAGACCAGAAGAGGGTGTTGGGTCCCCTGGAATGGAGTTGTAGGCACTTGTGAGCTGCGTGCTGGCATCTGTACTGGGTCTTCTGGAAGGGAGACAAGCGGTCTTAACTGCTGAGCCACCTCTCCAGTCCCGTCAACCCCTCAGCTTTTTACTTTTAGGTTTGACATTACTGTTAGGACTGTGTCTTCATAGGCAGAGATGCAGTGCAAATCTGTAATTCCTGTCACACAAGGCTGTCCCCCAAAGACTCGTGGCTACTGTTGCTCTCATGCACTAAGCATTTTAAAGATGCATCCTATAGGGAAACGGTACTGCCTCTAAAGCAGTGGTCTCAGCTGTGGGTCCTGACCCCTTTGGGGGGATCAGACAACCTATCACAGGGTCACCTAAGACCATTGGAAAACACAGATCATATTTGCATCATGATCCGTAACAGTAGGAAAATCTGGGATGAAGTAACAACAAAAATAATTTTATGGCTGGGGGTCACAGCAATATGAGGAACGGTTTAAAGGATCACAGCATTAGGAAGTTTGAAGACTACGGCTCTAAAGTAACAGTCCAAAATAGACTTTTAATTGGGGAATTCTTTTTTTTTTTTTCTGGTTTTTTTTCAAGACAGGGTTTCTCTGTGGCTTTGGAGCCTGTCCTGGAACTAGCTCTGTAGACCAGGCTGGTCTCGAACTCACAGAGATCCGCCTGCCTCTGCCTCCCGAGTGCTGGGATTAAAGGCGTGCGCCACCACCGCCCGGCTAATTGGGGAATTCTAATGGGGGAAAATCGATAACAACTTAGAATAAAGTTAGAAATAAGAGAATTGATCAGTTTTTTTTCTTTCTTCTTTTAGGGCAAGTTAAAGTCTTCAGAGCGCTGTATACGTTTGAACCCAGGACTGTAAGTATTCTGATGTAAACTGTGAAATTGACACAGCAACCTAAGGTGACTTTATTTAGACACCTACTCTGGCCTGAGTAGCCTGTACTTTCTGCCATGCTGTACGTAATCCACAGGATGAGTGTTCATTCCCTCCGCACTGCTCTCTCCCAGTGATTGGAGCTCATAAACCTCAGGTTGATTCGCATGGCCAGGGTTTGGAGGTCAGAGACTCCCTCACGTTGCTTCTCTCCTTGGGTGTGGGGACATCTGTTTTCAAGTCACCAAGTGGCCTGCACACAAAAATATCTAAACTACAGAGACTCCAATCTTAGCTTTGCTCACGCACCAACCTTCCTCATCCTCTCCTCGACCCTCTACCTCATACCTCTTCACAACCTCCTTTTATTATTTATTATTCTTCCATCCCTTCTGTGTGCACTTTTCTCTGTGAATCCAGGAGTCCACCCACCCACTCATGGTTTAGTGAGACCCTGTTTTGTGTCACACACTGGATGAGCCTGCGGACAGTGCAGCCACAGCTCAGTGACATACAAGAAAGCTAGCTAAGCTTGAGGGAGCCGGCAAGCACCATTCCTCCATGATTTCTCAGGGCTCCTGCTTGGGTTCCTGTCCTGATGGTTTCCCGCAGTGATGGAAATGTAAGCCACATCAGCCCTTTCCTTCACTCAGCTGCATTTGGTGAGAGTGTTTTAGCAACAAGAAGGACACTGGAGTACCCTCCGTAGCACCATCGTTTCTCCGTAGTTTCTCCATAGCATCCAGCATCATTTGCCTGTGTTTCCCACTCAGAGTGCTGATTCACGCTGCCAGGCCGGGGCCTGCAGAAGACCACAATCTGCCATTTTCTAAACCTCTACCCAGCTCCTTATTTGAACATGGGAATACTGCTCGTTGCTCACTCTACAGCCGCCCTGCAGTACCGACAGAAGGTTCCTATTTGAGGTCCATCACTTGGTGACCAGCAGCCAAAGACTAATAGCCCGAGTCTGCATACTCAGATAGACTTTCCCAGACTTCAGAGATGCCAGGCTTCTAGACAGAAAGGGCTGTTTCTCTCACCCCAGGAGGAAGACAGAACGTGTATGGAGGGGGCTGCTGCAGCAGAATCACAGACCTGAAATTTTAGCCACAGACACACAATTCCTCATAATCCTGCAAGCCAGAGGCCCCAGATTGAGTTGACAGCAGGGCTGGCTTCTTCTGAGGCCTGTCACAGACACCTTCTCCCCATGTCCTCACATGGCCTCTCCCTGAGTGTGTCGGTGTTCCAGGCTCTTCATAGATGCCAGTTGGGTTGGGTTAGGGTCTACCTCGAAGCCCTCATTGTATCTTCATCATCTCAATAAAGACCGTCTTTGGCTAGGAGATGGTGCCACACGCCATTAATCCCAGTACTTGGGAAGCAGAGACGGAGGCAGGCAGATTTCGAGGCCAGCCTGTCTACAGAGTGAGTTTCTGGACAGCCAGGGCTACATAGAGAAATTTCAGAGAAACCCTGTCTCAAAAAAAACCAAAAAAAAAAAAAAAAAGACCCCGTCTCTGAGGTCTCTGAGGACAGTCACACTTTGAGGTGCTGGAATAGCAGCCCAGGATTGGGGAGGAAGCTCAAAAGGCCATGACAGGTAGTGGCCTGAGCCCAGAGTCATCTTTAACTTCGCTCACAGGGATGTCTCTGATGGGATCAGGATGACTCAAGGAGGATAATTGTGGAGGAGAGCTCACAGCATCATCAGTTGCTCTTCCAGACCAAACAAGCAGGAGGCCACACAAGCTTCCTGAAGAATGAGGCCTGTGTTCCCTGAGGGTAGAGACTGCAGTAACTCTTGACACTTTGCTGCTCTCCCCAGGTGTCCTTTGCTGGGTCCCTGTTGTCCTTCCTCACTGGCCTCCTCCAGATGTGTGGCTCCTCCCCACCTTCTGCTTTTCCTCACTTCCAGGATGACGCAAGCTTCCCTGCTAGGTTAATGTTTCCAGTGTGTGGCTTCGGTTCCCTGTCTGCTGCACATCTGTATTTCACTGTGTGGCCCTCTGCGGTGTAGCTCTTGTTCCCAGTGCCCCTGGCCGCTGCCCCTCCTCCTCCTTGTATCACCCAGAGGACTCAGGAGAACTCATCTCTGCAGCTCTATGGACCCCTGGTGTTGCCCCCTCTATGCCCATATGAACTGTTATCCCCTCCATGAATACTGCACTGAGCACTCCCACGAGGAGTGGGTACCTCTTACTGTAACCTGCTCAGGCACAGTACTGTGCAGGCGGGTCCCATCTGGGGAGCAGAACCCAGGTTCAGAGCCTGTGCTAGGCTTTCTGATTTGTCCTGCCTCTTTCACTGCTTGTGACCTGGAGAGGACTTCACCTTTGTCTCTGTTGTTTGTGACCTTGTCTCTTGGACAGTGCTGAAAGCATAGTTTGTTCCCCCGTAACAGACAGTCCTCATCTTTGTATGGGCACACGACACACTGGCCACACAGTATGTCATGCGCAAGGCACACACAGCTCACACTATGACACAAGGACACACAGCACAGCACAGCACCCAGGATCCTTAGCACACCATGGCACACAGCACAGTGTGCTCAGCATACCACACATTGAGTGTACCACGTGCACAGCACACCATGTACACCAAGAGACAGGGTCACATACTCACAAAAGTACATTAATGTCTAGGAGGATGTTCAATGTTTAATAGGTAAAACAAAGCCTGTCTGAGCTGGTGATCTCCTGCTCACTAGATAAGATGCTTCAGTATCTAGACTGACAGAAGGGAGAACATGAAGGACTGGGGATGACAGGATGTGAAGTGGCCATTACTGATCCTAAGACCAGCATATCAGCGTGCAGTCACTAAGCGTATCCTGGACACAGCACACCGAGGGTGTAGCACACCTCATACCCAGCCCACCAAATTCACAGCACACTACAGAATACACTTAGAATCCAGCTGAGTGCCTAGCACCACATGCTCCACATTCTGAACACATCGCTCAGTATACTGAGGCCACAGTACTCCAAGTCCTTTCACCCTGTATGCTTGGCACACAGTGTACTATAGGCATAGTAGGCTGAGCTTGTACCGTGTAATTGTTTGTAGCACACCATCTACCTACTTAGAGCATTGTGGCCTGGAAATACTGAAGGATGAGCTGGAAGCTAGGAGCCCTTTGCTCGCATATACTACAGGCTAGAAGATGATGGTTCTGCTTTTAGCAACTTACAACCCAGGTGACAGTGAGAATGGCAACCAGCTCTAGTTCTGGTAATGTGTCGCCTGGGTAGAGCAAGCAGTTGTGGTTCCTAACTATCTATGTGTTTCAAGGACAGGTATTTCTGGCATCACCCAGCCTTCTGTGATTCTAACTCTCCCCAGCCCCCATTTGGATGAAGTGTCACACAGACACACCTGCCCAGACTGGCTGGGCCAGTGGGAAACCATATTGACAGGGAGGAGCAACAGTGGCTGGAGGAGGAGTGTGGGTTTCTGAAGGAAACCAGATGGACTGCTTGGTCATACAAGGCGTGCCAGGCTGCTCTAGGTTATAATGAAAGAAGGAGGTCCAGAATGGGGATCCAAAAGCTGAGGTAGGATCCCAGCCATGCTCCCCTCTGGGATCTTCAGCCTTTCTCTACCTGCTTGCTAAATAGAGATGCTTAGGACCCAGTTCTGCTTAGTTCCGGTGAGGTCCAGCGTACTTTGCATGGGAAAAGAACTGTTTTCGACATTGCTGTCCTGCATTTATGAAGAGTCAGGATGAGGAATGTTTTCCAAAGCAGCCATCACTGAACTAGGCCGTGAGACTGTGATGACCAACAGTGGTGATGTGTGATGTTTCTGTGAGAGGAAACAAAAGCTGGGCTTGGAAGTTGGGGCTTCACAGTCTGAATATCACGTGATGTGTGACAATCTCATCTTTAATTCAGCAATACAAAATGGCCCCACTCCTTAGGATTGTTGGAGAGGGTTGAATTACTATTTGCAAAGGCCGTGACCAGTGTATGACACATGAGTAATGTTATAAAATAATAAATGAGAACATTCATGGAAAATTTACTTTTGAATAATTTTTGTATTTTTAGGTTTCCAAATCTAAAAAAAAAAATTTAAAAGTATATCACAGTTTTTCTAAGCTTTAAAAAAGACATATTTGCATAAACCAGTAAAATTGCTGCCTTGGGACTCTGTTGCCCATAATATATAGGAATGAGGATGTACATTTGCACTCAGTGCTAATAAAATTTACACTTGGTACTGTGGCACCAGTCATTGCTTATTATTATTTTTTTTTTGGCTTTTGCTTTATGTGAGACAATGTCTCTCTCTGTAGCCCAGGCCGGCCTTAAGCTTAGAGCAATCCTCCTGCCTTAGCTTCCTGAGTGCTGGGACCAAAGGCATGAGTAACTACCGTAGCTCGCTTCTTGTTCTAATACCTTGTCATTCTTCAAGGAGAGGTGAGAGAATGTGGCTAAAAACCAGAGAACAAGCTGATGTAATGACCTGTTCATGGTATAATTGGGTCTCCGCTTTCCATTTCTCCTCCATGAATACGAAGCCAGGAATGTAAAAGTAGAATATTCCTTAAACAGTTTACATTAAGTGGTCTGTTGTGGGTTCTTAATGGAAAATGTGATTCTTTTAGGTAATGTCTAATTTCAAGCCGTAATATTACCTTATTGACTGTACGGTCCCCAGCAGTGTCAAGAGTTGCATAAACCGCCCCTTAACCAGGCTCGGAAAACCCAGCCCTTTATTTTGTCCTTTCGGAAGAAGATACTATATAGGTAGTATTGTACTTGAGAGCTTTTACAGGAGAATAAACTGTAAAATCTAATAAAATGGCTGGGCAGTGGTGGAGCATGCCTTTAATCCCAGGAGGCAGAGGCGGGCAGATTTCTGAGGTCAAAGCCAGCCTGGTCTACAGAGCCAGTTCCAGGACAGCTAGGCTTGTAAGGTAAAAACCTGTCTCAACCCCTTGCTCCCCCAAACCCAGCAAACTTATAAAACAGCCGGACCTTTTTCTTCCTGACTGATTGGCTGCTGGTTGTTGCTTCATTTGATCAGCAAACCTGACTGGGTGTGGGGGGTTGGGGTAGAGAGGTGCAGTCCCCCTTTCGAGTAGCTGTGGTCCACTTAAAGCTGGGTCAGCACTGTGATGTCATCAGACGACTCAGCTTGGTGACATTTTCCTAAGATGCCCTTCGCCCAACCACAAAATAGGAGAATTACCTAAAAGATGTTGAGAGTTTTTAAAAATAGAGGTAAAACTCACACAACATAAAATTAACCATTTTAAAGCCAACAGTTGAGTTCTGGGATTAATACAGTTGCCGCGGTGAGCAACCGCTTCCTTTACCAGGTTCCAACACATTTCCTTCACCCCAGAGTAAAACCCCGTGCCCGAGAGGTGGCCACTTCCCATTTCCCAGCTCACTCCTCAGTTCATACAGAGAAGTAATAGTTGAGATTTGATGTGTGCATATATGTACACTCAGGCCTGTTGTGTATTTCAGGCTTTTTTTTTTTTGGCAGAGTTTTTTTCATATTTTTGTTTGTTTCATGGGTGAGTGATCTTACTAAAGATGGAAATTTAGGCAGAACTGGTTTTCGAAGGCGACTAAAGCCAGAGGGAAAGGCAGCTCCTTGACCCCTGCCAGGTACCGGCTGAGGAGGGCTGTTGTGAGCTGTGATGGCCTCGGACATCTCTAATGTGGAATGGGCACATCTGACCCTTAGAGAACTCCAGGAACTGCAGCCAGCGTAGACATAGGTGCAGGTCACCCCACCCCCACCCCTGCGCATGCGCACCAAACACACCATGCCCATGCCTTGGCACTTTCTAAGGAGAGACGATAAAATGCCGCCTTCATGCTCTGAGATGGCCCCTGTGGTCAGTGCTATGCTGTGGTGATGAATGTGGGATTCGCTTAAGTGTCCTCAGAGGATCCCGTTTGCAGCTCGTGTTAAGGGAAACGGTCTGTCTAATCACTTTCTGTGTCTGCGGCCTATCGAAAGTATTATTGGTCATCCATCTTCAAAACAAATGCCTAGAGAAAAATCTCAGAGGTCTTTTGTTTTTCTGCTCCTGAATATTATTTCAAATGAAGTTACAGTGCACTTCCTCAGGTCCAGTGGGCTTAACTAGTTTTGGGTAACTTGTGCTGTAAATCAAAGTGTAAAGGCAATAAATGCGCTAGGAAGTTGCCTTTCAAGGAAGCCAGTCGTGTGGGGGACATCATCAGTCACCAGTCACTAAGTTTTATATATGGCGAATCTTTCATCTGACTTCATATTGCAGTTGCTTCAAGCACGATGCAGTAGCTAACAGTCTTTGTTTATATTCAGGGGAAATCGGCAATTAGAATGGTGTATGTGGATCAGCTTTGAATTGCAGTTCGTCCTAGGGCAGAGTCATATGTCCTCATCCCAGTCTGCCCCTGAGGGGAGGCAAGCACTTGGGGGGATGAATGGACGAAATAATTTGTTTCACTAGTATAATTTTTCTATATGTGGAATAGGCAGAAATAAAAAGTCCTTTTTTTCTAGATATTTTCCTACAAGTATTGTAAAGTATACTTGGTAATAGCAACAAATTTGGAAAATCCCTGTGCATAATTTGTGCATAATCATCATTTCTTCCTGTGTCTGTACTTGGTGTTTTTTAGCCTCTGTCAGTATCTGAGATTCTCTTTCAGTGGGCATTGGACTTCCTGTTTACTCAGAAAGTCATGGTGTTATCTGCTGACAGAAATGAGATGTGTAAACCAAGTGCAAGCTTTCTTCAGAGAGTTCGCAGGGCACTTATGGTCAGGCCAGTGTGAAAGTACTAGCTATGAAGTTAGCACCTAGAGTTGCTAGTTTCTGGATGACTTCTTGTATTTTAGCTCTTTAGGCTGTCAAAGCTGAATTATATGTTAATATACAATTAATATAATTTATTACTCATGTATGATAAACACTCATTCTCTCTCAGTATAAAGACCAGGTCATAGTTTTCTGAAAATAAGCAAATATAAGTATTAATATTTTTCATAGTCTTGATTTTGGACATTTATCCACATGTCTACATAGATACATGCATGCATGCATGCATACATATGTGCATGTGTGTATATCACACATATGTTATATATGCATGTATATGTATTATGTATCTGTGTATATCTACCATAACTTTTAAGAGGGATCATCCTTTGCTTTGTGATAAAAGGATATAGAAGATGTTAGAAACTCTCATGAAACAATTCTTTGAAAACATTTATCATGGGACAAATCCAGCTTTAGAATTCAAGTATTAATTTACTATAATATTTTGTTGTATAATTTGTTGTTGATGTTAATACAGAAGTAATATTGTAGCTGAGCGGTGGTGTTGCACCCCTTTAGTCTCAACACTTGGGAGGCAGAGGCAGGCGGATCTCTATGAATTCGAGGCCAGCCTGGTCTACAGAGAAAGAGTTGTAGGACAAGTTCCAAAGCTACACGGAGAAATTCTGTCTTTAAAAAACCAAAAGAGAGAGAAAGAAAGAAAGAAAGAAAGAAAGAAAGAAAGAAAGAAAGAAAGAAAGAAAGAAAAAAAAAGAAAGAAAAAAAGAAAGAAAAAAAGAAAGGAATGAAGGAAGAAAAAGAATACTTTGGGATTTAAATTTTAAAAATGAAAGAAATCACTGTATTCTAAGATAGGAAAAATCGCATGGAGCTAATGTCTGTTCTTTCCTTCTAGCCAGATGAACTGTACTTTGAAGAAGGTGATATTATCTACATCACTGACATGGTAAGCCCAGCTAATGTTCTCTACCACTACGTGCATACCAGAGATATCAACATAGGGCTCCACTGTTCCATGTAGCCATAATATTGTGGATTGTAAAATAATATTATTATTTTAAGTATGTATTTACAGAGAGATATGCACGCAGTCTCGCTTTTTGACACATTTATAGTCACATATCATTGACAGTAATTGTTTTTTCATCACTAGGAAATAGTTGAATAAGTTTCATTGTGGCCACAGATGGAATTCAAAGAAATATCTTTCACATACTGTTCTGATGTAATTCAAGTGGAATACGGCTAGATAAAATTGCATATATTATGCCTCACTTAACTAAGAAAGGGTGAGAAACAGATATGCTTCTATTTTCTGACATTGAAAATAAAGAAAAAGTTGGAAAATATTACTTAAAAATTAGTTTTCTCTATTTGAAGGAAGAAAAGATAGATTTTTTTAAATTATAATTTGTTGGGACTGGCTCAGAGGTTAAGAAAACTGACTGCTATTCTGGAGGTCCTGAGTTCAATTCCCAGCAACCACATGATGGCTCACAGCCATCTATAATGAGATCTGGTGCGCAGAACACTATATACATAATAAATAAATTAAAAAAAATATAATTTGTTTTGAAGATTTGACTTTGGAAGCATACAAACATTTATATGGCTGTAAAATTAAATAATTAAAAGCAGTCCCTAAAAATTAAGAACAAAATGAATCAGATGACTTTAATCATATGCTGGCAGTTAGCTCAGCCATGTGGAGAGGAAGTATTTTCTCTCCATAAAACTTGCAATCCAACTAAACATCTCTAGTAACTATATCAAATGAAACAGAATGCCAACAAGTAATGACATAAGTAAGTAAACAAATAAATAAATAGTGCCCATCTTGCCCAGCAAATGCTCCAAGGCTTCTGTGTGTTTGAGGCTTGCGTTTGAGGGCAGCTGAGTCAGCAGGTCGCTGGTGTCCATTGTGGGTTCTCAGCATGGAGGAGGAGGATGTGCAGGTGTCAGCCAGTGAAATGAAGGAGAAACACAGAAGTCCTTCATTTGAATTGGGAAAAAGATCATCTTTTATCTGTGAAGAGGGCCTTATATTACTCTCATTGAAAGGAACAAGGCCCCTTTGAGAAATGGCTAGTGCCAGCTCTTGTTCATTAAATGTCCAGGATGAACTGAATATCTCATGACTGGAAGAGAAGGCAGCTTCAGAAGATTGCAAGCCCACCATACTGGAATGACAAGGAGAGCAGGATACAGCTGTGAGATGGGGGCAACTTGAGCATCAATCAGGGTACCAACCCTCAAGGATCGAAATACTATTTTAAGTTTATCGTTCCCTGAAAACAGCTCTCAATGTTATAGTGAGCACTGTTCAGGAATGAAGGTGTTTATTCAGCTGCTAAGGGAAGGAGTCAGTGCTAGCTCCCCTTTCTTCCTGAACTTTGTCTTGAATGATCTGAGAGTTGGTAAGGGAAAGTTACTCTTTAAAGAGATATGCTACTTATTTTAATGAGAAAACACCCCATTCTGCCACCCCTGTGATTGACAGCAGCTGCATTCATCCAGAGGCTGCCCTGACTTGCATGTTTCCTGAGGGGGGGGAAATCAGGACCACCCATGCAATAGCCTTCCCAAAAATGTGCGCCAGAGTCTGCCTGAGCTTTTAGAACTCAATAGCAGCTCAGGGACAATGCATGGAAAAGAGGTATGTGTTTGACAATAGCATATGTTTACAACAGCCCAAATCCAGACTGTTCCAATGTCTACAGAAGAAATTAATCGTTTCTTCAAATATAAATATATATATTCATATATCTTGAGAGCTGATAGACAACAACAACAAAAAAAAAAAAAAAAAGAGAAGAATGGCAGAGGTACCTGTAAATTAAGGGTGATGTAAAAGGAAAATTGGTTGTACTCTGTGGTCTGTATTTGAAATCTCAAGCTGTGAACCATTGGGAATTTTGAGTTTTGACTTAGTTATTTGATGACGTTAAGGAATCGTTGGGGAAAAGTTTGAAACTGTGGTAATGGTGTCACAGTTGCTTTTGAAAAATTATCTTTCAGATACATGTTCTGATTCTGCAGAGTGAAAAATATACTATTTATCACTAACCCTGGTAATCCCAGTGGAAAGCATGACGGATGGTGGGTAGTATTCCTCGCACTTAGGAAATGTTACCACATTGTTTTCTCTGCTGCTATGTAGGTATGAACTTCTCTAGGATAAAAGTTATGCAAAAGTGAAGCTAAAACAAGAAAAAAATTAGAAAATGTGGCAAACCATAAAAGTATATCATAGGAAGGATGTTAAAGTCTGGCCATCTAAACCCTTTAGCTGTAGTCTAAACTAACACCTTCTTCCCCTTTTCTCACATACTCTGGTTTGTCTGATTGAAGACGTATGATGTATACCTGATGTGAATGGGGGTGCTGCTGTACTTAGGTTTGTAATAAGGGACATGGACCCAGATGGAAAGGGTTTGAGGATGCCATTCAATGAGGACCCAAATGAGGACTTGGGGACCCAAATAGTTTCAGCCACAATTACATGCTGACCCCCCTCTTTCTTGGCAGAGTGATACCAGCTGGTGGAAAGGGACATGCAAAGGCAGAACAGGACTGATCCCAAGCAACTATGGTGAGTACCAGCTGTACTGTGAGCCTCCTGTTTATAGGATGGCCATGCCTACCAGGTATGTATGGGCCCAATTCATTGCTTATGAGAGAATTCACTGTAACATGAAAACCCACAAAATTTCCAGGGAAACACTGTGGATTTTGTTCCTAATACTTTTTTTTTTTTTTTTAAATGCTTTTAAACTCTAGATCAGAGATTGTTCCTCTAATTCCATAGTTCTTAACCCACGGGTTGCAACCTTTGGGAATCAAATGGCCCTTTTTCAGGGGTTACATATCAAATATCTTGCATATCAGATATTTACGTTATAATTCACAACAGTAGCAAAATACAGTTATGAAGTAGCAACAAAAATAATTTTATGGTTGGTGGTCACTACAACATGAGGAACTGTATTAAGGGATCACAGCATTAGGAAGGTTAAAAACCACTGCTCTGGCTCATGGTGAAAAAGTCCCACTTTGTTAACTAAGAGGTAGACCAGTTGTACTCTTAAGTGCTAGTCAGAGCTGCTTGAAGAGCTTATTAAGATGTGGCTCCTACGTAAAACTATTAGTACTTGTAGTTGGGCAAAATAGGCAAAAAAAAAAAAAAAAAAAAACAAACATGTAAGTAGAAACTACAGAGTAAAATTAAAAAGGCACAGAATTGGTAAACCAGGGTCCCTGATTTTAGTCTTTTTCTTCTGGTTAGTAACAGGGTGCAGTACTGATGACCCCCCTGAGTCATCAGTACTGCACCCCCTCTGGATTCGATTCCATATCTGTGTAGTGGGACTGCTGCTGGGTTTAGATCACTTGTAGGAGGTTTTTAGGCTTTAGTGGTCCATGACTCCTTAGACTAGCGGTAGAGCGAGCATGGTACTGCTTCTCAGCACTGCCAATGGACTGAAAATGTCAGAGCACGCCTTTCAGAGGCATGGAGGCTATGGCTAGGTCAAGATCAGGAACCTTGTTCAGGTTCCTCGGAAGTCCCTGACATAATTTTCCACCGTGCTGCATCTCCAGCCTTGGCCATGTATACTAGGGAAAGTACTGACATAAAGTCCTGTAAAGAACGTCCTACCCCAGCTCTCTTAGGACGGCAGATGTGGGCCTGAGGTTGCACTGGAGCGGCAGTCTTCCTCTGGGCACTCCTGCTCACTCTAGGGCCACGGTGGCCGACAAGGAATAGACAGCTGCTATTCATGGACCACGCAGTGTCGCTCGGAGTCACTGCTGCTGCCCCTAGAGGGGACTCAGAGCTCTTATCAGGTATCCTCAAGACAAAAGTGGTCCACAGAATGATGATACCTTTATGGCTGTTTCTTTATTAAATAGTTGAGTAAACTTGATGTTTGGCTCAGGTATTTGTTGGGGTTTGTTTCTATTTCCGTTAATGGCTATGCTTACTGTCATTTATGCTTGCAGCTAATTGCTGCGCCACTGCCTTCTTGCTTGGCTTTGTTTCATTTAACACAAAATCCAGCCCCCTTTAAAGGAGGTACTATCAGTTATTTTCTGTTCCTTCTAATCTACACTAAGTAAGTAATTCATTAAGCTGTTGTATTTGAGGCTCTGGCCATGAAGCTGGGTGCCCAGGGGGCATGACCAACTCCTGTCAATCACTGAGTGACTTCAATGGTGGGCTTGCATTTTTGTTTTCTATCTAGTGGCTGAGCAGGCAGAATCCATTGACAATCCATTGCACGAGGCTGCAAAAAGAGGTAGGATTGTTTCTCTTTTTCTTTTTTGATAGAAGATATGGTATTTTAAAATGCATAGGTTTCATTAACAAAGATTCTTCTTATTTGAGAATCTCATATATGTATACAAGTATTTCGATAATTCTCCCACCTCCAACTCCCTCTTCCCTATAACATGCCCCCCCCCAACTACATGTTCTCTTTTTAAAATAAACAACCCCGACTCCAGTTATTGTCCTTGTGCACATGACTGTGGGATCATCCACTGGGGTACAGGTCTCAGCCCTAAGAGAAATGGCTTTTCTTCCTCCATCAGCTATCATTTTCTATTAGTTTCTCACCTGGGAAAGGTGCCTCATGAACCCCTCTCTCATTCAAGTGGGCATTTTGATCAGTGTGACCTTGTGCCTGTAGTGAGTCCATAGGAGCAGCAGCCATGACAGGTCCAGAGGTCTGACCTTGTGTGTGTAGTGAGTCCATGGGAACAGCAGCCATGTCAGGTCCAGAGGTTGACCTCATGTGTGTGTAGTGAGTCCATGGGAACAGTAGCTATGTCAGATCCAGAGGTTGACCTTGTGTGTGTGTGTAGTGAGTCCTTGGTGCCACAGCCGTGCAGGTCCAGAGGTTGACCTCGTGTGTGTAGTGAGTCCTCGGTGCCACAGTCGTGCAGGTCCAGAGGCTGACCTCGTGTGTGTAGTGAGTCTTCGGTGCCACAGTCGTGCAGGTCCAGAGGCTGACCTCGTGTGTGTAGTGAGTCCTCGGTGCCA
The DNA here is from genome assembly GCF_000317375.1 of Microtus ochrogaster. Lineage (NCBI taxonomy): Eukaryota > Metazoa > Chordata > Mammalia > Rodentia > Cricetidae > Microtus > Microtus ochrogaster. The sequence continues at coordinate 48,516,274 of NC_022015.1, read as the reverse complement.
CAGTCGTGCAGGTCCAGAGGTTGACCTCGTGTGTGTAGTGAGTCCTCGGGAGGAGACGCATGTCAGGCCCAGGAGACAGTGTTTCCTGGTGCTCTTCTCCATCCCCTGGCTCTTACATTCTTTCTGTTTCTGTATTCTGCAATGTTTCCTGAGCCATGGATGGAGAAGAGGTGGTGCAGACATCTTATTTAGGGCTGAACACTCAACACTCGCTTTTCCCAGACCTTTGACTGGTTATGAGTCTCTACATTAACTGCTGCCATTGCAGAAACAAAGCTTGGCCAAGGTTGAGAGCAGCACTGATCTTTGAGTATAAACATGCGTATTTAGAAGGCAGCTGTCGGTTACCCACTATGGCCTGTGACTTTCCCAGCCATGGGCATCAAAAGGGGTTACAGTACCAGGCATGAATTCCCTCCTATTCAACAGGTCTCAGATAGAATCAAAGACATAGATTATCCCCCATAGAAGTCATGCCACTATTGCAGATTTAGGCACACCTTGCCTGGCAAGTTGATATTATAGCAGAATGCCTAGGTTTTAATTATATGGTTGATAAATTTTGTCAAGAATATATACACCCAGAGCATCAACGCCCAGATCAAGATCTAGAACATTTCTGTCATCTAAGAATGTTCTATCAATGCAGCATCCTACTTAAAACCCTGCTTTCCCTAGAAGCAGCCTCTGTGCTGACTCCTGTCACTCTAGAAGGGTAAGAGTGGTTTTCGTTTTAAAATGCTAGGTAATACACTTTCTTGCGCACTTCCCTACACTGTGCTCAAAGTAGGACTAGGCAGGTGGAAGGAAGGTCAGAGGCCCATGGGGCAGGTGGGTGTAACAGGTCATTCAAGTGCAGTGTTCTGAGTCGTGGAGGGCAGGAGGGCAGTGGTGTCCTGGGACATGGCACTTAGCACAGTGTTGATGTGGGAGATGGTTGTTGTCTTGGGACACTCACTGGCAATATGAGGGGACATTTTGAGTGTCACATGGCATTGTGACAAGGCATTCTTCTCTCACAAGACTTTCTTCAGGTAGAGGCCCAGGCTGTTGCTAAACATCCTACAGTGCCTGAGGCAAGCCCCACAACAGAGACTTTCTCTGGCCCCAAACACCATGGTGGATCTCTTAGTCCTCCTTTGAATGACAGGTAGTGCGATTGCAGCTTCAGCAAGCTATTTGATCCTGTCCAATATCTGCAGGAGCCAAGGAAGGGCTTAGACTAACTAAAATGACATTTAAAAAAAAAAACCCAGCTTTTTTGTAAATGAGATACTGAAGATTTTAAATTAATAGCTGTGTGTTAGCACAGAACAGTTGTTTAGAGCAGCTTACTTAAGATAATATATTTTTTTCTCCCTAAAGTTAAAATGTCTTTAAATATGAATAGGAAGAGTTTCTGTTTATAGTTAGAGTTTGTGTTACACCCTGCCTTTCAGAATTAAACAGAGATTAAAACAACACGTCTTTGTTTTTCCTCTGAAGCTGAAATATCTTTAGACCCATTTTTGCAACTTGTCTTATTAAAAATGGATGTTCCTGCTGTCTATCACGGGTGCAAATGCACCATAATAAGTGCATTAGCGGGCAGTCTTGTTTTAGAATTTGCTGATTAATCCATCACAAATGGGCGCTTACAACGGACAAAATTGATTTAAAAGCAAGACAAAGAATGAAAGCCTTTTCTTGTGCTTTTTATAAGTATAACATTCTTTCAGGCAACGTGAGCTGGTTGAGGGAGTGCTTGGACAACCGAGTGGGTGTGAACGGCCTGGACAAAGCTGGAAGCACAGCCCTGTACTGGGCCTGCCACGGGGGCCACAAAGGTACTGCATCTCGCTAGTTACACATTTCTGTGCTGTTCAAAATTGCCTTCACCTAAGGGAGCATGCTTCTTAAAATGATAAAGACAATGCTTCAAATCCTCCCGAGCATCCGCCAAAAGCTGTGTTTCTGGAAATTACGGAGCAGTGGGTGGGATGTGGCTGGAGAGCCCCACTGTGCAGACCTCTTGGAAGGCTGGGAACTTACTTTCCTCTCTCAGGTTTCTGAATGTACCAGAAAGCACCAGTGACAAGATAACAAACCCACGGTCACATACCACACAGGAAAGGCATAGTTGACTCCTGCAGCTTTCCCTAGCTATGCTTTGTGCCCTACATTTTAAGTTTAAAAGTTTCACGATGACTTAAGTCTGCAGTTCTTTTGCCATCAGTAATAATGGCAGGTTGAGTTCTGTGTACTTCAGTGCAGCCCAAACCCCACTGCCCACTCTTTTTTGCCAACTGAGCTGTGTCTTCAGATCTAAAAGTTTTCTTTTGTGAGGTACCTTTTAGGTTTTATTTCTGTAATATAAAATTTCAGAAACTTGTAAGACTTTTCTAGAACATTCTCCTAATAAGTCTTGCCTTTTGCTATTGTGATATGTGCTTTTATGAAGTTTGCTGTTTCTGTCTTAATAAACTCCCTTTTCCTTTGAATTGCAGACATAGTGGAGGTTCTGTTTACTCAGCCGAATGTGGAGCTGAACCAGCAGGTGAGGCTGCTTACCATGGGGAATGCATTTAGCACACCCACCTCTTTCTCTCTGACACAGTACAGCTTGTGCTTGTATACAGTAGTTTAGTTGAACACTACAAACACACGGAGTGTTGTTGTATGACTGTGTTTTGTGTTGTTGGTACTGGGATCTGAAGCCAAGTCCTCGCACCATTCAGGTGTGCATCAGAGAGCTACAGCCTCGGTCCTTGTATCCAGTTTTCTGGTCCTACAACACATGCTAGAGATAGTCGACTTACAGAGGGAGAAGGTTTCCTTCGGTCTGAGTTTGGGAAGTGCCATTCCATGATCGGTTGGCCCTAATGCTCTTGGGCTGGCCCCAAGGTAATCGAGGACATGGTGGCACAGGCTGAATGGCTGGTGAGGATCCTCAGTGAATAGTCTCACCGCCCATTAAGGCATACCCCAGGGCATGAAGGTTTCCCACTTGCCCCTCTCCCCAAGACTCCACTGCCTCCCTCTGGATAGTAGCATGGCGGGGACCTCTGAGGACACTTAAGATCCAAACTAGAGCCAGGACCCCTCTTCTAAAGGCTCCGCTCTTCTCCAGACTCCCAAACATGAGCCTGAGGAGACAAACTCCCACCACTTCTAATTCTGGCAGGCTGCAGTCTTCTTCTGGGACCTCTTTTTCTCTCTGAGTATTTGTCTTTGGTGTTCTAAAAACTTATAAGGATGTGCCTTAGTGTTGCCTTCCCCTAGTGACTGCACTGAGGGCTTTTAGCCTAAGAAATTACCTTGTTTCCTTTCCTACATCCATTTTCTTTACTCTTTTGATTCTTCAGATTGAACCTCAAATTTTATTTTTTATCAGAGATTTCTTCACCTTTATTTTTTAAAAAATGATTTCCATTTTTAAGTTTTTTTTTAGAAAATGTTTATTTTTATATGTATGTTTTCTTGTTTGCCTATCTATGTACCACATGCATGTAGTACCAACAGAGATCAGAAGAGGGCGACAGATTCCCCAGGAATTGGAGTTGTAGACAATTGAGAGCCTCCATTGGTTGCTGGGAAATGAACCTGAGTCCTCTGGAAAAGCAGCCAGCGAGTGCTCTTAATTACAGAGCCATCTCTGCAGCCCCACCTTGATTTTGATTTTTTTTTTGATTCCCCAAAGTTCTATATTCATTTTCTATTGCTATATAGCAAATTATCTGAGGATTAGCAATGTGTATTGGGTGGGTTGGAATTCTGAGCGTGATATCACAAGATTCAGAATCTCACATTGTAAAGCCCAGGTTCCATTGGAACTGGGTTCTTGGGAAGCTGGAGGTTCCTTTCTAAGCTCACTGCAATGATTCAGGATCTCTTCTAAGATCACTGCAATGATGAGATTTAAGTTTTTTGCCCCTTTAGTACTGACGCCCTCAGCTTTTAGAAGTCCCTCCCTTCTATCAAGAGGTCACAGAATGGCTGTTTGATGTCCTCCTCATGACTAGTAGGTGGTGTTTGCTCTGCCATTTAACCTTTGTTTTAAAAAGCCTGCCTGACTAGATGTGGCCTACCCAGAATAATTTCCTTTTCAGTGAACCTAATATCTACAAAGTGATGGGCTTTTTATTTTTTAGTACAAAATATTACTATGTTCCCAAGACTTGTCTTAAACTTGCTGTGTAGACCAGGATAGACTTGAACTCACAGAGATCCACCTATCTCTGTCTTCTGGGTGCTAGGATTAAAGGCATGCACTGCCATGCCCCAGCCCAGAGGAGTGATGGCTTTTCTATCCTCCGGCTTCACCCACACTCGAGGACAAGAGGATTGTATGTGGGATCTTTTGGTGGACAAGGGAAAGCAGGTATTATAGGGATCATCGAAGGAGTTTGTTGACCACAAGCCTATATCACTCTTACTTTTAATGACATCTTTTTCTTGTTTGATTGTAATACCATCTTATATGGCTGATATATAGTAATTGTTGTTTTTAAAAATGTCCTCTGCTATTTACTGTGCTTTTTCCCCACAAGGCTTTTATTTTGTTTAAGTTGGCCTCTACTCAAACTCTAAAGCTGTTTTTAAATACCCAGTGTCTTGGTTATCTGTGTGATTGGAAGCTGTGTGTACTTGGTGTGGGTGGTCCTGGATGGACTTCTCCATAGGGAGGACATGATGAGACCTCTCCTGTATCGTTGAGTATGCGAACACAAATCCCACACCTTCCCCCTGCTGTGGGGTCATACTCTTTGGCAGAGGTGATGGCACTCTCCTGGCTGAAGTCACCACCCTTCACTCTACTCCCTGGGCAGTGAGGTGGGTAAAAGGAGCTTGACGGAGGAAGGTCATTGGTTAAAAAAATAAAGAAACTGCTTGGTTGGGAGGAGTAAACAGAACAGAATGCTGGGAGAAAGAGGAAGTGAGCTCAGACTCGACAGCTCTCCGCTGGGGGGAGGGGTGCAGACGCCTCTGAGAGACGCCATGCTCCCTGCTCCCGAGCAGACACACACGATGAAGCTCCGACCCAGGATGGACGTAGGCTAGAATCTTCCCAGTAAGACCGGTGCTCACTAAGACCGGTGCTCACAGAGTATTAGAGATGGGTTGATCAGGATATCAGAATTAGCCAGTAAGGGCTAGAGCTAAAGGGCCAAGCAGTGTTTAAATGAATACAATTTGTGTGTTGTTATTTCGGGGCATAAGCTAGCAGGTGGCCGGGGTGCTGGGGACGCAGCCCCGCTGCTCTTATTACTACAGGAGCTGAGTAAAGGACCTTACTATTCAGTTGACAGGTTTGCATCTGAATGTCTCTTGTCACCTTCCCTCGTAGCGTTGTGCACGAGCTGGGGAACTCTGGTGATTTTACCGCTGCTAGTGGGACATCTGCCAGTAACTGGTCCAGGTTCTAACGATGTTGTGTAAATCCATTTGGCCACTCCTGTTTTCTCTCTATGACTCATTCTTCCCTAGTGCCTCTAGGAGTCTTCAGTTCCTGACAGTTTCTGGGTCTCTGTTCATTAGGAGGCCTCCCTCTGAGGAGCCTGTGCCTCAGCCTACTCTGCTGTATTAGATTGCTCCTCCGTCCCTGCCAGAGCAGCTCTTCTCATTGCTCGTTGCCTTTTCCCTTGGAATTCCATGTGATTCTGGAGCTTTTCTCTTCGTTTAGATCCACATGGATCAAACATCATCACTGTCTTCATCTAGTCCACTTTGTGTTTTTATAACACTGTTTTCTCTCTCTTTCACCATAGAACAAGCTGGGAGACACAGCTCTGCACGCGGCTGCCTGGAAGGGTTATGCAGACATTGTCCAGTTGCTACTGGCAAAAGGTAAAGTTTTTGTTGAATTTACCTGATCTTTCTCTGCCTTGAAAAATAGCTTCCAACAGGCCATTTGAAATCGTAGGAAGACTAAGTCTCCATCCATTGAAGCTGGAGTTTTAACCTCTGCTCTATCGTACATCAGCACTGTGATGGAGAGGAAATTATTGGGGGTACATTTATGGTCTATTTAGACCTTGATAAATTTACAAGTACAAATGTATTACTTTTAGAAGGAACTTGGTGTGCATATCTGTAGGACTGAAGGATTTTAGGAGGGAGGGTTTTTAGGACGTCATATCCTGGGAAAGTTGGAATAAAGCTGGTGAGGCTCCCGCCTGCTTCGAGAGCCTGAATACAGTAGAAATGGTGCTGTGCCTAGCTGCCTCTGGCCACGCCGAGCAGTGCTGAGAAGGAGGGATGCTGTGATCCCAGCTCCTGCTTCTGTGCGACTTAGAGCAAACAGCTAACTCAGGGATTGCATGCCCATCTATCCGCTTGTCCCATGAATATTAACCGCTCTTCCAGGGGGTTGGCCAGGTGCGTTGCTCAGGGGCTTGGTCCAGATGCCAACACTGTGGAACCTTTCTCCAAGCCACAAGTTACAGATTCTATCTCGAGGAATCTTTGGGGGCAGTGTTGTGGAATTTATGGGCAAGGGTGTTTTGGGTTTAAGTGAGGTAAAGATGGAAACCCCTGGTCTGAAAGCATGAGAACTGCTGTTGGGTTTCTTAGAGGTCATGCTGAAGACTGTGTTGTCTAATGTGGTAGCCGTGAGCTGTGTGCTGTTTAATGTTGTGTTGTCAGAGTGGTCCCAAGCACTCATGGTACCGCATGCACTGCAGTGATGCTGTGATAGAAGGTTCACGCTTGTAGAGCCTTCATGGACGACAGTTGGACAGCAGCCCTCATTACCACTTTAAACCCGTGAACAAGTGGTTCAGGGATGCTGCTCATTACACCATTAGAAATGATGGAAATCAGAAAGAACTGATTTCTGTCCATAAAGCTGATTTCTGTCCATAAAGCTGCGATGGCATAAGTTTTGGAACACCTAGAAAATGCAATACCTATAAATGTTCAGATGCATCGAGCTTGTGCACGCTCCAAGAAAACCATACCGTTATTAGAATACTGTTAAGTTCAAAATGGAGTTCTAAGGCTGACGAGGTGGCTGAGCTGGAAAGTGCCTGCCACCAGCTGAGGACTTGAGTTCAATCCCTGGGACCCATATGGGGGAAGGAGAACACCAGCTCTGGGCTTCCATGTGCAGGTGCGCACACACGTACATACAGAGTAAATATATGGAATTAGCTTTGTGCACATGAGCCTGTTCGTGCAGATCCCTGGCAAACAAAGGGATAGCTCAGGCCCTCTGTGAGAGTAGTCACCTATGAAGAGCTTAGTTCAGCGGGAGTAAGTCAGCACTGTTGAGTACACTCCTGTAGTTTTCGTTCTTCAACAATGCAAATGTCTCCATGGATTCTGATGTAATTTTCAGCACAAAGACGGGGAAAGAAATGAATGGAAGAGGGCTTACAGGGACAATGAATTGGGGAACAATGAATTGCCTATGAGCTTTATTGTTTTGCCATTCTGCTGATTTGCATATGAATGCCCCTGCAGATATAAAATATTAACCCCCTGACATTCAACCCAGTGGAGTTTTCTAAAGGTCCTCGTGAACAGAAGTAGAGGCAAAGGGTGTGCTGGATGGAAGCCCCAAAGCCTCCTGCTGGGGTCCACATGACCCGTGGGGCAATGGTTATGGCTGTGTTTTAGGATTTACCCAGGACCTGGTATGGCCTCATTGGAAAGTCTTATGTTCAATCCCTTGGAGCCTGGAAGGGAAGGGAAGGGAAGGGAAGGGAAGGGAAGGGAAGGGAAGGGAAGCTTTCATGGAACAGCAGGCTCGCTGATGAAACATGCCGATCACATTAATTGTGGGCCAGAATTGTTCTCTGGGTAGCTTTGTCACAGAGGATTGGCTGCCTCGTTCCAGTCTTCAGAGACACATGATTTTGATTACCTTGTCTTGTGTTGGGAAGGTGCAAGGACAGACTTGAGAAACAATGAGAAGAAGCTGGCCTTGGACATGGCCACCAATGCTGCCTGTGCCTCACTCCTGAAAAAGAAGCAGGGAACAGGTATTTGTTTTAAGTCACTCTCTTGTGCTTATGACTGAGACTTAGCATTTTTCTATTGCAAAAGGGTTTGTTTGTTTGTTTGTTTGTTTGTTTATGGGGCCGGAGAGATGGATCAACAGTTAAGAGCATTGGCAATTCTTCCAAAGATGCCGAGTTCAATTCTCAGCAACCACATGTGGGTCACAGTCATCTTTATAATGGGATCTGATGCCATCTTCTGGCATGTAGGTAAACATTCAGATAGAGCACCACATACATAAAGTTAATAAATCTTAAAAATTAAAAAAAAAATTTAAAAAGATTTATATATTTTATGTATGTCTTAGTTAGGATTTCTATTGCTGTGAAGACACACCATGACCAAGACAACTGTTACAAGGAAGACATTTCATTGAGGGGCCTCACTTACAGTTTCAGAAGTTCAGTCCATTATTATCATGGCGAGGAGCATGGTGGCGCGCAGGCAGACGTGGTACTGGAGGAGTAGCTGAGAGTCCTAATCTTGCAGGCAACAGGAAGACGACTGAGACACTGGGCAATATCCTGAGCGTAGAAAACCTACCTCAAAGCCTAACCCCCACAGTGACAATTCCAACAAAGCCACACCTCCTCATACTGCCACTCCCTATGAGATTACGGGGCCAATTACATTCCAATGGCTACAATGTATATGGGAGTTTCATCTGTATGTATGACTGCACACCCGAAGATGGCGTCGGATTCTATTACAGATGGCTGTGAGCCGCCATGTGAGTGCTGGGAATTGAACTCAGGGCCTCTGGAAGAGCAGACAGTGCTCTTAACTGCTGAGCCACCTCTCCAGCCCTTCAGATGATTTTATTATTCCCCCTTGATAAATGATTGAATTTTGAATGTATACTATTGATCTCAATCAGATCTAAAGTAGAATAATAGTGTCAAGTAAGCAATTTTGAAGACAGGGTCTTTCATGGTGTGTTTCTTTTGTTCTTTGCTAATGGATGTGCTTTCCACCCGCACATCGTGCGTGGCTGCTGTGAGTGGCTGAAGGCAGATGTAGCTGAAATTCCATTTCAGCACCCACGTTTGCACTAATGCTTTAGATTTAATGAAGGAAGCAATAAACTGTGATTGAAATCACTCCAGTCATTGCCGAAGATTTTGAAATCTGTTCACAGTTTGTAGATAGTTTTTAAAGTTTAAAGATGAGGTGTAAATTCTTTTTGTTTGTATTTTTCGAGACAGGGTTTCTCTTAGTCTTGGCTGTCCTGAACCTCTCGCAGTAGACTGGGCTGGCCCCAGATTGACAGAGTTCCACCTGCCCCTGCCTCCCAAATGCTGGGATTAAAGGCGTGCGCCACCTCCACCTATTCCCATTAGTGGAAACTAATCCCTCCTTCGGTTGTCCATCACCCTGAGAAGTGGCATTGTACATTACTCTGTACCATACCCGGCTCCTAACAGAAGCATCAACAGAGGCACTCCTTAGCCCCCGCCTTGCCCATCAGAAATTGTCAGCATCCTTCCTCTCTGAATTCAGGGCTTAAGAGAACCTCCCAAACTATCCTCCTTGCTCATTGCCAAGTCCCATCATAAGCCTGCCCACAAACCTGTCTCCCCCTTTGTATTGTCTTCCCCTTCAGTTCATACACAGTGAAAACCAGCCTGGAGTTTGGTGTTTTAGCCATGAGTTAAACTGGTGTTTCTTTAAAGACATTTGTGTATTTATGTGGGCTCTAGAGGGAATGACAAAGTGTTTGTCACCTTAGCTGGTGGTGCCTAAATACAGATTTGGGGGAAGCCATATTAGTATCTGTGTGGAACAGAAACTAGAAAGCATATTTGTTGTTGGGTGGGCAGCTTTTGCTTGAGGTCAGCCTCCTGGTCTTGGTGTCTAGGTGGGTCAGAAGGGAGGGCTGTGGCCTTTCTCCTTCTCTGACACTGACTTCCTGTTGCTAAACTAGTATCTTCAGAGAGATTTCACTGAGGTGTAAGGTTTCTTAGGCACTGAAGGTTCTCATTCTGTCCCTTGAGCTTGGTCCTGACCAACCAGCTATCGTTCTGACTTGGTAAGGTTCGATGCCCGTCCTTCCTTACCCTCTCCAGACTCGGAGCAAGTCATATAGCCAGTGTAACCTGGCTAGTGAGAGTGTACGATCTGGACGCCTTGCTGTCCTGCAGCAATTAAACTCTAACTGGATGTGTGGTTTTGAGTTTTCTTTTCCCTCTCAGGAACTCTGTTAGTGTAAGAATTTGACAAGACAGCATTAGATTACTTGTCTTCCTTTTGACCCCTGTTCGAGATTGCTTTAGCGTTCGATGGGGTCCAGCTCTTTTGTTGATTTTTTTCTTTTTCTTTTCTTTCTTTCTTTCTTTCTTTCTTTCTTTCTTTCTTTCTTTCTTTCTTTCTTTTTCTTTTTTAAATTTCAGTCTCTTGCTTCTTTGTATACTTAGTTTTTCTGAAATCAAACTCAGGCCTCTGTGGTTTTGCTTTCATTTTTCCCTCTTTCTGGCTTCTGTGTTCAGGTAAGGCACAGACTGTGGACTACTGAGGCCCCATGTGGCGTGGCTGCCAGTGTGATCCATGTTGGCCATAGTGCACGAAGCTGGTTGCTTTGTGCTGGAATCAGACAGCTGGTCCCCCCACCAGGTGCCTCATTCCATCAAAGGACTTGGCAGCCTCTGCAGTAGCTTCATAGGCTGAAAAACAATAGTGGGAAGGGTCTCAGGCACCCCATAATCTCTGTCATGGGCAGAGATCAAGTTTTGAATTGTCCAAAGCACTGAAAGTAAAGAACGTTCTGAACCATCTGTAATTTGTTTGCCTCCTTCCTGCCTTCTCTTTAGATGGGGTGCGAACGTCAAGCAACGCCGAGGACTACCTTGACGACGAAGACTCAGACTGATTCCTCCTGGCACTGCTTTGATGCCTAAACTTCTTTTGCTTTTGCCATTCCAAAACCTTGGTTGTTTTGCCGGAAGAGTATTGCTAACCATTCTTTTAAAGCCTGTCTGAACGTGGCACTGTTGGCCCTGCCCGTCTGTGATGGGACAGCGTGGTGTGGGCGATTCTCACCTGCGGCTGGCCAATAAGCAATGCTGTATAAAATGCATATATGTTCATCAGTATAGAACAAGAAAAGATTATGTCTATTTATCAAGCTAAAGGAATTTAATAATTTTTTTCTTTAAAAAAAATCAGGATTTTTTTAAAAAGTTCTTTACCTCAAGGAACAAGATGTTTTGAGTGGGTTTTTCAAGGGGGAAATGCTTAGTAAAACAATAGACCAAACTCTCAATAGAATATTGTCAGCTCTTCTGACAAAAATAAATGTTTAAAGAGACTTTATTATTTGTTTTTGTGCTATCACTCATCGCTGTTGAATAAAGCTTTTGTACTCAGGTAAGAACTGATTTTATTTTACTTTTAGATTGTATTTTATAATGGTCGGCACCGAAGAATCATAGTACTTGTGTTTCTCTCGCAGCTTCCCATGTCTGCTTTATTTAACACAGTAATCAATTGCATGTCTTAGAAAAGATCAAATTTTAATAGTTATGGAATACTCAGAATTGTGTTCAAGTTAATACGTAGAATGGAGAAACTCAGTAACCTCAATTAAGTCTGATTAAAGTGTGGAAGGTTAAAAAAAAAATCTTGATTTCTGTCAGGTGGTGGCACATGCCTTTAATCCCAGTACAAGGGAGTCAGAGGCAAGCAGATCTCTCTGAGTTTGAGCCCAGCCTGGTCTATAGAACGGGTTCCAGGACAGCTGGAGCTACATAGAGAAGCCCCATCTCAATCAAACAAAACCCCTTGATTTCCTTCTGAAGACTGCCATAATTTTCAGTGTGGTATAGTTAGGAAGCATGAACTTTTCTCTCTCAGATAACATTTGTTTTCTCAAAGCACATGTCTTGCTCACCAGCCTGGTCTACAGAGTGAGCTCCAGGACAGCCAGAGCTGCACAGAAAAGCCTTGTCTCAAGAGGTCAAAATAAAAATAAGTTTTAATTTTGTGTCACTGCAGAAACGTTAAAGGTGGCATGGTCTCATAATGTGTCTAGATTACCAGCGCTGGGCCCAGAAATATATTTTCAAGAATTCAATGCTCATTTCAAAAGGCCTATTGGTCAAGAGACGGAAATGTGTGAAGGAGGAAGTGGGCCAACTCAGGAAATGAATAACCTATGTAGGTGCATCTTCTGGCCCGAGCTGGTTTTCTCTCTGTGGGTCGGTACCTGGAGGAAGCAGTTCGGCTTAACGAATTTAGCAGAAAAGAACCCGTGGAAGCATTACCAGCAAAGCATGCCGTAACTAGGGAGGGTGTCGTAGTCTCCAAATAGATGTGCTGTTACACTGTGCTTCCTTCTGGTTGTTTGAGATGGCATCTCACCAGGCTGTCCTGAGGCTCACTCTGTAGCCCAAGCTGTCCTCAAACCTTGCCTCTGCCTCCCAAGTGCTGGAATTGTAGGCATGAGCCACCACGCCTGACTTGTTAATAAATTTAATCTAGCTGTTTGTATTTCTTTATAAGCAGAAATAGAAAGATACCAATTCCAGACATTTTCTCTTCCCGTAGAACCTGGAAGGATTTTTCACTGAAGCAGGGCATGTGCCTCAGCAGAAAGCTTGTAGAGATCCTGAAACATTTCCTCCTTCTGTCCTTTGCAGGGAGGGCAGTTATACAATTATTGGCAGGGCAGAGGCAGTATAAATAGGTAATTTAGGGGTAAGTGTCATTTTAACCTGCTACTACTGCATAGTCATGCCAGCTGCCTCGTCCCTCCCCTGCCACCCTTAGATCACCCTTTTCCAGGAATTTGTCCAGTCCTCCATCCCTCATCCCCTGTATCTTCATCAGTGTCCTCATCATCATGGGCCCCACCCCCACCTCCCTCCCAGTCTTTGCTGCCTGGGGAGACAGGAGCTCTTCCCCACGCTGCTCTTTGGGATCCCAACTTTGAGTTGCTTATTTCTAGCTCATACATCCAACTTCTCCACTGTGTCCCCTTGCCTCTGTCTAGCTCCTGTGTGATAGCAGCAGACCAGGTGTTTTAAGGCCATGATGCAGCCGCCTAGCACAGCCAATTCCCCCGTCATGCTATATTCCGCCCCCCTGACATGAATTGCCTGCAGTTCTTGCATCGTTGATGCTATTTCTTCTCTACTTCCTGAAGCCTCATTTGGAATGATTTAGCCATGCCTATGGTGAAAGCTACCAGGCAGGGGGAGGGTACTGGGTGTCAAGCTCTGGAAGGCAGACAGCACACCCGTTTGAACTTGGCCTGCATAGTGACAGCACCTGTCATTGCACTAGAGCCTTTCCCAGCCCAGGCAGCTCCTCTCTCTCCGCTCTAGGAGGCTGAGAGCGGAACAAGACCCTAGACTCTCCAACCCCAACCTGAGTGCAGTAATATTTTATAAAATTATAACGTGTACTTTTAAATAATACTTGTGTTTAAGGTAAAGAATGATAGAACTTTAGTGCTTTTTTTTTTTTTTCTTTCTTAATGCTTGAACCTGGAGAATCCCAGATGTTGGCCAATTGTTGCTTTTAGGGCAGGAGGAAAGGGGCACAGAACTTGGGTGTGGCATCAAGTTTGGTGCAGCTGGACAGCTTATTTAGCTGTGGTTGAAATGCCAGCCTAGCTGATTTAGTTATTAATGCTGATGTCAACAACAAAAATCAGTTCCAGGAACGCCACCACAATGTGCAAGGAGGCTTTGGCTGTGTTCTGGAAATGACTGGCATTTTGCTGTAACCTGAGTTTCCTGATAGTCTCCAGGGCCTGTGCTGGCTATTGCATCCTTAAGAGGAAGAAGAAGCCTTCCAGCCTTCCAGTGGGTAGCGCTGCTGGCCCAGCTCTAGCCCAGAAGCTTCATGCAAAGGAAGCCTCATCAGGGCTTCCTGTTTGGGCTTCCTATCTGGGGCTGGCTTTTGTAGATTCGTTGTTGAGTGGCCATGCATTCTGATTCCTAGCTTTTGGATTTCTGCAGTGAATCTTCACTGGCTCCTTCTTTCAAAAGATTAACCATATTGTTATTGCTCCGAGATAAAAGATAGAAATAATATTGAAAATGAAATTTTATATTTTAAATAGGAGAAAGTGATAATGTATTTGTCTTGAATCTGGCGGACCTTCTCAAGGGCCGATATTAAAGCTGTGCACTGACACCATTATTGTAAACCGCAAAAGGTCTAACTAACCCAGTGGTTTTCAACCTTTGGGTTGTGACCTATTTCACAACATTAGGAAGGTTGAGGGCCACTGGTATAGAGCCTTGGCTTCTGACTTTGCTATTGGGAGCACTGTGCTTTTCAAGTCAGACTGCAGAATCATGTACATCTTCATTATATTTCCCTACTGACTGGTTTGTGGGAATTTCAAGATTTTTATACTGCAAGTATGTATGTAATGTTAATACACAGAGCAGAAATATGTTATTTAGCCAAATGTATAAGTATCTGGTTACTAAAATGTGAAGTTTTGGTGGACATAGTCAAAGATTTGGTGACCCCTAATTTCACAACAAGAATAGCTTAGGCAAACAGTTTTCCTAAAAGCTGGGAAAAGTTCAGGCCACAAATTTATGGGTTTCATCTCCTTAGTTCTTAATAATATGCTTTTTTATCTGCCCCTCCTTTACAATGACATAAAATTAAATAAAACTGCCGTTGATTAAGGGCCTTCCACTGAGTCCTGTGGTAGGCACTTTCACAGACATTGCATCATTAATATTGTTTTATGGCTTTTATTTTACTTTCAAACATTTATTATGATTGAGCAGTCCACACATGTGCACTGTATTTATGTAATTTCTACCCCACGCTCTCCTCCAACTCCTCCTGTGCCCATCCTTGATCAACTTTATTGATCTTTTCAGTGATCACAGAAAGCCAGCCTGTAAAGTTGAGGGGCTGGCTTAGGGTTACTCTGCTTGGAGGTGGGCACACAGGTCTGGCAGACAGCTGAGCCCAAGCATCTGGCAGAGGTCAGCATTCATATTGCCAGAGAAGTCTGCAGAAACCTCAGCTCCTTTCCAACCGAAGCCCTGGTGGAGGCACTGAAGAACTCAGCAGGCCTCTCATCAGCCATGTGACTTCAACAGCCCCATGCCACTTCAAACAACCCCACGGAGTTTCATAAAAGATGTTTTTTTTTTCTTCCTAGAAATATGCCAGCAAAACTTTTGGGCTCCAAACTCCCAAATGAAATATAATTCAGTAACAGATTTCCAAAATCTATTGTGTATACATGTCTGAACATCCTGCAGTTCTTTGAACAACCCTAGCCCATGTATTTCTGTGTAACATGGAAATAATAGCAGTCCCAGAGAGACAATGAATGGGTTAGCAGGTCCAGTTGCTGCTTGGGGATGTGCGGGAAGCCTCATGTTTCCCAAGCATTTTCACTGGTGTTTTTGTGAGGGGTTCTCAGTCTGCAGGGGTTTTCCAGGGTGCACGGCCTCAGAACTTTGCTCGCACTGTCTGCAGATGGGGCTGGGAGGAGGCTGGGTTCCTGCCTGTTGCTAGAAAGAAAAGCTGGAGTCATCTAAAGGGATGCACAGGGGAGCCTGAGACAGCCCAAAGGAAAGTGGGAGAGACACCAGCTGAGCAGCGACCAAGTGGCCACCTTTTGTAAATTGTTCTCCTGGTTGAAAATCAGAGTGGTTCATGATGTGGTCAAGAGTTTAGGCTTCGGAGTCAAGAACTGGATATGTGTGTCCTCTGCTGCTTATGGCTCGGTGACATTGGCTGCGTTTCTTAAACACTGATTCCCATGCCAAAAATAGACAAAATAGCAGCACTGACTGCCCAGAGCAGTGGTTCTCAACCTTCCTAGTGCTGCAACCCTTTAGCACAGTTGTGCTGACCCCCCAACCGCGAAATTATTTTCATTGCTACCTTATAACAATTTTCCTAATGTTGTTAATCATAATGTACATTTCTGATATGCGATCCCCGTGAAAGGGTTGTGCGACCCTAAAGCATGGCAACACACAGGTTGAGAACCACTGGCCTAGAGTATTAAGGCGTAAATGAAAAAATACAAATGATATTGAATGATGCAGCGTGGCATGTGATTGCTTAATAAATGTTGCTTCAAAGCAGGGAAATAAAGATGTTTTCATTAGAAACAAGCATGTATACAAGAGGCATTGGTGTTCTCCAGTCATTACTGAATTTCCTCGGATAACTTTAGAATACCTGGACCCTGGTGTTCCCTTCCAGTCATCTAGATGTGCTCATATGTGGGAGTGTTTTGAATATAAAGAAACTGTGAACCACAGGGGAGAGTTACATTACTCAAAAAGGCCTGAATAAAATAACTCAAATACCAGTAATAGTTGTATATGTCTGTAATCCCAGCACTTGGAAGGAAGAAGCAGGAAGTTCATAAATTCAAGGTCATCTTTGAGGACACACTTCAAGACCAAGGTGGGCTACGCGAGATCTTACGTCTTGATAAAGTAGTAACTCAGAGGACAACTGGGGAGATTATCCGTGCCAGTTTTGGGTTTTATATTGCTACTGAGGAACAGTGTAATGGATTTCAAAGACCATGGGTCCAGTGCTCAGCATGTACTGGTTCCAAGTCATAAAGTTATTTTGTTTTGCCATCTTTTATATCATTTAAAATTAAAGCAGTTCAAACGAATCAGCTTTATAACTCCTGTGTTTTTTCCCTCTCAGCTCTACGAACTGAATCCCATAATGTCAGTGAGTTGAAGATTCAGTTTCAGACACTTAGAAATTAAGTTTCGGGCAGTCACTAATTTGGAACAAGAATGTAAAAAGGAGAACTTTATCATTCCCTGTCCCAGGGACTCCTGTGATACCAGGAACGGGTCTGACAACACGAATCCATCCGAGGGGTGGAAATGGGAGCTTCATGGACACAGGTGGACTTGAAGGACCCACCAGTGCCTTTCACTCATTGAATCTGGATGTCATTTGGAGAAGTCAGCCATCACAGTCTCACAGGTCACCGTGACCCCAGGGCTTAGGGTCTGCAGCCCTCACCCCATCGTTTCCCAGTCTGTGACACTGGCCCAAGGCTCCCTGGTGTCCTCAATAATAACGTGAGGATCAGGCCATGTCACCTAGTGTGAATTCAAGATGTCATTGATAGGTCCATTTTTTTCCCCTAAGACTTCCCTTCAAGTCCTTCTTTTTGAGAACCCCAGATTACAGCATGATATTGTGGGTGCTACACCAGCTCAGCTGCACGTGCATCAGTTACTGCTGTACTTAGTCTTGCAACTGGGGTCCAAATGGCAGATCTAGGGTGAGCAGGTGGCCAGAGGCCCACAGACCCACGCTGAGTGAGTGGATGTGGTTGGGTGTGAGTGGCTGAAGCTGAAGACATGCAGATGGCTGGGAGCACTGCTGTTCTGTGACTCATGTGCTTTGCACATACGGTTGAAGTTCTGGCCACCCCTTAGGGAATGCCCTCCTTCCACTTAAACTGAGAAATCGTGCTTACTGTGCTTCTCCACTTTTCATTCTTGGTTACCAAGGTGTGCTTGCTTTTTCTGTAATGAAAATTTGTGGGTTTCTATTCCTATTTCAATCTAAGTAGCATTTTAGAAAATTGTATTTGAAAATTGTTTTAAAATCTTGTCCTTGACAGGCCTTAGATGCCAGTGTCTCTTCCTATTCGATTTATGAATAGCTGGAGCATGAGCCCCAAAGTGATTTTCTGGAAGGAACATGACAGCTGGTGCGTTAGCTGGGAGTCAGGTACAAGTGCCGAGGGAGATCGTTTTCCTGTTACAGGGATTTTTCCTTGAGGGCATTTTTCCAGGTGTTTTATATCCAAACCCCCTTTTCTCCTCTTTACCTCTTGTTCGGGAGCAATGTAGCCACAAGGGGAGTATAAAGGACACGATCAACTTAGCATCCTTTGTCTTTTACCCCATAATAAATGCTGGTCTGATTAACATGGGGAGAAACTGTGGTGTCAACCATGGTGCCATTTGAGATGATGGCAAGTATCCTAGCTGTCGTTGCTATGGTGGACCTCTCAGGTGACAGGAATTGAGTGTCTTGTGTCCTCACTTCCATTGTTTCTTAGTTACTGCAATAACAGGGTCACTCGATCCCCTGCAGTGTGTCTGGTAACAGAGGGTCAGCCACTCATCTATTGGAGACTGAATTATTTATGTTTAAGGTATTTCCTTTTCTAGGTTGATGAATAAGAACGAACTGGATGAGTTTAGTATTTTGTAGCATCGCTGCCATTTAGGCCACAGTAGAACCCTCAGAATGAAACCATGGCTTAGCGGAAGTGTTCTGAGTAAATATTGTAGCTGTTATTTTTTTTTTTAACTAATAGTCCAGTAAACCTTGTAGTGTCCTTAAATAAATATGAATGGAAGGCCAGTTTCCTTTCCTCAATCATTACTAGTGTGCCTCTTTATTTTAATGATTTACACGTATTTTTATTATAGCATTAATAATAATTTTGCACCTACACATAAACTCTCATCGTGTTCAAATTAGTTTGTGGATCTTTTCTGTTTCATATGATTTTGGTTTAAATTACAACTATATACACCCAATGCTGTTTATCTTCATTATAGGTTTTGTAATAAACTTTATTCTCTGTGAAAGTCATGGTCATTTCTCCTTGAATATAATTTACTTAAATATTTTTATTTATCCGTGACAATTTTGTACTCACTTGATCATATTTACCCCCTCCCTTCCTGCTAGTCCCACTAAAATCCCCAATATTGCCCTTCCACTTTTCTATCCTTTCCTTGTTATTATGTATACAGTGCCCTGCCTGCATGTGTCCCTGCCGGCCAGAAGAGGGCACCAGAGCTCATTACTGATGGTTGTGAGCCACCTTGTGGTCTTTGGGAATTGAACTCGGGACCTCTGGAAGAACAGCCAGTGCTCTTAACCTCAGCCATCTCTCAGCTGCTCATTATTATTATTAATTATTATTATCTTAATCCACCAAGTGTTGCCTGCTGGAGTGTTTTCTGACCTTGGGAAGGTTTTGTACAGGTCGCCCTAGTTGCATTTGGTGCCAACATGTCCTGCAGTATAAGGAGGCTATATTGTGAAGCTTTATTCCCGCTCCTCCAGCTCTTACAGTATTCCTACCTGCTCTCTGGA
>NC_022015.1:48485008-48496634 GCF_000317375.1 Microtus ochrogaster | reverse complement strand
GTTAGGGGTTTGCTGCTGTGATGAAACACCATGACTGAGCAACTTGGGAAGGAAAGGGGTTTACCTAGCTTACACGTCCACATCACTGTTCATCATCAAAGGAAGTCAAGGCAGGAACTCAAACAAGGCAGGACCAGGAGGTGCAACTGATGTTTATTGACTTACTCTTCATGCCTTGCTCATTCTGATCTCTTATAGAACCAGGACCGCCAGCCCAGGGGTGACACCACCCAGTGAGCTGGTCCTTTCCCCATCAATCTCTAATTAAGAAAATGCTCTACAGGCTTGCCTGCAGCCAGATCTTCTGGAGGCATTTTCTCAACGGAGGGTCCCTCCTCCCAGAGGATTCTAGCTTGCGTCGTTGGCATAAAACTGGCCAGCACAGAAACCCTGTGATCCGTTACCTGCTCTTACTGTAATCTGGTCAGGAGGAATGAACAGAAACCATCCCATGGCTAAGCTATGCTGCTAAATAGATTAGTCTGTTGGTTTGAAATTCAGCCTCACTCAATTCTTCTAGACACGGGCAGAAGGCAGTCAGATTTGTTTGTTTATGTTTGTATGTTTATGAACACGAATGGGCCCCATTTCAATTCTTGTTAGAGCCCTTGTTACCCTGTGAAACTACATGAGCACAAACTTTAATAGCTGCACTCCCTGCCAGCATTCTGGTCTTTCAAAGGCCCACTAGGAGCTGGAGAGATGGCTCAGCGGTTAAGAGCATTGCCTGCTCTTCCAAAGGTCCTGAGTTCAATTCCCAGCAACCACATGGTGGCTCACAACTCACAACCATCAAAGGCCCACTAAATCTGCCTATGAAGCTGTTCTTAATATCACTAGGGAGTGTCTAGCTTGCAGACCCAAACTGTTCCACAAACCATTTCCAAAGATCTAAGACCCACCAGGTCAGTTTTCTCAGAGCAATGTTTCATGCTACCATTTTTTTTTTGGTATTGATCTTCCTCCTAATTCTCCCCATAACGACCCTCTTCTGTCTCTCCCTAACTTTGTGTGCTCTTGGGAAAAAAAAAAACCCAACTATAATCCAATCGGTGTTGCACATACATACTCCTGGGTGTGGGTGACCTAACAAGGGTCACACCCTCAGAGAAAGCTGACTGTTTCTTAGAAGCCAGTAACTGTGGGTAAAACCCTCTGTGTGGGGAGAGGCTTGTGAGCTTTTCCTGTCTGTGCTAGAATACTGAGGGGTTTGACCTAGTACAGATAACTACAGATGTCCTGAGTTCAAGTGGGCAGTGGTTGGTTCTGTTATCCAGAGGACACATTCACTGTGGTCCTCTCCAGCTGGCTCTGAGGTGGTTTTCTGCCACCAATTTAAGATAGAAGACTACCTTGGGCTCTGTGTTCTTTCCGGTAAGAACCAGTCATTGTAATAGTTCACAGAATGTGGTGGTCACCGTGGCAACCACTTCCGAAGTGGAGTTAGATTTTAGACAGACCATTCTTCTCAGGGTGTGGGGAGGAAGAAGAGACTAATTCGTCTCTCCTGGAATCCCTGGTGACTTTTATGACATACTTTACTGGCAGAAAGCAGTGAGGAAGGATTCTGGGAACTAGGGCTATGTGGGTCCTTCAGTCCCTGAGGTATCAGATTGTAAACATTCAGGTAATTTCTTATTGGAATCCTGAAGCGAAAAGTCACAAGCACAGTAAAATTGCTATTGTAAAAGCCACCAACTTTTAGGGTTAATTGTTAGCTGTTGTGCGGTGTCACATAAGTCATATGCTATTTAACTCTCAAAATAACGCTATGAGTGATGTTCTGTTATGTCATTTCTATGGCAATGAACTTGACCCAAAGATGTTAATTTGCCCAAATGGCTAACTAGTCAGGGTAATGGGACTTGAGTCAAGGTCTGCCCACTGTAGCTCACATCAAACTTTTGAGATAAACTGCTAATTAATTTTATTATTTGGGTTTCAGTTTACATGAACACACAAATTTGTCAGCTGAACGTGTTAGGTCATTAGTTTTTCAGAAGTTACATTGGCTCCTTTTAGTCTTGGGCTCATGATGTTTTATTAGTAGTTGAGAAATTCTGGAGACACCTAGAAAGCAGCCTGTTCCCCTGGTACTAATGGAGGGCTCACTGCTCTCTGTCAACCAGTCAGATCACTGAGGAACACACAGAGACGTTTTAATAAGAAATAAAACAGAAGCCACAAGTTGCAAAACTGTTTCCCAGAATGTTAAAAACAAGCCACACCAAGCCTTGGCCTGCAAGGCAAAGATCCGCATTTACAAGGCAAGCTTTTAGCACCAGCTCCTTCACCTTTTGTTTAAGACAAACCCTGCCATTTAGAGATGTGACTTTTGGCTATTCCATCCTCCCTCCTTTTCACAAATTATGATGTCTCCACCCAGACCTAACCCATTCCACCTGTTCGAAGTCCACACAATGACTTCAAACCCTAGAGACCTTAGTTTGGGATGCACCCTTGTTCTCGTGAATGTGTTCCCATGCCCTAGGGAGCAAATGCACCTGATCCTGTTTTGATCACAGCTGCCTTTAGTCATATTTGGTGGGTGGAATTTAATGGCAGGGGAAAGAAAGGCATAGCTCAGGGCACAGAAAGTTAAATGAGACATTCCACTATAGGCATGCCTTTTTTTTTTTCCAGGCATACTTTTTCATAGTTCTGAGGCTATGGGCCACAATGGTTTTCTCCCCAGGCGTCTCTCTAGACTGCCAGTGGCTGCCTCCCACTATGCTCTCATCTGTCTCTGAGAATGCACACCTCTCCATCCCTCTGTGTGTCCACATTTCCCTTTCTTTTGAGAAAAGCAGTAAGCTTCATTAGAACTCACCACAATGGCCTCTACTAAATCGTCTTTTCCAAGTCCGTTTCCAAACATGGGGGATAGCATTTCAAATGCCACGGGGACACAAGGAGGGCACAGCTCTGTCCCTACCAAGGTCTTCAGACCACTGAGGCTGTTTCACGTGAGTATGCTGACTTGGGTTTGCGAGTATCAAGCAATTCTATTTCCTTGATGTTCTCTCTACTTCTGGTTAATCTGGTGAGTGTGTAGTAAACATGGGTTAAGTCTTTGGCAGAGGGAGGGCATGGGCAGCACAGCAGGTGAAAGGACATGACAGCTCCTAGGGATGGTGGGGGAAACCGTTTATTGTAGATATGAGAGAGAATACAGTCAGAGGCATCTGGAAGGTCCAGACTGTGGAGGCAGGGCGGGAGAGGGGAAGAGAAGAGAGAGGAAGCAAAGAGATCACCTGGGAACCAAGAGAGGACACGGCTAAAATGGCTGAGTTATACAGGAGTCAGAGAACCTGGGGGAAAGGAACCGAGGCTAGAGGGCTGGAGAGGCTTATGGTAGGGCACCCGCCCATGTGTCAGCCAAGATGACGCTGTAACAGGTGTTGGTGATTTTGAGCACCTGGTGGCAGAGTCTGCTTTCAGAGGTTAAACAGGCTTTAATCTCCTGCTCCTCCTGGATCAGCACCTGGACCAGGAGGCTCCTGATGTTTCCTCCACACCATTACAGCACAAGGTCTCATTGACTCCAAATGCCACCACCAGCAGTTGTTTATGGCCGATTTCACCAAAGGTGCATTTCCTTTGTGGCTTCTGGCAGTGTTTCAGGGCACTGCCTGTCCACGCTCTCCTTATGCATCATCTCCAGCTGCTCTCCCTGAGGTGTCTCTCCTGGGAAATTTCCCCTTCCTCTAACTGCTAGAAACACCCTGCACATTTCTAAACGCACACAGTGTGTGTTCAAATCCTTACCGAGGCTCCTCTTGACCACGAGTGCCTCTTCGATCACCATCTCAGGTTCCTGTGTCCAGTCCATCACCAGTTTGTTCCCGGAGTCTCTCTCTGGAAGCTGCCTCCTTCTTAGCATCAGCCTGTCCATGCCACATCACAACCTAGCTGGCCTTTGATGGATAACACTGTGTTTCTGCAGAACCTCCACTGGATTGTCCCTGGGCCCTTTGGACTCTCACCACCACCGACAGATGCTCATTTCTTTTTCAGTCTAACAAGAAAATTCCTTTAAAGGACTCTGTTCTTTCTGGCCTCTACCCTCCCTTCTAGCCAGTGACACACTACTCTTCCTCTGCCCTAGCAACCAATGACATTATTTTACTCCTTGTATCCATGCTACTAATTGTAAAGGTATTACCCATCACCCATTCATCCTGCTTGGAACCGTTCTTGTCTTTGCTACATATATGCCTATTAATCCTCATGTCCACTGATCCCTGGTGTGGAGGTTCTCAGTGCTCACCCATAGTATTATATCTTTGTCTCTACTTATGGAAATCACTATGATTAAAGTCATTACTAGATCCATCTGAGTTCAAGTCCCTGTCCCACCACTTGCTATTTTTATTGACTTTGTGTAACTTTTTAAAACATGCTTTGTGCTTCAAATTTCTTTGTAGCACAAGTTCTAACAGGTCTTAACAATAAAATCCCAGAATCAGATATAGGTGAAAATGCTGAGAGATCAGAAAGATGAAGAAGCAAACTATAGCCACCTTATCCACTCAACTTTCCAGGTGAAAAGATACTGATCTCCTGTCTCCTGTCTTATCACTTCCTCTCTCCGCCCAGCCATATCACTTCCTGTCTGTCTGTACAGACCTCCAGACCTCTATGGTTAGCTAGTAGCTAGCTCTGTCCTCTGATTGCCAGGCAAGCTTTATTTGTACAAACAAGATAACATCACAGTTCTCAGTGCTAAAATAGGAATATTG
Source organism: Microtus ochrogaster (assembly GCF_000317375.1). NCBI lineage: Eukaryota > Metazoa > Chordata > Mammalia > Rodentia > Cricetidae > Microtus > Microtus ochrogaster. The sequence continues at coordinate 48,491,892 of NC_022015.1, read as the reverse complement.
ATAAAGATAATGCTGACAGTTTCATAAATGTTAAATTTTTCTGGCCTGACAAACCTCTCCACCAAAGCAATAATTAAAATCAAACCAAATCAGACCAAATTAGAAGAAGCCCAGGTTTAAGGGATGCCAGCATCCCACCCCCAGAAAACAGAGAGGAAAAGGGGAGAGTACATGTTCGTTCTTTGGGGGGCAGTTTAATTATTTTATGGGAGTGGTCTTGACACTCTCTGGGGAGGGGTCATCATTTGCTGGGCTTTCTTATAGGTGGAGTTTGGCCTGAGATAACTCCCAGGGGAGGTGGCTTGGAACTTTCCACCAAACATTCCAGACTCTGTGTATATATGGATGTCAGGGGGCTGGAGTGGTGCTTCCAACCAAACATTCCAAATTCTTTGGATAAAGGGGCACCGGCTCAAGTGTGGCTACTTCCTGTGGGCATGGGGCGATGCGGAAGAGGGGAGAACTGGGAGTTGGTGGGCTCATGTTCAGTGAGAGGTGTGGCTCGAGAGGCATCTGGCTTACAGTAGCCATCCTGGAGACCTCAGGCAGCTGTTCCTTGAGGGAGATGAGAAGGCAGGTGGCTAGGAGAAAAAAATATATTGTTTTTATTGGCCCTATAAATTGGGCTAGTCATGGTCACTAACTGGCAGAAAGAATGGGACAGAGAAGTGTCCTGGACAGGAGAGGCACAGGTGAATAAGTGAGACATAAAAGTAGATATGTTTTTTTAAAACCTGATTTTTTTTTTGAGACAGGATTTCCCTGTAGCCTTGGAACCTATCCTGGAACTAGCTCTTGTAGATCAGGCTGACCTCAAACTCACAGAGATCTGCCTACCTCTGCCTCCCAAGTGCTGGGATTAAAGGTGTGCGCCACCACCACCTGGCTCTTAAAACCAGATTTTAGTTGATAGGTGTCCTTTTGAGCCAGGAGAGTTGGTACCAATGGTGAAGTCCCAGGAGCTGGTTCAGGTGTTGGCATTGTCTGGAGGGCCCTTTGTAAGCTGATCTTGGCCCAGACAGCAGGAGTGACCTGTAAAATATGCTTGCAAATGAATGGGGTTAAAATAGACTCTGGAAATTGTTAGATTTTTTTTTTAACAGACCTAATTTTTGATACAGCAGCAAAACTTTTTTCAAGAACCTGCAGGTATCTGTGAGACAACTGGAACAGGAACATTTTAGAAGACAGTTAAAGGGAATTGGGAACTTTGGATGGCTGAAGAGACACCTGAAACCTATTAATCCTGGATTATGAAGCCTGTGAAAGAGGCACACTTGTCTGTATTTTTAGCAGGCAACAACAAATGAAGTAATGAGCTACTAGTACCTTAAGTCATCAAATGCCATTAGACAGATCTTAAGAGAGATAAATGAGCAGAAACGAGACAGCTTTTTTAGCTACACAGGCAATCACAAGTCTCTCCATAGTCTATGGAGAACACCAGCCTTAGAAGCAGTGTTTGCTGTTAGCTGCTGAGTCCAAGAAGCCAGAAGATTTTCCTGTGGGGGGAAGATTTAGTCTACCTGTCTTGGCAGGATGAGATGATAATTGCTGGTGTAGCGGCCAGAAAGCTGATGAGGTGGAAGGCCGCTTTTTGCTATGTGGGTGGCTTTGGCATACCCAACGGCAAGCCTCCAGGTGGAAGGTCTTCTGTAACCATGCATCTTCTTGGAGGAGCTATAGGATGCTGCAGGAGCTGGCAGGTCTCTGTGTTAGAAGCTCTTTTGTTAAATGTCATACCGTCAGATCTGTAAAGACACTTGAGAATTAGGTACCATTACCTGTTAGTTATATTTAATTTAGACATATAAGTTAAATTTAGACATGAATTTTACCCAGTTAGTTACAGTTTACCAAGACTAGTAAATGTAAGAAGATTAAAAGGAATATTTTAGTAAGTTAAAGAATTTTGGAGGTGGAATGTCTCCTTGGTAGGTCCAGCACAGGTGGGTACTCTTACCTAAGATCAGGTGTTGGGGTCAAAATGGAGGTTACCCATGTGTTTGCTTTTTCAGAGCTGCTGTAATCTGGAGTTATAAGTTTTACAGATCTTAAAACATGTACACTTACAGAGAAATAAGACAAGCATACTACGGAAACAAACACACATAACACACATAAACATAAAAGCATAGTGTGGCCACATTAATTTAACACAGACAAATAAACCTTTCTTTAATTTTTGTTTTAGAACCTGTGTCAGGTGACCAACTTAAAAAATCTCTATGTAGGTGGCAGAAGCCAGGGAAGCACACAGGTGGTCCCATTGAGGACCAGATTAGCAGATGCTGCAAGAGGGAAAAGAAACAAAGGCCAGAACACCCATACAGTTTTAGAGTGGAAGGATGGGGAAAATGGATCTGGATCCATTGTAGAGAGTCCCAGCATGAGACAAACAACAAGTGGGCCTATGGAGCCTTTTTTGTTTTACGTTAGGCGTTAGATAGCCCCAATTTAAAAGAAATTTTGTAAAAGTCAGCCCAAGGGTGATAGAGGATCTGGCTTCGAATTGCACGAGCCCATTTTTACAAGTCTGTGCCAAGTCTCGGGACTCAAAGCCTACCACAGTGCATCCACTATGATAAGACTCTTGAGTCAAAAATAGAGTGTGAGAATGTCGTGGACAGACGTCTCTGATCCATGAAATCCCACCTCAGAGAGGACTGCCTCGCCACTTAGGTCAGGAATCTGGCAGAGACTGTGACTTCAGCAGACTATCCAACAAATGGGCCCTGGACCCTAGGGGCATGTACTTGAAAAAGGCAAACTCACCCAGACGTAGCCCATCTTAGCCTGGCAAAGAGCACGGGTGAGAAGGGTGTTTTCCAACGCATAGCCCTGGACCAGTGGGAAAAACAGCCCATCTCATTTGGAAGCTCCAAATGTTAAGATTACTGGCCTGACAAACATCTCCACCGACACAATAATCCAAATCAAATCAAATCAGACAGAATTAGAAGAAGCCCAGGTTTAAGGGATGTCAGTGCTTCCAGGCGTCCCCCCACCCACCCTGGAAAACAGGAAGAGGGAAAAGGGGAGACCACACGTTCGTTCTCTGGGGGGCAGTTTAAATAGTCTATGGGAGTGGTCTTGACCCTCTCTGGGGAGGGGTCACCATTTGGCAGGCTTTCTTGGAGGTGGAGTTTGGACTGAGATAACTCCCAGGGGAGGTGACTTGGAACTTTCCATCAAACATTCCAGATTCCTTGTATATATGGATACCAGGGGGCTGGGGTGATGCTTCCAACCAAACAATAAGGTTATTAATATTTAATATAGTATAGTTTTACATAATCCTTTGATTAATGCCATCTTTTTTCAGATCTCTATTTCCTCATTAGTGAGACCATATTTTGGTGTCTGTCTGCTTATCTGTTCATCTATCTATCTATCTATCTATCTATCTATCTATCTATCTATCTATCTATCTATCTATCCATCCATCTATCTATCTATACCTGGCATAGTATTTTCCATATAATGGAATCTCAATAAATATTTTTCTGAGAAAAGAGAATGAATTAAAGTGATCCAGAGCCACAAATTAGTAAGTTGCTTTAAATTATCTAATCTCAGAGTTTCTCTTATAGCAACATAGAACATACTAGCATACTTGAATTAACTTTTCTCACATTTTCCTATACATTTCTTGTGCTGTTACATTTTTATGCTTTAATACTAAATATTATATATCCCTGTATTGGGTAGGAAGGGTTCTCTAGAGGAACAGACACAATAGTGTGTGTGTGTGTGTGTGTGTGTGTGTGTGTGTGTGTTTTAAAAGGGGATTTACTAGATTGGCTTACATAATATGGGCTGGGTAGTCCAACAGTGAGTATCTGCATGCTGGAGAGATTGAGAACACAGTAGCTGCTCAGCTCATGAGTCTGGACGCCCCAGCAGTTCTATCTAGTACTGAAGACCTGAAGACTACCCTGGAGAGTAGCAGGCCTTCAGTCCATACTGATGGCTGAAGAGGCTGAAGTCTGATTTTGTTAGAGGCAGAAGCAGCAGCAACAGCAGCAATAGCAGCAGCAGCAACAACAACAACAAAACAGTGCTGCTTTGACATTGGATCCTTTTCTATCTGGGCCCCCTGTGGCAAGGGGCCCTCTACTCTGAGAGAGGTCTGCTTCCTCAGATCATCCTGTCTGGAAATCCCTGCACAGATCCTCCAGAGACACATCCTTAGTTGATTCCAGATCCTGTCAGGCTTGATATTAAGATGAACCATCACAAACTCTTTTATGAATGTAATTCATAATTCTTTTCTGGAGGACTCTGTCTTTTAACAGGTTGGTTCATTCTCTTGTAATTTTTGTGACTGATAGACTCACTTACTTCTTCCGTGTCATTTTATGCATTTTATGTACTACATGGTTCTTGTATTTTATTGTATTCATCAAATTATCTTTATTACTTTTTCACTTTTAATAGTTTGATAGTTAAATTTTTATTTTCACTGTCTTAATGTTCATTCTTAATTTTGTATATGCTCAGACGGTTTAATGAACCCTAACATTTATATTCTTAATTCCCTTTTCAATGGTCTTTAAATTCTTTAACTCCAACTGACATTTCCTCTTACATGTTATTACTGTCTTACTTTAGTTCCTTTGTGTCTATACTCTGATACCCGTCATCTTTACTAAGAAACGTTGGAGGCACTGAGGCTATGCCCTGAGGTTTTCTTCTAGATTGCTGGACAGCAGACTAGCTGAAATCTTTTATCTTCCTGGGGCTGGTGGGGAAAGGGAGGATGATGTTTGAAATCATCGTCTTAATATGGAGCCAGAGCTCATTAAGGACCTTGTGTTGGAAAATAGGCAGTGTTCATCACCTAAAGAACTGTTTCTCATTTTTATACTGTCTGTGGCTAAGCCCAAACTGTTTATACGACTTCAACATCCTAAAAAGAGAAAGCACATAATATGTAGTACCTTCTTTCTCCTGGAGCCCAGATGCTTCTTGTAGGGAAATGGTTCACAGCCCAAGCACATCTTTCCAACAATGGCAAGAGAGTTGATTGGTTCTCTACTTACTCAGCAGTCACTCAGTATCCATTCCAACTTAGCACACTATTAGTGAGCTTCCCAATGTCATTTTGTCCTTTAGGAATGTTGTTGGATATTTGTACACTGTGTGAAAATGTACTACTGTGATTGGTGTAAAAAAAAAAAACTGGAATGGTCAATAGCTAGGAAGGGATTAGGTGGGAGTTTAAGGGACAGAGAGGACTCTGGGATGAAGGGCAGAGTTGCCAGCCAGATGGAGAGGAAGCTTGTGCAAGATGAGGTGCAGGATGAGAGGTAATGCTACATGAAAGAACATAGATGAATATAAATGGGTTAATTTAAGTTATAAAAGATAATTGAGACAAGCCTAAACTGAAGGCCAAACTTTCATAATTGATAAGAAGTCTCCATGTCACTATTTGGGAGCTGGAAGGACAGAGAAAAACTCTTTACGTGGGACTTGAACCCGTGACCATGAGATTAAGAGTCTCATGCTCTACTGACTGGTCATCGGTTCAAGCCCCTCATTGAACATCAAATGCAAAGTGTCTTTCTTCTTTCCAGAGACCTGTCTGTTCCCGGAAGTGTCACCTAACTTCTTCCTAGATATTGGCCATTCAGCTTTTTATTATGCCAATCACAGCGATACATTTTTACACAGTGTAAAAATATCTCACAACATAAGAGTGCGTCATTTAGCAATTATTTCTAGGCGTTATGTGCCGCATCTTCAAATCCTAACTTTCTTTTTCTGTAGGAGAGATGATTTGTCTTTGTGTAGGATTTTAAGTTCCAAATCATTTCCGTTAGAACACTCTCTAGATCCTCATTTGTTTTCTGCATGGCAGACTGTGAATGTCTGATTGTTTCGTATTTCTTTGCATAAACTTCTCCTGCTCCCCTTGTGAACACTCTGACATCCTCCTTTTGACTTTCCGTCGTTTTAGAATACAATTATTTCTCAAGTTATGTATGTGATGTTAAGGATAGGTTTAACATTGAGATTGCTATGTCATGGCTGAAGCAAATGAGCACAAAGTTGTTGTGATGTAGTGAGAATAGTTCAGTCCCATTGCTCTCCAGTTGTCTACTCAGGAATACCTCTGAACCTCTTTGTTTTCTTGTAGACTTCCTGTGTGGCTATGGCCTCTAGTCTTGAAATAGTAAGTATCCCACTATAGCCGTTCCAGTTAGTGGGAGAGTGTTGGAATTTCCTTTCACGAGGTGCACTGTTCAATTTGCTCATACATACTGCCAGGCTCTGAAGGAGAACATGTATTTGTTCAATCTGATTTTCCTCTGAGTCCTAGTCTTCCTTTTTGTTGCTATTTAATAAAAACAGCAGTCATATTGTATCAGGGTTCACTGGTGTAATCGCATTTCATCTGAATTACTTCTTTTGAGACCCTGTCTCCAAAGACATCTTGTATTCTGAGGTCCGCAGAGTTTCTGTTTCAACACATGCATTTTAATGTGGGGAAGAGAACACAGCTCAGCCTATAATAATAGAGTTTATCTGTTGAAGGACTAAGATTATTTAAAAAAAGGTATTTGTTATATTTCAGATTCTACAAATATGTTATAATATAATGTTGCATATTATATATGAAATATTTTATTATACAAATGTTAAATTATTGTGTAATTTAACAAGCTATGCAAATTAATAAACTTCTCTGGCATATACATATTTACACATTCGTTTTGGTAATTTTTACTCTATTGTCCTGTCTTTTCCTCTCTCCTCATTGCCTTCCCCTTCTCCTTCTTTATAGGTTTTTCTTTTACTCGGGTAATCTTTACACTTCTACTCAAGAGAGGAAAGAGAAAATTACAGTGTAGAAAAGGGAAATACTAACTTTTTTT
>NC_022015.1:48472859-48484273 GCF_000317375.1 Microtus ochrogaster | reverse complement strand
CCTTTGAATTGATATCAGGTGGATATCAATTGCAAATAATTCTTTGATTAAGTTCTGGGCTAGGGTCTGGCTTGAACCTGTATGTCCACTTCTTCATAGATCCCTGAGCTTTGAGGGGAAGTTTTGATGAAAACACACCAATTCGGACTACATGCTTCAAAGTTCCTCACTCTCTACAATGTTGTCCAGTTGTGGGTCTCTGTGTTAATTCCTATCTACTACAAGAGAAAGCCTCTATAAGGTCAACTGAGGCACTGAATAATGGGTATAGCAGTGTGTCATTAGGAGCCATTTTATTGCTATGTTCCTTTAACAAAATAATAGTAGTAGGTTTTCCTAATGCTAAGGTCCATGATCTATTTAGCCTGAAGTTTTTGGCCATATTGGTGGTATCCTATATAGGTTCCATCTCTCAGAATGGGTCTTAAGTCCATTTAAAAAATGACTGGTTACTCTTATAATGTCTGTGTTATTCCTTCACCAGTATATATTGCAGGCGGGTTGCTGCTGTAGGTCACAAGGTTTGTAAGTGGGTGGTACTCATGACTATCTTTGGCTGTGGGCTCTATTTCCTAATTGAACCATTAGCCTGGCATCTCCTCTCAGTAACAGATTTTTAAAAGAGTTATGCCAAGTTGCCCTTGGACTAAGTTTATTATATAGAATTTCAGTAGCACCTTTTTAACTTCCAAGACTAGAAAGATATAAGTCAATCCACTCTTCCAAGCCTGCTATTTTTATAATGGGAAGCTTATTTAGAGATGAATGTCAAATTCAGGATAGAAAAATGAATTCCGTAATCAATAAATAGGACTACAACAGACCCCCCCATTCAATCAGTAAATTGGAATTATGAAAAATTGTTGGGCCAGGGTAACTTTTCTACAGGACTACAACAGGTTCCATCTCCTGGCTGCTTTGAACAGGTCTGCCTATGTGCGCTCTAAGCTCTGAGACCGTTTGACTTCCCTAGCCACAGGACCTGAATAGGCCCCTTCTCTGACTTTTAAAAACAAAAACCAAGCAAAACTCTCCCAGATTTCATACTCAGAGTGCAAGCCAATCTAGACAGAAAAATAACAGACCCCACAGCCAAAGCAATGCTCCTAAACAATCTTGTCTGGGAAGGAATGACCCCAGACAGGCTTTTCATGGTCTAAAATATGAACATTATCATAAATGGATTGTAGCTACACATGACATTAGGACTGCCTCACATCAGAGAAGGCCTCTTCTCTTGTCTAAGCCTTTGCAGTAGCAACATGGCCTAATTCAAGATGTTTTAAATGTGGAAAGATAGGAAATTGGAAAGGGGAGTATAGTTAGAGGCTGGTTGTTCATTCCAGGCCACCCAGACCCGAAATCGTCACACAGAAACTGTATTAATTAAATCACTACTTTGGCTATTAGCTTGTGCATATTTCTAGCTAGCTCTTATATCTTAAATTAACCCATCTCTATTTTTGTGTCATCATGAAGTTGTGGCCTACTGGCAAGGTTCCAAAGGCATCTGTGTCCTGCTGTGGCTATATGACTTCTCGCTGACTCTGCCTACTTTCTCCCTCTATCTCTGCTTGGAATTCCTGCCCTTCTCTATTCTGTCCTGTAATAGACCCAAGCAGCTTCTTTATTCATTAACCAATAAAAGCAACACATATACAGAAGGACTTCCCATGTCACCTCTCCTTTTCTAAATAAAAAAGGTTTTAACTTTAACATAGTAAAATTACATATAACAAAACAGGTATCAAGTAAGAATTATAGTTACAATATTTATATCTACTTTATATTTTATCATAACTAAGGAAAACTAAAACTATCTATTCTTCAACTCTGTCAAAGACTCCAAAGGATATAAGATTACCTAAGTTAACAGGAAGTACATTGTAAGCAACTTTGAAAACCCTAGAATTGACAGTGACAGCTTGCTGCCTGGAGAGTCACCCAAAGTTCTTTTGTAAGATTGGGACACCCATCAGCTTACAGGCCAATAGCACACTTTCCCATGAAGCAAGAAATTTCAAAAACAGTTCCACCTGTATTGGCAGTTTGTCAGTTACTTTCTTCTGTGTCCTGCAGATTGTCTGGCAGATTCTTTCATGAAGCAGGAACCCTGAAGGACTGTCTTACTTTTAGGCAAATTAAGCAGTCATTTTTCTGTGGGTCATGCATGTCTAGCTCAAACAACAAAACATCAAGCAGTCTAAGCAAGAGCAATTTCTTGCCCAAATGGCTAGAAAACTCCATGAGGAGCGTCTTCAATGTCCATCATCCTACTGAAGTAAATCAGTGCTGCCAGGAGCAGATGTATCTCATTGTCATGGAAAGTTCTAACTTCTTAAAACATTTTAAATGTCATATTCTGTAGGTCTTTGAAAGATCTGAAGATTATCTAAATGAAATATATTTCTATATATCTAGAAAACTTAACTAAAATGACTATAAGCTTGACTATCATAGACTATTAATCTGTATTTCTTAATTATACATTACATTTTTAAATGGGCTGCACAAACACAATGCCTTAATCAAGAGCAAAAATACACATATAACAAAATTGACATTAAATTTGTATCAATAGGCCAAGACCCATACCAATTCAAAGTATTTATCTCTGTAGCATATCTTCCTTTAAATGTTAGCAAACATTTGTAAACAATATTTGGGAATTTGGGTGCAATTCTCTCCAAACTGCTTTTTGTTGGGTGAAGTATTTTGGGGGGTTTTCATGGAGACCTTTCAGGTGGTCTTGATTCATCAAATCACATTAGTCTATAAGGAATCCATAGGTTCTCATCTTCTGTGGAAACAAGAGCAGAATCTCTTTTCCAAAATAACATATCCTTATATATATGATGCTTTATCTTAGCATCCTGTACAATGAATTGTCGCTCTGTACTTACCTCATTCACAGTCAAAAAAATTAAAAGAAAACACAATAATATACATAATGCAGATTCTCTGTGTATATTCCATCTTTACATGACTTATTTTTCTGTACTCCTTTAATCTATGACTGTCTGAACTCTGTCTCTTTAAAGACTTTGTTTTATTTTATATTTTATAACCATGATAGGGCAGAGTAGAGCTAGGCGGGAAACCTAAACTGAATGCTGGAAGAAAGAAGACAGAGTCAGTGGAACACCATGTAGTTGCCACAGGAGACAGAGCACCAAAACCTTGCCGGTAAACCATGAACCTCGTGGTAAAATATAAAATAATGGAAATGGGTTAATTTAGGATGTAAGAGCTAGTCAATTAGAATTTAGTGCTATCAGGTCAAGCAGTGATTTAATTAATACAGCTTCTATGTGGTTATTTCAAGACTGGGCAGCCCAGAACAAACGAGCAGCCTCTGACAACAGGAGGGGGCCCAAGGCACAATTCCACTGCCTCGGAACCCCCTAAAACCATCCCTCCACTCCATTGTAGGTAAGGCTTTCATTGGAGAAAGCACTGTATAACTGACAAAGGCAGCCCCCTACTGCCTTTAATCTCCACAGGGGGCAGCCCTAGGTCCTGGCCATTAAGAATGAAAGGCCCTTTAGTTAGTTACCAGTGAGTCACTAACGTACTTAAAAACTCTTACCCCAAACTTTTGATTAAAATTGACAATAAAAATTTTAAATGTTTGATAGACACAGGCACAGACAAAACTATCCAAAGATAAGCTGAGGTCCTCCCACATTGAACCTTCTTACCTGGACCCCAACTAATGGGGTAGGAGGTCTCTCCTGAGCATTTATTGCCCAAGAATTTGACAAACGGAAAGACCCAGATGGAATGCCTGGGATCATTAGACTCCTAGTTGCTGATGTGGCCACTCTAGGAAGAGATGTCCTAGAAGATTTAAATGTGGTCTTTGCTGCTATGAAAGAAGGAGAATACCTCCAAACAAAAGACCAGAAATACAGGGATAAAAAGAACCCCAAATCCTAAAGATTACTGGTGAATATTTCACTCCCTGCCTAGAGTGGATCACAGAAGACCCTATCTAGGCAGAAAAGATGCCTTTAAACAGGAGAAATTAACTATTTTACAACAACTAATTGGACACGGGACAGACATATTTGTCCCTTTTGAATCCTCTGGAGCACCCCGTTTTGTTTTTGTTTTTTGTTTTTGTTTTTTTTTAAATAAAAAAGAAGACCAGGATCTGGAGGCTCCTCCAGGATATGAAAGCAGTTAATTAGACCATGGAAATTTGGGGTTTGCCTCAATGCGGCTTCCTCTTTGCCTCTGCCATATCAGCAAATACCTCAATATTAGTTTCAGACATTAAAGATTGCTTCTTTTTAATACCACTCCATGGCCAAGATAGCAGGCATTTTGCCTTTTCAATACTTAAAATCAACAAGCCAGAGCCAGCTGATAGAGATGAGTAGTCTATACTTCCTCAAAGAATGGCTAATTCATTCAGGAAGCTGTAACCCACACATTAAAGCCCCTTATCAAGTCAGGTCTCCACATGTGTCATTACATGGATGACCAATTAATGAGACAGGACAAAAGGCAGGATTAAACTAACCTTAGAAAATCCCTAACAACAATGAGCACAAAGGCCCTGAATGAAAGAGGCTTTATGATAGCAGAAGATAGGATCCAACTTCTCCTCCCAGCCCCAATTATGTTCCTGGGGACAGAAATTACCCTAACCTCAGTCTGGCCAGCTAAACCTGTTATTAACTTCCCCAACCTTTAACTTTGAATAGCCTTCAAAGTTTCCTAGGAATATTAACTGGCTGAGGCCTTGGCTGCCCACCAGCCAAGTGCAGTTTTTGTTTGATCTACTTAAGGGTGACAAAGCCCCTCTTCCCCTCGCTCCCTGACACTAAATGCTAAAGAGACCCTTTGTTCTACTAGTGATTATACAAAAAAAGCTTCTCTGTCCCGGTATGATCTACAACAGCCAATTCAAGTCCTTATATTTAATTCTTTGCCTGCGGTATTTGGGGTCTATACCAGCCTCAGGAAATCTTAGTATAACTCCATACAACAGTAGGGGGAGCTCCTCAACTATTAACAGAGACACTTTATCAAAATGATAAGAACAGGAAAGGAATGCGCTTTATAAATCATAGAAAAGGAGCTTGATATGATTATTCTGCTCTATCCACTCCCAGATATCCAATGGTTCCTAAGAAACCACACTTCTTCTGCTAGCAGTCTCATTGGATTTATAGGACAAATGGATAACCGCTACCCCAAGGATAAGTTTCTGGCAACCATACCATTCTTTAAGTGGCTCCCTCCCCACTTATTCTTTTTGTCCTATGGCTTTCACAGATGGGGAGCAACAAGGGGCTGCATAGACAATATATCAAGGAGACAATGACACTGAGTCCCATCTTTTCTTTCTTCAAGATAAATCTCCCCAATTCAAGAAACTGTCTACCATTGCTGTGGGACAATGGTCTGTACCCTGTCAATTGTAGTTTAATAAAATGCTGATTGGCCAGTAGCCAGGCAGGAAGTATAGGTGGGGCAATGAGAACAAGAGGACTCTGGGAAGAGGCAGTTGAGAGGAATCCAGACACAGAGCAAGCAAGATGTGACTGCCTGACTGAAAAAGGTACCAAGCCACGTGGCTAACACAGACAAGAGTTATGGGCTAATATAAACTATAAGAGTTAAGAAGAAAGTCCCCAATTCCCCCATAAAACACCTTGAATGTGTTCTCAAAACTTGTTCCTCCCTAATCCACACTTCCTCTATACCATAACTGGGCACCAATCTCAGAAGCCTTAAAGCCAATGACATCTGGCAGACTGATGTCACCCATACTCACTCAGTAGACAGAAATTCGTATTTGTAACTATTGAGACTTACTCTCATTTTACCTGTGTCATGGCACAGACTGGCAAAAACTCAAAAAAGCTAACCATATGCTCTCCACTTTTGCTGTCACAAGCTCTCTCCTCCAGATCAAAACTGATAACTGTCCAGTCTTTAAGAACCACCAATTTAATTTTTTATTTTTGGTGAGACTTGGAAAATAGCCTACCACACTGGCATCTCCCACAATCCTCAGGGCCAAACCATTATTGAAAGAACACACCAAATACTCAGAAAACAATTAGTCAAACAAGCGCAGAGCTCACAACACCAGTCAGTTGAATATGGCACTATTCACACTCGATGTGCTGAATGCTTATGCTATCCAGGACAGCCTCCCTCATTGTCTGTCATTGCAGCCACTCACCACACACACCATCACTTTGAGTCCGACAGAAGGACCCACTTGACAGGTGATGGAAGGGGCCAGGATCCCCTTCTAACAACTTGAAGATTTGCTCGTGTCTTCCCACAGGATCAACCTCGTCCTGTCTGAGTACCAGTCCACTATGTCAGACATGACTCCTCCAGTCAAAAAGATGGCACTCTTGTCAATCATGGAGAAGATGAAGAGGAAGCATTCCCTACTCCAATTCCACCTAATGTTCAAGTGCCCCTTTCATTTACTTCCCATACTGACAATTCAGATTCGACCCAGAATGCCTGGCTGAGGCAGAAACCTCTGGGGGATGCAGGAGACAGTATTGTAAAATGGAAGCATCTCGAAATATAAACACCATATTTTCCTCAAGGAAAACCTGCTGCTTCACAAAACCTGATCTCTGGAATGAGCACTGGCCTGGTAGGAGTTAGGCGGAACTCTAGGCTTCCCTCAGACACCTGTGGCTGATCTTCATGTATTTCAACAGCATATCACAGCATCCTGATCCATTTAACACATCACAATAGTTTCTTATGAAAAACAGGTTCATCAACAGATCAAAGTCACTGTCACATGGAAACAACACACTCTATGTGGCTGACTTTCTCCCTTTCACCACCCATCATAATGCCTCTAACTGCTTCCTCTGTGCATCCAGCAATAGACCTCTTCTGGCAGCTGTCCCGGTCAATACCACTCTCCTTTTCCCTGGGACCACAAAAAATTTCACTGGTTCTCACCTGTCAGATATTCCAGTATTTGGTTATTCAACTCTCTAGTTTGTATTTCCAGTAAGAACAAGCCTAATCATTACCAAAGTCTCACTCACTACTGTTTCTAGGCCAACATACATCACCCTTTTCCTTCTTTGATGCAAGGGTAAGGCCCACCTATGTGTTACCTCTTTCTTATCCACCCAGGGGGATGAATATACTCCCAGGTGTACCTGTTCAAGAAAGAGGAAGCCTCTCTCCTCTTCTGCAACTGCTCACAGAGAGAGATTTTCATCCCTCTGCTCATGGGACTTGGGCTCACCCTTTTTCTAGTTGCAAGAGGAGCTAGAGCTGCTACCATTGTACATGTATCACCTGGTAGGGGACTTTGGAGACAAACATGATCAAGCCATGGCATCTATAACCCATGGCCTAGAATCACTTCAAAGACAGATGAACTCTCTTGTCGGGGTCGTGCTCCAAAACAGAAGAGCAGTGGACCTAATAACTGTGGAACATGGGGGCCCTTGTGTGGTCGTGGGAGAAGAATGTTGTTTCGTTCTCAATGAGTCCAGTTTAATGGAACAAAATGTAAAAACTCTTAAAGTCCTCTGCAAAGATCTCCTGGCCTGGTCTCAGCTCCAGGAATCTTTATCCTGGTTCCATAAGCCTTTATTTTCTTGGCTCCTACCCCTGATCAGTCCTCTGATTATGCTATGTTTTATGTTGTTGCTTGCCCTCTGCCTTATTCAATTTCTCTGGCGATAGATCATCTCCATCATTAAAATTACTACCGATCAGGTCATGGTTCACTACCAGGCCAAGGACCCTTCTAACAAAGGTGACAGGCTCTTCAAGGCTTACAGTGACACCTCTCCATTTAAAAATAAGACAGGGGGAGATGTTGGAACGTATTGCTGGCTGGTTAGAGGTCACAGTACCTCACGGCCTGGCAGCTTATCTCAATAAGCTTAGAGATGGTGTGGAGTTCCCTCCCTTCCCAAAATAGCCTTCCTGCTCTCTTCCTGCTCTTATCTGGAGAATGTTCACCGGCCTGGAAGTCTGACCTTATCTGAAAGCTGTCTTTAAACAGATGCCTGACTTATCTTTAGCTTGACTTTTGACACAAATCCCTGCTGGAAGGCTCCCTGGCTTCACGTACTATGAGCCTTATGATAGGAGCGTACCTCTTAATGCAAATTAGGTGATGTCCCTGCCACTGTCCCCAGCCTTTATATTTCCCTTTCTTCCTGGAATAAAATGGAGCTGTAACACTTAACTGTGTGCCCAGAGAGCTGCCCCCACCAGCGCACAAGCTATGGGACCCTGCTCACTCATTTCGGCTCCCTCCCACTTGGGGGACATGGCTGTCCTGAGGAGGAAGCACTGAGTAAAAGAGAGAAGGGCATCACACTTCTCCAGTCCATTCATCTGCTGATGGACTTCTAGGCTGCTTCTGCTATGATGAATAGAGCAGCCATGAACATGGATGAACAAGTGATACTGAGTCCTTTGGGTGTATCCTACGAGTGATATAGCTGGACCTTGAGGTAGATCTACTCCTAGCTTTTTGAGAAAAAAACCATGCTGATGTCCATATTAGCTGTATCAGTTTACCCTTGAACCAACAATGAGTAAGTGTTCCTCTGTCCCTGAAACCTCACAGTGTTACTGTGATTTATTTATTGAACTTTGCCATTCTGTCTAAGGTAATGTGAAATCTCATAGTTTCAATTTGCTTTTAGGCAAATGGCTAAGGAAGTTGAACATTTCTTGAAGTCTTTCTCAACCATTTGTGTTTCATTGTTTGAGAACTCTCTGCTTAGGTCTGTACCCCATTTTTACACTGGGTTGTTTTCTTCATATTCAGTCTTTAAAAAAAAAAGATTTCAAAAAAAGTTTCTAGACACCAGTCCTCTCTCAGATGTATGATCGGTAGAGATCTTTTCTAATTCCATAATCTGTTGCTTTGCTTGAATGATATCATTTGACAAACAGAAGCTTTTAAGCTTCACAAAACCCTGTTTATGAATTGTTGGTCTTAGACCTTTTCTGTCTATGTTTTGTTCAGAAAGTCCTTCCCTGTGCTAATGAGGGAAGCTTACTCCCCACTTTTCTTCTCTCAGATTCATGGTATCCGGTATTATGTTGAGCTCTCTGAATCATTTTGAGTTGAGTTTTGTGCAGGGTGATAAATATGGATCTATTTTAATTCTTCTACAAGTGGCCACCCAGTCTGAACAGTATCAATTGTTGAAGATGCTTTCCTTTTCCAGTATATATTTTTGATGCAACCCCCCCAAAACCTCAGGTGTCCCAAAGTGTGTGAGAATTGTCTGAGTCTTCATTTCTATTCCATTGATTGATGTGTATGCTTTTATGCTGATACCATGTTATTTTTATTACTATAACTCTGTAATACAAGTTGAGATCTAGAATGGTGATACCCCCAGAAGTTCATTTATTATTCAGGATTGTTTTAGCTACCCTGCTTTTTGTTTGTTTGTTTCCATATGAATTTGAAGATTGATCTTTCAGTTTCTGTAAAGAATTATGTTGGAATTTGATGGTTATCGATGATCTATAGATTGTTTTTGGTAGGATGGCTATTTTCACAAGTTGAATCTTACTGATCCATGAGCATGGGAATAGGGAAAGTTTAATATTTGAAAAGAAAGGACTCTTCTCAAGGTTCAAAAGGACTGTGTCCTGGGTACTGGAGGCTTGATATGAATACTCCCTAAGTTTCCCTTCCTGCTTTGAGATCTCCTGCCCTAACCACTTCTGCTTCGTTTTAATTTGAACACAATCCTGGAAATCTACAGCAACCACTAGGTCTCAATATGACATGAATCTGCTCTTCACTTGTGTCAAGCATCTTGGCAGTTTCAATTTCTTTTGTGCCCATGTTCCCCCTTGCTGCACCGTTTATCTCCTCTATAGCTACACCATAATGCTTGTATTTATTTTGTTGCTTCCAAGCGATCTTAGAAGGGAGGGTAGCCAAATGTGTGTGCTCAGGTAGCTGCCTTGAGCCAGCTGAAATTTCAAAGGGAAGAATAATTAATAATCAATATTACAGCTGAAGAAATTTCAGACAGTTAAAATATAATTATCAGCATGCAAAACTCATCATGTGTTGAGTGTCTGATTTTTAGCTATTATTTTATGTTTCGTATTTACATACATATGAAGTTTCTGAAAGCATTCTTTTGGGTAAAAAATTATGTCTGTCCTCTAGGAAGTCTGTTTAGTTATACTTATGAACTTGCAACAGTATTCATAGAATTCAATAAAATAGCTATTATTTTGATCAAATAATATTCTGATCAAATGTTGTAACATCTCTCAAATAATACGGGAAATTTTGAACTACTGGAGAGCTAGGAATGCACTTCATATCCAGGTGTCTCCTATACACGTCTCCAATGTCTATCACAAATTCCCCTACTGGCCACCAGGGGACACTGGTTTCAATGATTTAAAGAATTACTAAATTTATTTATATAGCACTTGTTAACTCTGAAATCATATCTAATGGCATTGTATGAACAATGTGACTTTATTATATTCATCTTAAGAAGGAGGGCCTTGTTTACTACGAATTTTCTGCTAAAATGGAAATGCAAAGTTAGTTTCCTACAGGAGAGTGTATAAAAAGAATAAAGAAGTGTTGGAGACAGTATTATTCAAGGGAAAGAGAGATGATCAAATAGTAGAAAGAGAAATAGAATATGATAAAAATATTATAAAGCAAGTTTACAAAAGGAAGAGAATGAAATAAGATACGGAAGGAGGAAATGAGAAGAGAAATTTCACACAATATTAAAGCAAAGGGTTGTGTTGTGAAATTCCCTTTTTTGTCCCTGCCAAGCCTTTTCAGGTCTGTAACAGGTTGGATGGTGGCTTTCCGGGTAGTCAGCTTTCTGTCTATAAAAAAGTACCTGAGACAATTGACTTAGAAGAGAAAAGGATTATCAGAGCTCAGGTCGGGTCTTAGTGCAGGGTTTGGCAGAATTTTTGCTTTGGGCCTCTGCTGGGACTACCAGGGAGCAGTAATGTAGAGTATATGAGAAAGTACTTACCTCATTGCCAGGAAGTGTGTGTGTGTGTGTGTGTGTGTGTGTGTGTGTGTGTGATAATCCTTTTCAAGTACACATCTGCACTGAACTGATCTGAGAACATTCTGCCAAGCCTTTTTTGTAAATCTACTACCCTTCAATAGCACCATTGCAAGCACCATGCCTTTAACACTTGGCCCTTTAAAGGAACCCAACATCCAAACTGTAGCATCTGAAAAAGATATGGCCCCTAGGACACTGTTACAAATGTGATTGTTCAGGTGTGTCTGTTTGGGTGGTGTGTGTGTGTGTGTGTGTGTGTGGTGTGTGTGTGGTGTGTGTGTGTGGTGTGTATGTGTGTGTGTGTGTGTGTTTGTGTAAGATTTGCTAAGATACACATGTGGAGGTCAGAGGTTAAGTTTG
>NC_022015.1:48456885-48466199 GCF_000317375.1 Microtus ochrogaster | reverse complement strand
AAAAAAAAATAAGGAGTCATACACAAAGATTGAGCAGGTGCATGCTTCTAACTATGTAAGAACAGCCACCATGCCAGGAAGAGGCAAGGGAAAAGAATTTTATATGGGGACACTATTCAACACCTGATTTTAGACTTTCAGTTCCAGAATTATAGGAGAGCAGTTTTTTGTAGTTTTAAGCTATGTTTTTTGGAAATATCACATAACAGTTCTAGGAAACGAACTTAATTATGTATCAACCCATCCACAGGGACTGCTAAGACACACGTGGTGGGCTCCAGAGTTGAGTCTGGTTGAATCTCAGGTATTGCTGCCACCCTGAAGACTGTGCTTTGAGAATGCTGTCCAGGACCACACATACATATTCTAGATAGATTTTAGGGAAAAGAAGCTAAGAAAACTTGTTGGATTTGAAAGGCATTGGTGGCATCTACAGAAAACTTATCGATTGCCACCCAGCATTCCACTTTGCCAAGACCTGTACATTGTCAGGAAAATGTCACATCTGAATTGGAATAGGAAATTGAATGCATTTATTTCTATGTGTATGAGTCTTAGCTAGGCTTAAATTGCCATGAGGAGATACCATGACCACAGCAACTCTTACAAGAAAAACTGGGGTGGCCTGCTTACAGTTTCAGAGTTCAGTTCATTATCATCAAGGTTGGGAGCATGGCAGGATGTAGGCAGATGTGGTGCTAGAGCGGATACTGCTACATCTTGCAGGCAACAGGAAGTTGCATGAGACGCTGACTGAGTGGTCTACTGACCCCACAGTGACAAACTTCCTCCAACAAGGTGACCATACCCACACCAACAAAGCCACACCTCCTAACCTTGCCACTCCCTATGAGATTTACATTCAAACTACCCCAGTATGGAAACACAGCCAGACTTACTCTTGGAGCCATGATTATTAGAGTGTTCAGGGGTCATGGGGTCTTGCTTTCATCACACTTGTCACAAGTTGATTTCTTCAAAGAGCTTCCCAGGTAACCCGAGAGAATGCGAGGGAGTCCAGCTGTGCAGCATGCCCCTACGGCTAACCAGCGTTTCCTTACTAATATCTTTTATAGGTCAATAAAAGGATAGGAAGGATAAGAATTAGAATAGAAATCTTGTTTCCTTTTCAGCACCTTTTCCATCCTTAGAGGAACTTCTACCTGCAATGATTGAGTCGTGCAAAAGAGATTTCCATCTAAGTCATGCCAGTGGATCAGAACTGATGTTTGGACTCTATGCCTTCAAAAACATGTTGTTTAATAAAATGATGTTCATTTGGAATAAGAATTGCACTCCATTGAACTGGGCAACCACAAAAAGTCTATATATTTGTTTCTGTGTTTGCGCAGAATCTATGGCTAAAATTCAAGTGTAATCCAAGTTTCTCTAACTTGCTATAGGCATAAAATATTAATGAGAGTCCAAAGACAAGAACTAGCTATGAGTAAAACAGATAAAAATTTACTATCAAGAACCTCCTAGGAGACTGCCACATAGACATCCATTCATAATATTGTTACAAAAATGAAGCTGGGAAAAGGATCACTAAATTCCAACACTCGAAATTCTTTAAATGAAGTATGGTATATTTACACAACGGCACAATTTATTAAGCCATTTAAAACACTTTATAGACTCATATATACTGGAGCAAAAGTTTTCAGGTACAGGTTTGCTTCACATACATCTTCTGTGCTGGTTAATTATTTTGTCAACTTGACGCAAACTAGAGTCACCTGGGGAGAGGGAAGCTCAAATTGAAAAGATGCCTCCTTTAGATGGCCAGTAGAAATGTATCTGGGGGCAATTTCCTGATTACTAACCGATGTAGGAGAGCCCAGTCTACTGTGGGCAGTGCCACTCCTGGGTAGATGGGCCTGAGCCATACAAGAAAGGTAGCTCTGCAAATGGAGAGCAAGCCAGGAAGCCACGCTCCTCTGTGGGCTCTGCTGTAGTTCCTGCTCCAGGTTTTTGCTTTGATCTCATGCTGGCTTCGCTCCACGATGGCCTGCAACCTGCAAGTTTATAGAAACCTTTTCTTTCTTACGTTGCTTTCGATCTTAGTGTTTATCACAGAAACAGCGAAGCAAAGGAGGGCAGCTTCTCAGAGATTCTGTTTCTCCGATTGGACCGCTTAAAAGTTTCTGTAACTTCCAGAGCACTTTAACAACGTAATTATCTTTTAATCAAGATGTCTATTTAAACCATAAGTCAAACCCTAAGTCAAAATTTTGAGTTTAGGCTAGGTGCATAAACAAATCGATCCTCCGTTTCTTAATACAGTAGTTTCTGATTGTATAATGTAACACAGAGGTTGGGCACTAGTGGGTGATTCTAAAACAGCTGTTGAGTGTGGAGTTACAGTCACATAGATAAAGGCATGGAACTTTGGTCTTTTTCATACATCAAGGAGGGCTGTCAAGGGTAGTTGTATTGCTTGCCTTTAGTTCAAGCACTTGGGAGGAAAAGGCAAGCAGATATTTGAGTTTGAGGCCAGTCTGGACTACAGAGAGAGTTCCAAAAATCCTGTCTTGAAAAACAAAATAACAAAACAAAACAAAACAACACGTTCCTAATTTTTAAGCCTGGTGGTGATGGCATGTGCTTTTAATCCCAGCACTCGGGAGGCAGAGCAGGTGGATCTCTATAAATTTGAGGCCAGCCTGGTCTACAGAATGGGTTCCAGGACAGCAACAGCTGTTACTCAGAAAAATCATGGAGAGAGAGGGAAAGGCAAGGGAGAGAGGAGGGAGGAGAGGAGAGGAGAGGAGAGGAGAGGAGAGGAGAGGAGAGAGGTCAGGGCAACATTTCCTCTGGCCTCCCGGATTTCAGTCCTCTGCTTCAGGGTCCTCTGACTTCCCTTCTATGTACAATTACATCTTTCAGTGCAAACAACAGCCATTTCCACAAATTCCAGAAATTGGTAGATGAAATGATGCAAAGAGATTCTAGTTTTTCAAAAGAATGAGTCCCTCAGAATGAGAACACTCACTCTCGGGACCCTTCCTCACTGTGGAAATATAGGAGGTATATGCTAGCCGTTGTCCAAAATCGCATTCAGGTGTTTTCAAGGATGGGTCTCAATTTCTTTTCTAAGCTTGTTTTTGTTCAGTGAAAATTATTTTGATAACCTTGTTAGAATAAAATGTCAACATTTTTACTAAAATTAATGAAAAAATAAAAAAAATCATTGAACAAGGTTTTTCCTAATTGACTAAGATAGTAAAAAAAACCTTGCTTGATGAAGTTATAAAAGGCAGGCTACAGCCTTTGGGCAGTGAAGGCAGACACAGTAAAAACGTGGACATGCTCATATAAATAGTAAATTGACAATATATGCTGCAAAATTGGATTCATCCAGTGGTTGTGATGTGACATGATGGGTGATTGACAGGTTGCTGTCTCCTTTTTTCTCCTTTTCCCCCTTTTCCACTCTCTTCCTCCCGCTCTTCTCTTTGCTTAAGTGGCAAGACGATGTTTGCATCTACAAACTAAAACTTTGCCCCTTCAGTCTTCCAACCCCATTGTCTGTCTAAAAGAGTTTGAAATTCACCTTTGTACGACGGGGTCAAGTTGACAGGGAGCAGATTATGAAAAAACGAAAACAATTTTTAATTTTATTGCTTTTGAACTCAAGAGCTTGAAAAGCCAATTTGTGAAAACAGATGATTCTGACAACTGGTCCTCCTGTGGAGAGGGCTTGAACACTGACAGGAAAAAGAGAGTCAGAGGGACAGCCAGAAGGCTAGGCGTCTTGGTGGACTGTGTTCTGGGGTTTGGAGGGATGGGTGAGTGACAGGATCTTCTAAGACATTTGGGGCTGGGTGGCAGGAGAGCGCTAACACTCTTAGGCATATATCATGTGAGCTGTTGGCTGAGGGCACTTCCCTTTGGGCTGGTCACTGGCAGAGAAGAAAGTGGGGAAGGGGAGTTAGCATCTCTGGGATTCACTATAATCTAGAGATCTCTTTGTCTTAACGATAGGCTAGCAAGAGTTTGAATCAACGGGATTATAATAATGTGCAGAATCTTATTGCTCTTAAACCACAGTAAATTACAACCAGTGCTATAATACAGAGAGATTACATTCCTGGACAACACTTGCCGTCAGACTGTGTTTATCCTTACTCTCAAGTAACTTTAATAATTAACAGTTTGAAAACCTACAGATTCACAAGGCATCGTTTTCCTTAAAACCCAATTTTAGTAAAACACACAAGGTTAAAATGTGGCTTCATTTCTAACCTGGCAACTGCCTAATTAAAGAAAATAACACTGCACAAATAAAGCATCTCTTTAGGCCTTCTAGCAGTGAACTGTCTTACTATCGACATCTAGTAAACACACATAATATCTGTTTAAAAATGGCAAACATGCATTCATCTTATTTCTCCTGCTGTTGTGTTTCCATTCCCTTGGGACCTTCAGCATCTCTTTGAGTCACCGTCTCTCTGCAGTCAGCACCATTGCTCATGCCTTGCCCTGAATTCCCCATGCCCCCTTGGCCACCATCCTTCTCTCATTTCTTCTTCCCTCCCATTCCTAAATTTCGCCAGTTCCTTTCTTTCTCCTCTTCACACCCCTTAAGCATTGGTGGTCGTTTGACTTCTCCATTTCACAAACACCCATTCTCTTCCTGTGAAAGCATATCCATTGTCAATGCTCTTGATATCTCCAGGTCGATTGTTCCTTCCAGTGGGAAATACAAGTTCAGAACATTCTGCTTGGCATGGGAGCACTTGTGCCTGTGTTTGAGTCTGCTTTGCTAGGTCCCTCTGATCTTGTATGTGCTGTGTTGTAGACAATCTAGAACATCCCTGCCACCCACACCTGCACACCTTTCTTTATAGTGTTTCATCTTCTCTTTCCTCCTTCTTCCTAGCTCTTAATGTTTAATCCTTTCAAGATTTAGGTGATGTCCGCTACCTCTTGTGAGCAGATTTTCACATCTTCCACACAGATTACAAATTTGTTTATTTGGTTCTTCTCTTAGTAAGTTTGATCTTTTAAACCTGGTTTTTAGGACATTATTTTCACACTTATTTCTTAAATACTCAGTTTTTACAAACTAGTGATCCCGGAGCGCAAGGTGTTCTGCTTAATTTTTTTCTGCTTAATTTTTTTAAAATTCTCTTAAGATCTTACTCCAGTGCCTTTCATATAATTTATAGTTAGCTCATTGGTGGAATTTGTAATTATTTATGTAATGTGTAAGAGCGTTATAAAAGTGGTGATGGCGGTTAATGAAGGCTAGAAGAGGCACGATAGAAACGAACCCATCTTACAAGGCACAGTGGCATCAGTAGAGTATGTTGTGATGTTCTATTGTACATAGGATGGTGACAAGAAATAGCATTGCCTTGAATATTTCAAAGTGGCTTTAAAAAGGAACTTTGAATGTTCTTACCACAAAGAATTTATAAGTATGCTTATAAATTAAAGGACATGCTACTGATCACTCTGATTTGATTGCTACATTACATATTCAAGTACTGAAACACCACATTGCACCTCATAAATATGTAGAATTATTACTTGCCAATTTAAAACAACATACAAAGAAATCCACAATTATCACGTTACAGTGTGGTTTTGTCATGCTGGAGCCTTATGTCAAAACAACAACAAGAGAAAAACAACACAAATCCAAATCAATGAACCTAGTTTCAGTTCTAGATTTGATTAGATTAAAAATAACTGTAAAAGTCCCTATCCAGAGATTCTGAAAAATCACATCCTTTCCCAAGGAAGTGCTTAACTCTGGCCAGCAGAGGGCAGTGGTACCTAAGTAAACAGTGGTGCCTAGCCCTGCCCTCTTGGTCAGCAATATTCCATGGTGCCAAGGGAGAGAAGCCACCAATAGTCTGACACGAAGGGCTTTTGCTGTGGGATTGGGGTGTGATGGACAAACTTTATATAAGTTGGCTGCTGAAGCAGCCAGCAGTAAGCCAGCTTACATCCAACTTTTCTTTTAATAAATCTTTTCTAGATTTGATTTGAAATGAAGACAAAATCTAGGCCTTATTATCCAGGAAGTCACATAGTAACTGGCACTCTGCCCTTCTTTGGAGCAGCTGTCAACATCTGGCTGGCTTTCTTTTCGTTGCCACCCTAACCATAAGCCTAACTCCCCAACTCCAATCCTTCTTTAATATTAGGATTGGAGACCTGGCAGGGGAGCTGCTGTTGCAGAGAGACTCATCGCTTGCTCGATAAGGAAGGAAGCAAGAAAGCAGACACAAGAGATACCAGTCAATATATTTGATAATTTGCTTGTTCATCTGTTTATTTTCTCATTTATACAATGATCTTACAACCACTTATTATCTATTACAATAACTATTATGGTGGCAGAAACAGACACAATGTCTAATGTAAATCAACAATGTTCACCTTTCAAGAGTAACTAAAGCACAGGAATTGATGACACAAATACTTAAGTTAATATGCAGAGGGATAGGTAAACATTCTGAGAACTCCTCTGAATAGCAATTGACAGGTCCTCATAAGTTTAGTGTTATTTTTGTAGGAGGAAATGGGAAAAATGGGGAGGGCTTTAATTGGCAACAGAGGAGGGAGGTCAATTCAGAAGAAAAAGAGAGAGGAGAAGAATATAGCACTAAGGATGTCTGAAAAAGCCATAAGGAATTTTACCATTACTTATTGACCCATAATTAAATGAAATACATATAAGTCTGTGTATACATACACATATACATGTACATACACACATATAATTCAAATAAAGTTGTCTCATTTGGGTTAGCAATACTCCCACCAAGAACTGTAGACTAGCTAGTAAAACCCTAACATAAGACATCCCTTTTCAGATGTTGGTTAGGGGAGTCCAAGAGACTCTCCAAACAATAGAAGCTATTGCTGTTGTCTTTGGTTGTTTTCCAGAGGTGGAAGGTAAATTCCTATGACTGAAGATACCACACACTTCAGACATAGGACCTGGAGGTTCTGAGCTGGATCTGATATGAAAACCTCACCGCTGAGGACCAGCTTTAATAGTACCAGAAAGTTCTACACAAGCTGCCAAGGGAGAGAAGCCACCAATAGTCTTACTCTGCTGTGATGCCTATGAATCACAAGGACCATGTCAAGATATTCCCAAGGGTGCAGTAGCGGCACTTACTTAGACCTTTGTGGTACCCAACAGCTCTCTAATTGGACTCAACACCCACTCCATAGGAGGGAAATCATATCTGCTTTGGAAACCTAGCCAAATACCTGGGGCTAATGAGGTCATGTAGTTCAGAGGATAACCTACTACTGCCATTTCCTGGATCAGCATAATTCCTAACTTCATTCTAAATATAGATGCTCACACACACAGGTGAGTGTAGCTCTCACCTCTCATTAAAGAAAGTTATCTTCGCAGCAGATGGAGACGATTACAGAAAACCACAGCTAGTACAAATGCAGAGACCAAGCAAACACCCGGTTCCCAGTCCCAGTTGAATGTCTACAACAGAACCTTAAGGCTAAGGCGACACCATGGAAGACAGAGTGGAAAGCTTCTAAGAGTCAGAGGGTCAGGAAATTACTGTGACATTGTGCCATTTACAAATGATGGGGAAGTTTCTCCCATAAAGTCTCACCAACATGGACTCCTAAACAAAACCTGAAAATGTATGAAAGCAACATATATATGAAGATGGAAGGGGAAAATCCCATGAGGCCCCAACCCTAGGCAAAAAAATTATGGGCGAGTAAGAAATCTGACAATGGGAGATATAATCTTCCCCTGGGATGAGCACCCTAATTGGGGACCCAAAACCAAGTGGTCAGTGCTGAAATCATACACACACAGGTATGTATGGACTGAGTAGGCTGCATTGAAAGATTTAGCCTTGTACTCATATCTGCAACAATAACAAATAAAGAAAGCCATGATTTGATGGGGAGCAGAAGAGGGATTATGGGAGAGGTTGGAGGGAAGAAAGGGAAGGGGCAAATGACAAAATTCCCTTCTGATTAAAAAAGTGGTTTAGACTCCTCTAGGAAGCTAGCACATTGCTTTTGATTACAGCTTGTGCTCAACAAATGCTTCTCTTTTAAACTTGGTACATTTCAGTTTCTAATTCATGAGGTACATGCAACAAGAATGGTAATTGCTCTCCATCCGAGAATCAGAACAGAAAATCTAGCCCCTAGAGAAACTGTCTAGGCATGTAGTCTGTAGACCATGTCCTGGGAAACTTCTGGAACAGTTTTTCTTCAGTGCAGTCAGAATCACCTTTAATTATGTTGGATTACTTTTTAACCATTCCAATTTCCTTCCTGGAAGCCTACAGAGTCAGACTCTAGAGGGATGGAGAGCGGGGGAACCAGCACTTGCATGCACGTGCCAAGCGATTGTTAACTCATGCTGGAGCCCGGGAACGCTTCTCCTTACTCTGTTAGCTCATATACACCTCCAAGCCAGGCATGAACTCTGAGCTCTTTTCCCATTGCGTACACTTCTGAGTCCGGAGTACAACAGAATAACATCTGGCACAGAGTAAATATTTATTGTTTGATTAACTAAGTTATATCCATATAGAGTATTAAATAAATCTAATTTCTACCTGAAAGTTCAGTTTAAAGAAGGTTTCTAATGCTAAAAAACAAAAGTGCCATTTGGTAGAATCATCTTCTAAAGTAAGGAAGACAAGTTAGATAATTGAAAGCCCTCAGAGATATGGGTTTCTCTTATATACTTAAATTTGGTATAGAATGTATTATAACTATGTTCTCAAAGCATTCTAAATAATTACTGATTAGGTGTAAGCATAGCCCTTGTATGGAGTCCAGTCTAGAGATTTTAGTTTACCAAATGTCAAGTGCCATTCAAGCTTGATTTCTCCTTGAATGACCCTGACTGTGTGTCATCCCTCTCCAGGACTGGGATCTGACACAAGTTAATGTCTGACAACGAAGCGACTTGTTATGAGTGGGCATTTGGGTTCACAGCTTGGGTCTGGGGTGAAACCCTTCCACCTGGACGCTAATGTTCAGTTTGAGGGACTTTGAACCTCTTTTCAGGGAAGAAGCCTGAATTTTGTGACTCCTGTGCTCACTTCTACTACAGTTACTACATTGAGCACCTGTGCCTGTGAATGCCTTTAGCATGTTCTACAGATACAGTTGGTTGGTCTTTATACAGTTATGGGGGAAAATGCTTTTGCTGAAGAAACATTGATTCTTCACGTGGGCTATGAGGTAACTAAAAGCGGGATAAAATCCTGGCATCTCTGCCTTCAGTTTTCCACATCTCCTTTTCTTTGGATTAGACTATTTGTCTCTGCATAAGGATGTTATTC
>NC_022015.1:48454437-48456225 GCF_000317375.1 Microtus ochrogaster | reverse complement strand
TGTGCTCTTCCCTAGGGAGGACTACTTCTTCCACTTTTCGCATTGCTTGCTTGCCCATAGTTCTTTGTGGAGTATTGTGTCCTTCTGGGCCTTCTCTCAGAACTACATAGCTGTGAGTGTAGCTTCCGACATTATAGGAGATGCAGTCTCACAGCAGATTTCCTGATTCTATTGCCTTACAATCTTTCCTGTTTCCTCTTCTGCAAACATCTTTCTTTATGCACCCTGAGCCTTAGATACAAGAGTGTTTTTTAAATGTATCCACGGGAGCTCTGCAGTTTGATTGGTTGTGGCTTTTTGCAATTTTCTCACCTTCCATCTTGAGATAGGGTCTCTGTTATTCGTTGCTGCTCCTGCCAGGCTAGCTGGTCCTCAAACTTTCAGACACTCTTCTCTCTCTGCCTTCCAGAAGCACTGTGATTGTTGATGCACACTGGCATGACTGGCATTATATGGGTTCTGAGGATTCTAACTCAGGTCCTCATGCTTGCATGGTACACGCATTTACCCACTGAGCCTTCTCTCTAGTCCTGCACCCATCTGCAGACCGGAGATATCTATCTGTATCTCTTTTAAAGGCTGAAGGCATAAAGGTAATAATCATTATCCAAGACATATGGTCACCAAGGATTCTAGGTTAGATGAGTCCACAAATGTGGAGAATTATTTTTGATGGTGAGGCTGCACTGTGAAGCAGGAGTTATCATTTCATGGGCACTAGAATGTCCCTGCAAGTAATAAGAAGTGCCTTTAAGAACCACAAATTAGACAATGATCAACATGACAATGACTGCTTACTCATGAATGGGGCTCCTCCCCCACCCCAGTGCTTTCTTTCTCTAGATTTACCACTCATGATAGTACCCTAAAGAGGAAGTTGGGTAACTGAACTTCAGTATCAGGTCCTTTCCTTAATGTGTCACATTCATTAAATCTTCTATCTTTGCTTTTCACCATACTTGTGTTTTTAGTTGGCAAATTGGGATGGTTGGCCTGGCATAATCTTGTTGGGGTTGAGTCCAAGATTTTGTCTTACAAGTCTATCAACAGTACCAATATTAGATAATGCTAGCTCACACCTATACTTTCAGAACTTGGAAAACGGATGTAGGAAGAGTTACTATAAGTTTGAGGCTAACTTGAACTGGTGAATTGACGTTGGTTAGCAATGGCTAATGAGTGAAACCTTATCTCTGAAACAAAGAAAACCCAAACCAGGCAACCAAACAACCAACAAAACAAACATTCAGGTGTGGTTTTTTTTTTGGGGGGGGGTTTAATGTCATTAATGGGCTCAGTGTCCTGTTTTCTTCATTTGTCATGAATGGAACCTTAAACACAATGATGCCATATATTTATTAGGCAAAAATTCCCAGAAGCAGTGCCCTGAAAAGAAAATGTGTAATTCATTTCAAGAACACTGTAGGTGGAAGCTTTGAAAGAACAACAAAGCGCAGCTCTTTAAACACGCTTCCTTTCTCCTCTCGCTCCCAATGTCTTCAGTGGGCATTCTCTTCCCGCCCATGTACTCAGGGATGCCCCGTGTGAAGCCATGTGACATCTCCACTCTCCGTCTTTACGACTTTGGGGAATATAGAATTCCTGTGAATAAGGACTTTAAACAAACCACAGTGGGACTGGGGTTTATACATGGGAGAGGAAGGAAAGAATAGTGGTTAAAGAACAGAAGCAGGCTTCTTTACAAGTAGGAAGGGTAGCCGCATGACACTCAGAATGTTTATATGGCATTCTCCACCTAGGAAACTCAAGAAATAATTGGAAACAGGA
>NC_022015.1:48435726-48453922 GCF_000317375.1 Microtus ochrogaster | reverse complement strand
ACACATATTACATTAGGTACTTTTCTATTGCTGTGATAAAACACCATGACCTAAACAACTTATTTTGAAAAAGCATTTCATTGCTCTTATGGTTCCAGAGGGGCTAGAGGCATGATGGGCAGCAGGAACAGCGGAGCACTCACACCTCAAACTCTAAGCAAGAGAATGACACTGAGTCTTTTGAAACCCTTCCCCTAGTGATATACTTACTCCAATGAGCCCACATCTATTAATCCTTCCCAAACAGTTTTACCAACCTGTGATGAAGTATTAAGACAGGTGAGCCTTTCTCATTCAAATGACCACACACATATAAATATATACACATGTAAAAGGATGTTAAGTGAAATTACCATATATTGCAGGAGACAATATCACAACTGGACAGCATATGCTCCCACATAGAAACCCCCAGAAAGGGGCTGCATTTTTTGAGTTATTGGCTGAAGGGGTCCCATTGAATCCTCAATTACAGATTATTGTTGCAGCTATTGGTTACCCTCCACAACCTGCTGGTAGGATCCCATTGCTGAAGACATCATATAGCTATGACATGGAACATGTTGAATTGGTTCTCAACTAGAAGCTTCACCCCTATTGGCTGGCATTCATTCTGCTGATAGGTGCTATAGGCACTATTAGAGAAGAAAAATTAATCACCACTGTCACCCAACTATGAACTTTCTTCATGCTACCATAGCTATCTTGTCTCCAAGCTATGCCAAGAGGTGCAGTAATAGCATGAATGTTACGGGAATAACCAACCACTTTATAACATGTGTTTTAAGGCCCATGAGCTGGAATCCATTCCTGACATTGCTAAAAAGGCCAAGAACTTGAGACTAGATAGGTCATGAACTCTAGAAGAAAACCTGCAACTATAATTCTGCTTAATGAAAGCAGCAATAAAATGACTACTAATGATATTTTTACCATACACATAAATGAGTGTATTTCTCAGTACTCATCAGAGAAGTTTCCTCTTGCAATAAATGGGAATTAACATACAGACAAACAATTGGGCAATTCACAGAGAGTGAGAGACTTTGGGACCCTCAACCTTGAATTAGATGTCTTTATCACATTCTTCAAAGATCAAGGTTCTATTTGACTAGAGGCAGAAAGATTATGAGACAGAGATGTAGCATGACTTCAAGGAAACAACACTTTCCAGACTCAGCAGGACTGCTGCACACACATACGTGTGCTCACAGGCGGAAGGTCTGCACAACCTTAAGCCAGACAAGACCCCAGCATAGAAAGGGGGAAGTGGATACATAGAACCTACCCTTATCCAAGAAGCTGTTTGCAACTGATAGCTGCCAGGAGAGCGAAAAGCTATTCTGTTAGATGAAGTGGCATTAGGTTTAATAACCATACTCCAAAATGGGCCCCACACTCAGGAGTAGTTCATCAACACAAATTTGACTCCTGATTTTTGGTGTGTGCTCTTTTTTGTTTATTTGGTGTTCTTTTTCAGAGAGATAAGGAATTTGACATTGGATAGGTAGGGAGGTGAGGAAGGTCAAAGAATATGATCAAATACATTGTATAAAATTCTCAAAAACTAAAAATAGAAAAAGGACCAAATTACTATTGTTTTTTTATTATTAAGGCAATATATATTTATTTGGAGAAAATTAAAAATATAAAATAATCTCATCTCCCCATAATAATCTTGTTTATCAATGCTATTGCCATTTTCCTGTATACTCACTGGTTTTTAAGTTTTCCAATGTTTTAACATTTTGTGGTCATGGAGTTTTGTTTTTTTTTGTTCATAGAAATAACAGCGCTGTACCTCTAATGACTCTGTGATGGTCAGATCTTTAACAGGCATGTTAACCTTGCATCACCAGGTTATCGAGATATTTTTCTTCAGACTTTTCTGTTATCCATCACCTCTTTCTCATTTCTCTGGCTACTACGGACTCAGTTCATAGGTAGCCCAGTAAATGAACCATCCAAATAGTCTAATTAAATTGCACCACATCCTGCTACACACTTCAGAAAGTGAAGTGCAGGGTTACATATCTGAAGTACAAAGGCAAGTAACAGGACCAGAACAGCCACGGGACTTGGTGAGCTCCCCATGATTTTATAAGAGGCTGGAACTCTGCATGAAGAGATTATTTAGTTATCTGCCTTCACCTATGGATTCTACTTAATGTATGAAGTAAGCCCGGGCCGCTAATAAAACAGGAGTGAAACCGAGGCTTGAGAATAACGGTGGAATGAACTTACCCAGTTACATTCCCCTCTCATTTGCCCAGATAGCTAAGAATTATGCTGACTTCCTAAGGGAAGAACAGTTTGGCTGCAGGGAGATAAGAGCATTAATGAAAGAAGAAACATGGATTTTCTAAGCTGCACCCGTCGCTGTCCCCGGAGCAGCCGGGTCTGAGGGCTATGCCCTAGCCCTGTCAAGACCTAACTCTCGACTTTAGAAGTGCGGTCCGAGATGTCTACTTTATGTTTTCAACTCTTGATCTATGATTGCTCTCACGTTAGAACTATATCAATTACCATAACTGTAATTGCATTGCTTTTAATATCATCTAGAATATCATGCACTTTAATAGTGGAACCTTTATTTCTGTAGAAGAATAATTACCCCCAAACATTTATTATATTGTGGAAGCATATTTTTTGTTTAATTTCTGTGCATCAAAATTGTCAACATCAGAGTGGCAATCAGAAATTGTCTGGGGGAGGGGGGAGAAATACGCCGAATTTCCTCTCACCAAGATTTTTCGGTGCAGGAGTAACTCTGCATTATAGAAACATGAATGCTTCTCCCTTTGGGGTGCATTTCCTGCCTGACCATCAGCCTGTTGACCTGGAAGGGCAAGCGATAAGGCAGTTTACTTTTCTCTGTTTTGTTTCATAAAGCTTTATGTAGCTACTATGCTAGTGCATTTTGCCTGTGGGCTATAGCAGCTTCAAATAATTATTTTAATATCTGGAACTGATAAGTGCAGTCTAAAAAGAAATGCAGTATTGTTGGCCTTATATTGCTGCTTGGGAAGTAATGACTGTAATGAGATTGAGCTCATGAGAATTTATCAAGTTGCCTGCTTCATTCTCTAAGTGAAATTCTCTTTTTGAACAAAGTGCATCCAAACATGGCAAACTTGTACTTTATGCTTGCTCTTTTGTCTTTGAGGTTAATATATTTATTCCTATTGAAACTGTTTAATGTTCAAGACCATGATCAGAAAGCAGCCTTTTTAGAAGGTTCTAATTTATAGATAGTCCTGGTTTAGAAACTTCTAGTTTTTGATTGTTTGGTACTTTCCAAGGTCAATGACTGACAAGTGTGTTCCTTTTCCCTCATATGCAAAGCATTCTTGATTAAAATATAGGTTTCTGTGGTGAAGAAACCAATACAATGCTTTCTTTGTAGCTGTCACTTCACACACACACACACACACACACACACACACTCACACACACACACACACTCACACACACACACACACACACGTTTCTTTTTAGCAACTTTCTTCCTCAACATTGTTTTCTTTCCTACATGGGTATGTTAGTCTTTTTCTCAATGCCGATGTTTCCATGAGAAATAATAACCAATACATGACAAGTGAGGATAGACTTGATTCCTTGTTTGAGTTACTCTTGTTCAAAAACTCAAAGGTTGAGATAACAAAGAACGTTAGCCAGTTTAGCTGAGTAACTCAGTGGCATTTGGTGCATTCAAGATGACATGCAGTCACTACCTCCACATGACTCTAAAATATTTACCTCACCTCCAGTCTATCTGCTGACTATCTGTAAGTATATGGATTTACATTCTTCCAATCTCAGAAACAAAGCATAAATTAATGTATGTTTATGGGAAAAATATTAGAAGGTAATATAAAGGACAGTCACTGACCATTCAGTACAAGAACAGGGTGCAACAGCTGCTGATATTTCAAAGGCATCCATAGCCCTACCTTTAAAATGGTTGACAGACAAACCTGTATGGGTTGTACAATATCTTTTAACAACAGAGAAACTGCAGGCCTTAGAATAGTTGGTACAGAAGCAGCTAAATCCTCAGCATATTGAAGAATCAACCAGCCCTTGAAATTTTTCTGTATTTGCTATTAAAAAAATCTGGAAAAAGGAGAGTGGTAACAGATCTAAGAGCTGTTAAGAAGGTGATTCAGCCAATGGGATCTCTACAGTCTGGCATTTCTTTGCCTTCTCTATTACCTAAAGGATGGTTTCTCATAGTTATTGATTTTAAAAGATTGTTTCTTTACTATACCTTTAGAAGAAAGAGACAGAGAAAAATTTGCCTTCACAGTGCCTATTTATAATAATTCTAGCCCTTTAGAATTATGGAAGAATAATGGAATATTCTCCCACAGGGAATGTTAAATAGCCATATCTTTTTTTTATGTTTCAAAATTTTATTTGAATTTTTACATTTAAAATTTAGTTAGTTAGTAATTAGTCAGTCAGTTAGTTAGTTTTTATTTTTCCTTTTTTTGTTTATTTTATTTTTTTAGTTGTTGCAAAAAAACTTTCCCATTTCCCTCCCCCTCCTTGCACACAGTGCCCCCTCCCCCACTCCCCTCCCCCTCTCCTCCTCTCCCCCACTCCATTCCCCCTCCCTCTCAAGAATGAAGAGCAGTCCAGATTCCCTGACCTGCGGGAAGTCCAAGGTCCTCCCACTTCTATCCAGGACCAGGAAGGTGAGCATCCAAACAGGCTAGGCTCCCACAAAGCCAGTTCATGTATTAGGATCAAAACCTAGTGCCATTGTCCTTGGCTTCTCATCAGCCTTCATTGTCCGCCATGTTCAGAAAGTCCGGTTTCATCCCACGCTTATTCAGTCCCAGTCCCGCTGGCCTTGGTGAGCTCCCAATAGATCAGTTCCACTGTCACAGTGGGTGGGTGCACCCCTCATGGTCCTGACTTTCTTGCTCATGTTCTCCCTTTTTCTGCTCCTCATTTGGATCTTAAGAGCTCAGTCCGGTGCTCCAATTTGGGTCTCTGTCTCTATCTCGATCCATTGCCAGATGAAGGTTCTAAGGTGATATGCAAGATATTCATCGGTATGGCTATAGGATAGGGTCATTTCAGGTTCCCTCTCCTTAGTTGCTCAAGATACTAGCTGGGGACATCTCCCTGGACATCTGCGAGCCCCTCTAGAGTCCAGTCTCTTGCCAACCCTAAGATGGCTCCCTTAATTAGGCTATATATTTCTCTGTTCCCGTGTCCACCCTTCCTTTATCCCAGCCATCCCATTCCCCCAAGCTCCCCCCATTCTCCCCTTCTCACGTTTCTCACCCCATTTCCCCTTAGCCCCATGCCACCTCATCCCCAAGTTCCCAGGTGTTGCCTTGCAATCTTGCTACTTCCCATATCCAGGTGGATGACTATATGTTTTTCTTTGGGTTCACCTTCTTGTTTAGCTTTTCTAGGATCACAACTGATACTAAATAGCCATATCTTATGCCAATATTTTGAAATTGAGCCATTGGAAATAATACGTAAGCAATTTCTTCAGTCTATAGTTTACCATTACATGGATGACATCTTACAAATTGATTCAAATTTAGAAAGAATGTTTGAAGAGGTAAAAAATTTTTGCCTTGTTGCGGATTACAAATTGTTACTTAAAAATATAAAGAGGAGATTCTATTAATCACTTTGGCTATAAAATAGGTTTACAAAAAATTAGTCTCCAAAGGGTGAAAATTAGGAAAGATTGATTGCAGATTCTTAATGACTTTCAAAGACTGCAAGGACACATTCGCAACCTACAGCCCACTATTGAGATAAAACCTGATGAACATAAACAAAACCTTAGATGATGGTGACACGGATTTAAATAGTCCCAGGGAATTATCAATTGAAGCTGAAAGAGAATTTGCTTTGGTGAAAGAGAAATTACAGAAAACACACGTGGATCGTGTGAATCCTAATCTTAAATGTATTCCGGTCATATTATGCACTAATCACTATCCTAAAGGAATTTTAATACAAATTGAAGATGTCATCTTAGAATGGATCTTTTTACTACATAAATCAAGTAAAAAATTAAAAACTTATGTGGAAAAGTTCTCTGAATTAATTCTAAAAGGAAAATTAGCAGGAATAGACCCAGCAGAAATTGTAGTACCTTCTATAATGATAAAATGAACAAATTATGGGCAAAAAAGTGAATCCTGTCAAAGAGCTTACAGTAATTCTTTTGGGAGAGCTTAACAACAAATATTCACAAAGCTAGAGAATTCAACCTATAATAAAGAGAACTAACTGGATCCTTACTCACCTTGTATGGGAAACATCAATATCTGGAGCCCCTACATTCTGTACTGATGCAAATAAATCAGGAAAGGCTGGTTACAAATCAGAAAATTTAAGTAAAAGAGATCTAAGCCCTTATGATTCTATACAGAATTCAGAATTATATGCTATTATCATGGTACTCCTAGATTTTAGGGAATCTCTCAACATAGTTATGGATTTGCAACATACAGAGTTGATTTGCATATTGAAACAGCTGAATTTATACCAGATGATACAAAATTGACTTTATTATTTACTCAATTACAAGAAATAATCAGGAATAGAAATCATTCCATATACATAACACATATTTGATCCCATACAGGTTTGCCAGGACCTCTAGAACAAGTTAATGAAGAAATTGATCAACTGTTGACTAGAAATGTATTGGAGTACTCATAATTTCATAAAAAACTACTATGTCCATAGCAAAGGTTAAAAAAAGACCTTTTGATCATGTGGCAACAAGCCAAGGAAATTGTTATTATTATTATTATTCTGAGAAGTCACCATACCGAAATCCAAAGTGGCTGTACCAGCTTGCATTCCCACCAGCAATGGGGGGGGGGTGTTTCCTTTATCCCACAACCTCTCCAGCATAAGTTGTCATCAGTGTATTTGATCTTGGTAATTTTTACATGTGTAAGATAGAATCTCACAGTTGTTTTGATTTGCATTTCTCTGATGACTAAGAATGTTGAGCACTTCTTTAAGTGTCTTTCAGCCATTTTAAATCTATCTGTGAGATGTCTCCATTTTGTTTGTGTGGGCACTTAGTGCTATGAACTTTCCTCTTAGTACTGCTTTCATAGTGTCCCATAGGTTTGGATATGTTGTGCCTTCATTTTCATTGAATTCAAGGAAGACTTTAATTTCTTTCTTTATTTTGTCCTTGACTCAGTAGTTCAGTAGTTGACTGTTCAATTTCCATGACTTTGTAGTCTTTCTGAGAGTAGTATTGTTGTTGAATTCTAACTTTAATCCCTGACGATCTGATAAAACACAGGGAGTTACTCCAATTATTTTTTGTATCTGTGGATGTTTGCTTTGTTACCAAGTATGTGATCAACTTTAGAGAAGGTTCCATGAGGTGCCAAGAAGAAGGTATATTCTTTTCTGTTTGGGTGGAATGTTCTGTGGATGTCTGTTAAGTCCATTTGATTCATTACAGCTGTTAGTTCTTTTATTTCTGTTAAGTTTCTGTCTGGTTGTCCTGTCCATTGGCTAGAGAGAAGTGTTGAAATCTCCTACTATTAATGTGTGGGGTTTGATGTAAGATTTAAGTTTTAGTAATCTTTCTTTTACATATGTGGGTGCTCTTGTATTAGGGGCATAGATGTTCAGGATTGAGACTTCATCTTGATGAATTGTTCCTGTTATGAGTAAAAAGAGTTGTTCTCCATCTTTTCTGAATGAATTTAGTTTGAAATAAATTTTGTTAGATATTAGGATAGCTACACCTGCTTGTTTCTTAGGTCCATTTGATTGGAAAACCCTTATCCCAACCCTTTATTCTGAGGTAGTGTCTGTCTTTGAAGTTGAGGTGTCTTTCTTGTAAACAGCAGAAAGCTGGATCCTGTTTTCATGTGTGGCTATTCACTCACCCTTCAAGTCCCCTCAGTACTGGAGCAAGCTGTGTTTCCTATTGAATCTATTTTTAACCCAAAAAAACAACTACTAGTTTCGAATATTTTACATTTGCATGTATTTTTTTTTGTATTTTGGTACAATGTTTAGATTATTTTTCTTAGAACATACTGCCTATACATTTCTAATCTTGCTTAAGTTATGGTACCTATGCTAATCATTTAACAATATAATACAAATTTCTAGCTCTTGAACGTTATTATTATTAACTATTTAAGATACTAAGGCAATGCAGTTTAGCAATTATTCACCTACTATAATTAACTTGTAGTAATATTAGCTATGTTTTCAAGGTGAAACAGCAATATGCTTTAGATAGACAGGTCATTTTCAAACACATCAGAGATCTGCAGAATATGGCGTTAAGATGTTTTAATAACATAGATTTTTTTTTCTTTTTCTTTTTTTGACAATGAGACTTGTCTGCTCCTGGCAGCACCAATCTACTTCAGAGAAGATGATGGGCATTGAAGAAATATCACATGAAGTTTACTTCTTTGTGGCTAAGGTTAACCATTAGGTAGGAAAGTGCTTTTGCCTTGACTGCTGACAGTATGCTGTACAAACTGAACAAGCAGGACCGCAAAGATAGAATTGCTGAACTTTGCCAAGACAAGATAGAACAGCCCTTCAGAATATCCTACTTCACAGAAAAGTATATTAGATATATTAGGCCTATAGGCTGAAGATGGATGCCCCAATGTTGCAGAAAAACCTTGGGTGACTGTCCAGGCAGCCAACTGTTTCCGCTATTTTTCACATTTTTTGGAAGGCACTTGCTTGTACTTCCTGCTTACTCAGGTAAACATTATTTTCTTCTCAGGTCTATGATGGAGTTGAAGACTTTATAGCTATTATAGTTTTCCTTGTTATAAGATTCAGGAAAGAAATTCACTAAAGAAATATAAAGTGTATAAGTTTGAGAGACATAAAAAGATAGTTTTGTAACTGCAAATTAGAACAGAAAGTGAATTTTGTATGATTTTTTGAACTTCCCAAGATAGAATACATACAGAGTATTTTCTCTGAATTTGTCAGTTGTTTTGATAAACCTATTGTTTGTATATATTATATATAGTTATTGTACTTATTGTTATGCAGTTTTTCTTACATTAGTTATACTTTTTAAAAAATTTTTAGACAGAAGAGGGGAAAGGTGGTGATATTTTGTTTGTACAAATAAAGCTTGCCTGATGATCAGAGAATGGAGCTAGCATCTAGCTAACCATAGAGGTCTGTAGGTCTGTACAGACAGACAGGAAGTGATATGGCTAGGTGGAGAGAGGAAGTGACAAAGCTGGAGGAGACAGGAACTCACTCTCTTTTCTGCTGGGAAGTTGAGTAGGTAAAGTGACTGTAGTTTTGTCTCTCTGATTTCTCAGCACTTCCCCCTATATTTGACCCTGGGTTTTTATTATTGAGACCTATTAGAACTTATGCTTCACCCCAGAAGTGGTATAGCTGGGGTTTGAGGTAGACTGATTCCCAGTCTTCCGAGAAATTGTATTGATTTCCAAAGTAACCTTACAAGTTTGCACTCCCACCAACAATGGAGCAGTGTTTCCCTTGTTCCACATTCTCAACAGCATTAGCTGTAGCTTGTATTTTTGACCTTAGCCGTTCTGAAAGGTATAAAATGGAATCTCAGAGTCGTTTTGATTTGCATTTCCCTGATGGCTAAAGATGTTGAAAAATTTCTTGTTGCCCATTTGGGATTCCTCTGCTGAAAATTCTCTTTTTAGATATGTATTATGATTTTTGAGGTTGTCTTCATTGGATAGGTGTTTTGTTCCTTGGTTTCTGCTTCCTCTCTTGTCTTCTGGCTGGATGGTATATGGCTGAGTAGGGAGTCTCTGCCCAGGTTGGGGACTGGACTTTTGATGCCTGGGGTGACCTCTGGTCAAGCAGATGGTTTCTGCTCAAATTCTAGCAGCCATTGTGACCTCAAGTGTAGCTGGCAGTCCTCTGTGGTTCTGGATGCCAGTGTGACCTCTGGTGGATCAGGGGGCTTTCACCTGAGCTGTGGGCTGGGATAGGGTGATGAGGAGAAAAGGGATCATGGTGGGTAGGCTGGGTGGGCTCTGGGTTTGTGTTGGTGGTCCGGGATCTGGGGGCTTATCTGGGGATTTGGGTGATGGTGTGGCCTCTTCTGGAGCAGGGGCTCCTGTCAGAGGTGTCGATGAGAATTCTTTTCATGGAGCATATCTTTCTGCAGTTTTCATAGAAACTGTTCAAGAAAAGAAACAGTTCTAAAATTTATATATCTCATATTTTAAAAGGTTTGTCTTCACAGCCAGCAGTTTTACTGGGTACTGGATTTTAGGTAGAAAAGCATCTTCTCTTTAAAAAAAAAAATCTGGTTCTCAGTATCAAGTGCTCCTGACATCTGTTTTTCTGGGTATATCTTGGTAGGTTTTTTACAACTGAGATTTCACTTGGAAACTTACATTTTTTCCTTTAATTTAAACTGTATGAATATGATGGAGATCTTGTAGTGATGCGTTCATTTATTCTATTTTGTTCAGTTGTGCCCTCTTTTTTTTTTTTGACTTTACTTTCTAGGAGAGTTACTTGACTTTATTTCCTACTGCTTTTTCCCTCAAGTTTCTGTGCTATTTAGTGAATTTTTAGAATTGTCAATACTTTTGACTTTTCCCTCTGATATGTACTTACTTTTACCTTAACCCCCTTTCTGTGTTTTCTAAATCACTTGTTTTCTTCAGGTTCTCTATTTGTTTGTCTTTTGCCTGTCGCCTTGGAGATACTGTTCATTTGTGTCTAATGATCTGTAGCCAAGGCTGTCTGTTCACACTTAACAAGGGTGCATTGGAGCCTATGAAAAACCACCATCCTCTGATGATGCTCAGTGGAAGCCCACAGAAGACAGTTCGGCCCTTTGATTGGCAACTCCCACATTCTAATTTCAGAATGCCTTTGTTTTGGAGTGGTTCAACTTTAGAAAGACACTTTATTCCACTACTTAAAGAGTAAGGCTTGGACTGATTGGATTTCACAGGTGATCTGAGAAAGAGGACTCAGAAGTCCCACGTTAAGCATGCAGACCTTCAGATGAGTTCTTAGTTTTGGTTGAGTGCTTGTTCTGAGTCTCGTGTGCTAACGTCTGAAGTCAGTGTAATCATACCTATGTTTCTGTCCTTCTCGGCATTCTTATGAAAATCATAGGCTAGGACTGTACTCAAAAATATTTATTTTTCATGTTCTATCCCAGAGCATGCTAAGCACACAGACACAGGATGAGAATAGCCCCCAAACAGAAATGGCAATAAGAGTAGCAAGTAATACTGAGCCAAGCTCATCCTATGTTCCCAGCTGCCTTCGAAGTAATTTTTGGATTTGTGAAACTGGAATGAGTGGCAGATAAGTAGCCATGGAAGGGTGAGAAAAGCATTACACACACAGGCCAGAGAAAGGTGCTAAAATATACCAGTATGAAATAAAATATGCCAGTATAATATAAAATATACCAGTAAGGCTGGAGTGTGGAGTACATCGAAGATGACCTAGGGCTGTGGTCATGTAGTTCTGCAGGAACATTCTTTTTAAGCTTCTTTGTCTTTATTGGTCCAGGAAAGTAAAATAGGGCCTTGCAGGGGGAGGAGCAATAGAGAGGGAAATAGCAAGGTGAAAGTGATCTGAAGGGGGAAATGGAAAAAAAAAACAACCCCAAACCCAGGGCTTTAATTAGGGAGGGTGGAGAGAGATAAATGCAGAAGGAAAAGGAGGGTAAAGTAACAGGAAGGATGACTGAAAAAGTCAAAAGGTACTATATTATTAACACAATAGATGTAAGTCTGTGTAGGCAAATATAGTTTAAGAAATATTTTCCATCTGGGTTGGCAATGCTTCTGCCATGAACCCAAGATTGACTAACAAAAAGCCTAACATCAGTCCTGAGAAGGCCCCTTTTGAGTTGTTGGTCAAGGTTGAGTCCAGATGGCGAGGAACAGAAAGTTTTCTGTGAGAATGTGGTTCCTACAAATATCAGAGTGTCTACACTCACGGCATCCATCTCAGTTACATTTCGTCTTGCTTGGCAAGGCAGACTAAACAATACCTTAACAATGCTAACACCAATGGACATGCTGCATGGAAAGGGCAAAGCTCATGGGTCTCAACCCTGGAAAAAGAGCTGCAGGGATTGGGGAACGCTGACAGTGAAAGAAATGGTCTTCCCAGAAAAGAGCTTCCCAGCTGGTGTTTCAGTTCCAAGGGGTCAGCATATAGGTAACATGTACTGACTGAGCAGATGACTTTTAGGGATATGTGTATACATATATATGCATATACATAGCTACAACATAGAGAAAAACCAGCCATGAATCTGAAAGAGAGGAATGAGGTACATGGATGGGGTTCATGGAGGACAGGGAAGAGTGGAGATGATGCGATTATACTTTCAAAAATATAAAATAGTTGTAAATAAAAATGGTTAAAATAGAAAAAAATAATTGGATGTTGAGCAGGGGTTAGCAAGGAGCAAAGTTAACTTAAGACTGTCACACAGATGTTTATCAGGGATTGATGTTGGTTATTGCGAAGGCTCAGAGTTGTTGGCTCTCTTAGCATATCAAAGAGTAGATGTGCACACGGAATCCAGGCTGTGAATGCCAATGGCCTGTGTGTGAATTCTGGCTTCAACTGTTCTTTGTTATTTATCGCCAGGCACCACTTAACATTTCTGTGCCTTCCCCCACCCCCATGGTCTCATCTGTAAGATTTAAGACACGGAAACAATAGGCTTGTCTACAAGTGTTAAATTTAATGTGTCATTATCCAAAAAGTACTTCAAAGGCAGCTGGGAACATAGGATGTACTTGCTCAGTATTGCTACTGTTATTGCTATTTCTGTTTTGGGGCTATTCAGGGGTCCACAGGAATCTGGCTTTCAGATAACTGGGCTAAGACATTTCCTTCATTTGTAAATGTGTCTTTCATAGCAGCAGCACACCTGTGTGTAGAGAGGACAGGTGAGTTTGAATGAGAAGAGTTCTTGTGTGGCCAGGGATGACCTTTAGTGTTAGAGCACTTGCTTAGTGGATGTTGGGCCCTAGGTTCGATTTCTAGCACCAAAGACAATAAAAGGTAAAAAGTCTTGGTTTTATGGTTCAGGTCAGGAATGCATCTTCCTGCTCTGTGATTTGAGAGAGCCCCTCCTGTGTGTCACCATTTCCAGCACTCATTTCCCACACATGCTTCCCCAGTGTCCTATACGAACATGCAGAAATGGGTCTTCTTTGCAATATGAGCATGTTTTTAGTCCTGCAACCTGATGTTTTAGGTGAACTAGTTTCAAGTTGAATGTGCCTGTGTTCTCTGTTCTGGAAGGCACACCTGGTCTTAAGAACCAGAACAAAGAAGACATGAAGAACCATGGTACAGTACTACAGACTTGTTTTATCTCACTAGAAAACACCACCCGGTCATCCTAACCCCTTTGGCAAAACATTCTTAACTCTATTCCACAATCAGGTCCCTTTTATTTTTTATCTCGTACTTAGATTCTGCCTAACTGGATAATTTCACTCTCCCTTCTGATGAAAATCCAACGTGCAGAATTGGAAACAAGAACAGTGATTGTTTCCTTATTAATTGTGTTATTGCCATTTCTTAAGTCTTGTGTTAATCGGTAGCATCTTCACAAGGCCTGCTTCCTTCCCTATGTGTTAGATTATAGCAACTTAGTATCTGGGATCTCAAATGTGACCCATCTGTGGGAGAATTAAATCACAGCAGGAAATAATTTAATTCTTTG
Source organism: Microtus ochrogaster (assembly GCF_000317375.1). Lineage (NCBI taxonomy): Eukaryota > Metazoa > Chordata > Mammalia > Rodentia > Cricetidae > Microtus > Microtus ochrogaster. The sequence goes on along the minus strand of NC_022015.1, from coordinate 48,440,199 downwards.
AAAATGAATAATTATGTCTGTGAGAGAAAAGAGACCAAGAGGAAAAGGTAGAGAAATAATGTCTTGCTAAGTGCTCTTCCTTAAATTGTTGTGTCCCTAGTGCCTCTAAGTGGGACGAAAAGAGGCACCCAATGCTCCATTATCTCTCCATCATATTCAAAGGAAATGCAGCCAGATACAACATAATCTAACCCATGCCCTTCTGAGACCCAGTTGGGATGGTCTCTCTTGTAGAGATGGGGAGATGAAGGGTCTTATTAGCAAAGCCTAATTACCCAGAGTCAGGCAATATAGCGAGGGCTGGGCTTGAACATGGTCTTTTGACAGTCAAAATATTGCAATTGTGGGTTATTAACATGGAACTAGAATCTGGTTGCTAATTACTTTCTCCTTGGCTTTCATTTTAATGACATCGCCTATCTACTGGTATTAAAAATAAATAAGGAATGTGGGTTAGCATCTCAAGTACAGAGGACTCTGGTTGGATGTGTGCTGTTCTAAATGAGTCACAACTAGTGGTGTGAACATTAGTGCCAGGGAGTTTGTGCATTGTGCCCTGGGCTCTAGAGAGTTTGTGTAGGCATCACTGGGCTCCAGGGAGTTTGTGCATGATATATCGGGCTCTAGGGAACTGGTGCTGGCATCAGTAGACCCCAGGGAGTTTGCATTTATTTCTGGTACCCAGGGAATGAGCTAAAAATGCTCACTCAGTCACTCCATGACTTCATATCCTGCTTTGCGTTTTCTATAAGTGTGACAGACCAAACTTCCCAGACCATATTCTGACTGAGTTCTGGTCAAACTGAGTAGTGACACTATTCTATTAGATTTGAATGTGATGGAGAAGAGGGGATGTATTAGCATACATTTATCTATTAATTATCTGGGTTAAAATACCATTTTAGCACTAGTAGATAATTGTACTTTAGGGATGGAATACATCTGGGGAAAATCGAGACTCATACTGGTGAAGAGAAACAATTGAGGTTGCACACAAGTTAGAAGCAAGGCAGAGCCTGGAATCCAGGCTATTTCTCCTTTTTCAGTATTTCTTCCTGGGCCATGACTGCTAATAACCAGCTCTCAACTTTCAGAAGTACAGTGTGAATAAAAGGGAATTTAAAAGTGCTGATGCCTGCGTTCCACTGTTGAGAGTTGATTTAATTAGTGTGCCGTACGGGCTAGGGGTTAGGAGTGCAAAACTTTGCCCATGTGATTCTAAGATGCAGCTTGATATCTTAGGGCATTAATTTTCAACTTGGGATCATGTGAAAAATCACTATGGGAACTTTGGAAAGTATGTATGCCTCTTGAGTCCCACGCTAACACAAATCAGAATCTCTAGGAAGGAAATTAAGAACTAATGGAGGAGACAGTCCCCTTGGATGGAACTCGTGTCCCTCATCCTTTGCCATCCATTGGTTTTCATTCTCCAGAGCTGTCCACACTCCCTGATCCTGGAGCTACATGAACTATTGTAGATTTTTAATTAAAGACCAGTACTTAGTTTCAACTGTGAATTATCTTCTGCCTGGATACCATGTTAGTGATGTTATTACTCATCCTGGGCTTTAAAAACAAATGAGAAAGGAGGGTGATGGCAGCATCTCAAGTCTACAGGGTCCTGGACACTGTTGTGTCTATTCTCATGAGATCACTGTCTACTAGGGTTTAGCAATGCCATTGATATTGGTTGATATTGGGGTTTAGTGACCATCTCTAGGACTTCCAGACTTTTGTGTCCCGAAGCAAAGAACTGAGTGGGGACATGCAGTCACAGCAGAAGCAGAGCTAGTGAAGGAACAGTACACCTCCAAGGATGAAGAAGGAGCCAAAACAGAAACAAAGATTAGAAGCTATATAATCATTGAAGGAAAAGTTCTGTAGTTCAAGTGCTTGCCACACAATCGTGACAACTGTGGTTCAGAGCCCAAGAAACCCACATAAATGCCAAGTGATGTGGCATCTCATCTGTAATTCTAGTTTGGAAGGCAGAGAAAGGGAATCTCCCTGCCCCCCATACAAGCTGGCTAATACACCTAGCTTTGGTTGATAGACATTGCTTTGATGACTAAGATGGAAAGGGACTCCTAGGATGATCCCCAAATCGTTTTGGGCCTCTACTTCTCACACCACAATGGACAAAGGAAAGAACAGCAACTCAATGACTCAAAGGCTGGAAGCTCTTACGTTTCCCAGCACGGGCTTTTGTGGGGGCATTTGCATAGCACCCATTCGCTCCACATGCTCTCTGTGACATGTAGTTTACTGTGAGCCTTAGATTCCCTTCGGATTGTTTGAAGCTTCCATTTCAGTGGTCCCAGTCATAACTTCATCCATCTCTCTATCTTCCCTCAATAATGTAGCAAGAAAAAAATCTCCACCCTCCTCAGTGCTGTGAAGGAATTAAGATTCTGTTCATCAAAACGTTCCCTGTCTCAGACATGGTGTGGTAGATCTATGACGATTCAACTAGAACAACCTGGGGACTCTTCAAACAACTGGGCCTCATCCCTCAGCTGTTCTCAGTTTGAGGCTTTTGCTACCACAGAACAAAAGGCCCATTTTGCAGGTTTGTGGCCTTAAAATATTTAGAAAACACCTAAGAGGGAAACTGGAGGACTACAAGGCTTGAGAGAAAAAACTCAAAACAACAAGCAAGCTGGCAATCTCGGTAGCTGCCGGCGGATGGAAGAGAGATAGTCAGTCATGTTTTTTGATTGAGTTAGAAGTCAAGAAAGCAGGCGGGCTGCACCATGAGTCTCTGAGTGGCTCTAGGGAGGCCAGTGGCCATAGGATTTTGGCCATTTTTTCTAGAAGAAGAAAAATAAGTGGTCATTGCTTTCTGAGTTAGAACTTACAAAAGAGGAAGGGTGTAGCTGTGAGAATCTGTAAGCAACCGCACTGAAGGAGGGGCTTCTGGGAGAACAGAAGTGCACAGCTCGTTAAGGCACTAGTTGTTCTCATCTTCGTAACACCTCTTCATTTGCACAGTGTTTCTGGAATTGACAACTTCCTGAGAGGTATTTTCCTGTCCAAGTGACTGACAAGTCTAGTTCATTTGACGTTTGGGAGAGGGAGCAATAGTATGTCTTTGTAATCTTACAATCTTTTGGACAGTTCAGAAAACTATGTTTCTATCCAAGAGGAGAACTCAAATCCTATTGTTTTGGAAAAAAAAATCCATGCACAGTGTAGATTAAAAAGAACTGGAGAAAAAACAAAAACACATCTGTAAGATAGTCTTTCTTTAACAGGGGTAAACAACCTTCTCTGAATAGGCTTCAACCCTGCTTTCTCCACTCCCATATTGTATCTTACATCTGAAGGAGGGGTATGTGTGACACTTTATCCTCCTTAAAATTATACTGCCAGAGATAGTACACTTGGGGTTCAAAGGTGATCATGAGGGAGGGGTCATTAGCAGGTCTCTGAGTGTGCTGAAGTCTTACTAGTTACCTAGCAGAGTTTTAAATTTTTCTCCAGATGCAATGAGGAGTTAGAGGGACTTTAACGTCTTCTGGGTACTAGCCACCTTAGCTTTCCACTAAGGGAGTTGACTAAGTATGTCCTGGCTGACTTGCTGAGCACGGAGGTGTCTTTGCTTGGCAGGTGTGAGCCTCTGATTAGAGAGAGAAGTTATTCAGAGTTCCATCAGCAGGTGGCCATAGCGCCATTCTGCTCATTGCCTTTTGGACTCTGTTAAGTTTGACAATGTGTTCTCTTTGCTTTCCTTCCAACCTCCAAATGCAGAAAAACGCAGTTGGAGATGACAGCAAGTCTTGTTATGAGTACCCTGCGGTATCGGGGGGCAGGGATTGTGGTGCAGGTAGTAGTTTCCTCTCTGGCTTCCTGGGCCTTTATCATGATGCACGTTAGGCTTCAATAAAAATGGTGATGTTACATGTAGGTAAGAAACCCAGTCTCTCTCCTTAGAGGAAAGCTGCTGGGGTTGGCAGGCAGTCACAAGCAGGGTCTTTAAGGGACAGCCTGCTCTGGGTTTGAGTGTTCCTCTTTGTTTCCCAGTCTACTGCTTTTTCATCTTTCTTAATAGGGAAATTGCGGTAAACAGCTGTCTCAGAGCTCAGCAAAATGGGAAATTGACTTCTAAATCTTCAGAACCTCATTGGGGGAGTCAGGCTGGTGGTAGTTGTGTGGAATTCCAGCAATGAGGTGGCTGAGACAGACTGATCTTCATTTGGGGCTGGCTATAATTGCACATAGAACTCCTATCTTAGAAAAAAAAAAAGCAAGCAAGTAAACACCACAATAAAGGAAAAGAATTGAGTGGAGCACAGACCCCATGGAAACTCCCTTGGCTTGCTTTCTTCTCAGTTTTCCAGAGACTACAGCTTGAGAGGAGCTGGCCATCCTGTGCTCAGCAGGCCAGTCTGCTGCTAACTCTGCATAAGCACTGTTCCCCACCCATCCTGCTCCACCAGGTGGTTTGTTGCCCTTTTTGAGGCACCTGGG
>NC_022015.1:48424590-48435239 GCF_000317375.1 Microtus ochrogaster | reverse complement strand
TGAGTTCCATGCTTGTGCTTTCTCTCCTGCTCCAGCATCAGACTTCTTAAACACAAATTTGTTTAATCATTCATTTGACCCGAGATCTAACACTGTACTTCTGTGCTATGATCAAAGACTGGGATCTGCAATGTTCCCTAAAGGCCTGTGTGCTAAGGGGTTAGTCCTCACTTTGACTTTGTTGAGAAGTGGTGGAGCTGTGAGGAGGAGGAATGTAGTGGAAGTTAGGTTATTGGGAGTACACATTCCATTGAAGAAGATATTGGGACTTCGCTCCCAACCTTTTAGTTCCTGGAGACATGGAGTAGGCTTGATCCTCTACACATTCAAGTCTGTCACAAAAAAATTTGTAAATAACCTCAGCTCAAAGCCATGAGGCCAAGCAGTCATGGACTGAAAACACTGTGGGACAATGGTTTTTTATCCTGCCACTTGTAATATTTTTAATAAAATGCTGATTGGCCAGTAGCCAGGCAGGAAGTATAGGTGGGGTGACCAGGCAGGAAGTAGAGGTGGTGCAATGAGAACAGGATAATTCTGGGAAGAGAATTCTGCAGTCTGCATTTGTGACCCAGTTGCAGAGAAAGCAAGATGTGACTGCCTCATCGAATAAGGTACTGAGCCATGTAGCTAACACAGACAAGAATTATGGGCTAATGTAAGTTATAAGAATTAGTTAATAAGAAGCCTGAGCCAATGGGCCAATCAGTCTATAACTAATGTAGATCTCTGTGTGATTATTTGGGACTTAACAGCTGTAGCACTGGTTGGGACAGAAAAATTGGTCAACAATTGGCATCCACATGGACAACTGCATCCACATAAAGCCTGGGAGAGCTTGGGAAGTAATTATAGACATAAAATAAAAGAGTTAAGCATGGCTTATTGATAGGAGCATGTTCCTGGGTGGGCTCTGCTTGCTAGAGGCAAGTGTTCTCATTTAAGAGAGGCTTTTTGACTCAGTTTTAGCTGCAAAACCCTGCAGCTCTTTTACAAGGTCCTGCCACGAAACACTTAAATGGTGTTGATGCAAAGCTGACCACATGCTTTTTGGTCGTGGCAGGGACCTTGAAACACCATAGAGTTGTGGCAATAAACATAGCTCTGACCAGTACCTCTGCCATGAGGCTGGAATCTCAAAAAGCTAAGGAATGGGCTGGATCCAGTCATCAAAGCCAAGGCTTTAATCCAAGCCATATCACTTAACAAATTAAAGACTCATGGTCAGAAAAAAAGAGATACAGTAAAGATAGTTTCACACAAAAATGCCTATAAACAATTTTCAGTGTGTTTAAAAATATATGTAGGCTTGAAAAAAGGTTAAAGTCCTTAAAATAAAAAAAGGAAGAGAGTAGTGGGTGTGTGTCAAGCCACATGGCTAACATAGACAAGTATTATGGGCTAATATAAGTTATAAGAGTTAATAAGAAGCCTGAGATACTAGGGCAATCAATTTACAATTAACGTAGACCTCTGGGTCATTTCTTTGTGACTGAACAGCTGCCTGACCGGGCAGAACCGGGTGAGACAGAAAGCTCGGTCAACATGAAAATATGAGCTAAAATAATCCTTTGTAGCCTCTGATTGTGAAGGCATTTTATCCCTGGGCTGAAAGGGACCGACACATTGTCCATACTCACTGCTCAGAGAGTTAGAAGAGGGAAACAAAAAAGCTTTCTGGCATTTTCCATCATCTTTTTTTCATCTCAGTGCTAGGAATGAAATCTGAAATCTTAGTTCTGTATTCTAAGCATATCTCAGCCCTTGATTTTTTGAAAGACATCAGACTCCAACTTAAGATCTTCCTGCCTCCACCTCCCCAGTATTGGAATTATGGGCCTGTATGACTTCTGCCATCTTACTAACATGGATATAGAAAGCATTTTCATTTTTGGCTTTTCTCACTTAAAGTTAAAATGAAAAGGTCATCGTGGAAGGCAGCTATGCTGTGGGAGAGACTCAAGCCAATCTAGCCTGTGTTTCACAACTCTAATTGGTCGGCAGCTGAGGGGAAGATGGTAGAGCCAAGCTCTGTTACTTTCCTGAGCTCCATGACTCTGACATGAAGTTGTTGAGACAACTTAGATTATATCAGACTTTCAGAAGAACTCAGCCTGTGCACTCTGCAGAAGAACTGATTGAGGCAGGTCAGAGACAAAACCACCCTCCCTACCTCAATATGCCATGCATAGAGATGAAGAGAGGGCCTCCCTTCTTTTAGGGCCTGGCACTTGGCAGATACAAAGTAAATATTTGCTGGATGGACCTGTCTGGTGTAAGCTCAGCCATCAGTTCACAAAGTTTTTAATGTGCTTTGTGACTCCATTTTGGTTGCTCCCCTAGCTTGACAAGAGATACCATTAAGCTGAGGCCGTTCATTAATCATCACCAGAACAGTTTTCCTGGGATGACTCTAAGCATGTATTTAACTTATCAGTTCCCCATAGCATTTTACTGCCGATTATTGTTCCGCTAGTCCATTCAGGGGCGATGGAGGTGCATTTGGTTTAGGAAAGGCCAATCTATTCAGCTAGCTGCATGCCCAATGAACTCAGTTAAAAGTCCCCACAGAGGCCCTCCCAGATTGTATCAGGACCTTTAATTATGTGCCGCTAATAGAGATCGCACAATTTCCCTTTGACATTTTCACTTGAGAAGTATTATAGACATTTGTGATTACCATTGTGCAGAAAACTTAGCGGTGCAGCTTTAATTAAGACAGCTTTCAAGGGACCAGCGTCTAGGAAATTACTGAGTTCTTTCCGAGAGAAAGAAACGTTGAGTGACAGGTTTCTAGGACTTCTGTGTTTACATAGATACTTGACAGAAACCAAGTATTTAAACACCCTTCTTTCTGTTGTGATCTCCTTTAAAGAACACTCTAAGTTCTTCTGAAATAAAATACATCCATATACAGAAGGAAGATAACTGTCTACTGGAAACAAAGGGAGTTGTAAGCCAGAGTCTGAACTGTGGTGAAGGGTCCCACATGCCACCCCATGAAATTAGAACTCCTTTATCTATGAGTTGACCTTGTGCCATGTTCTCAGCCTTTTTTAGCAGCAACATGAGAACTCCTTTCAGGGCTTGGAAGCTTATAGTGAAGCCAAATAGATGAAATACAGAGAACAGAGCTCCTTTGCTGGAGCCCACAGTGGTCTTTCCACATTTCCACATACTTTTCATGGCCCCCATCCTGTCAAGGCAGAAGGATATTTCTAGACCTTGTGGCCTCTGCATGCTTTGAAAACTGTTGTTTTGTTTAGTAGACTCTAATAATGACTCTCTAGTGAGAAAACACACATTTTCTTTGAGAAAGGATAAGTGGATAAGGCTTCAGTTACCCACTTCTGTCTCCAGAATGCCTGCCACTCAACAACAATGGTAATGTTAAATATTTTAAGACATCCCTTTGTTTAGTTTTTTGATTTTCCTGCTAAGGGAGATCCTCAGGAAATCTGTTACCAGTTCCTGTAAAATACCCGGAGACAACAGGTAAGAAGTATAAATCTGGGTATCAGTACTCATGATTAGCCCAATGTGCAAGAACAGTTCAACACATCCAAACTAGAAGGCACACCACAGCAACAGCCTTGCCATGACACTTTTAAGATAAATTTTTACAAGGTGTTTAAAAGAAAGGACTGATTCTAACCTCTAATAAAGTATTTCATCTGTGATAAACATCCAATAAAAAGTGAAGGCTTAAATTAAAAATAATTTATGAAACCCCTGATCTTTAGATTTGAGGCATTTTCTACGATTTAATCTTGTACCACAACACAGTAGCTCAACCACACTTTGAGACTCTGTAGAGAGTGGAAATGCCTTGGCACAAATGAGGTGGTCTGACATCAAAGCCCAGAGATACTAAAGTATTTGCTCAGGTTCCCTATCTGTAACATGAGGATGCTGAACTTGATGACCTGAGATGTCTTTCATTTGGAGGCTTCCACAAGCCCCTGTGGTCTGTGATATCGTGGATGCTCTGCTTCCTGACACACGTGGGTGGAGTCACCAAGCCAGGGGACCCAGCCTGTGACTTTTGGCCACCCTCTCTCCACCTCCGTCACTAGCCTCTTTCCACCACGCCAGCCCAAATTGTGTTCTGCAAGCTCTTTCCTCATGTGAAGTTGTGTTCAAGATCCATTTTCTGCGTCTGGTTGAGGCTCTTGGCAGCTCACTTACTGTTCTGTATTTTAGTCATGGTGATCAGCAGCTGCACTTCTAAGAGATAGCCCATAGCTGGAATTTGCACTTCACAATTGCTTATTGACTTTTTCCACTTACATATCCAAAAATAAACGTTATGATGAAAATGAATTGCCTTGGGCAGTTTTAAGTAGGATAATTATCTTTTTCAAGTAGCTTACAATGTAATGATTTTATCGTAACATCTAAATCATCTTTGTATGATTTTACATCTTTACATTGTTTCATATAAAACATTAAATAAGAAACTCAGTTGTGTATGCTTTGATTTTTGTAAATTAAAATAAAAATGCAATTATTTGTGCTCCCTGCCTCCTGGCCATGTATGTGTGTGCCATGATGAGAACAGAGGACAGCTTGTAGGAGTCAGTTTTTCTTCAAACCCTCATATTTGGGGATTGGGGATCAAACAAATTCCAGTCACTGAGAAGCAACGTTATCAACTGAGCCATCTCACAAACCTTCTTAATTAGAATCTAACAAGCTATTTATGAAGATGTCCTGATATGTGTGCCCCTTTTCATACTTGTATGAATGTACATGTCAAATAAAATCCACAACATAGCTGTGTATCAGGAGCTCTATACTCTGAAAACCAGAGATACACTAGTTACACATATGAAATATTAGTAACACTAGTGCTTGCTTGTTAACATCATTGATATTTCTTTTTATTATATCCTTTGCTTTGTTATTAACATGGAGTTCATTATATATAAAAGCAATTAAGACTTTACGATTTTTATTGCAAATATTTTATACTTTTTTTCATTTGCATTTGGCTTTGTATGTTATGTCTTTCTGCCTTACAAATGTTTGAAATCTAAGAGTTTGGTCTTTTTTTTTTTTTTAGCTTCCTAGTATCTTATAGTATCTGGAGTTCATGGCATGTGGTTTTGAAATCTTTTATGGTATGGGAAGGGATGAGATGCTTCACAGGGTAAAGGCACATGCCTGAAACCCTGGCAGCCTGTATTCAATCCCTCCAACCCATATGGTGGACAGAGAGGACCACCCTGCACATTTTCATCTGAAAATGGCAAGCTCTTCCAAAAAAAAAAAAAAGAAAACATAGACACAAAACAATTTAATCTGTACCATATTTTACCTATGTGACAAGTTTAGTTTTGTTTACCAAGTCAACAAAAACTCTAATTTTCAAACTATCTTTTCCAAATATATTTTGAGTCCATGTATTATTTCTTAAGTTTGTTGTGGTTTAATGTTTCAATTTCAAGCTTTTCTGAGTTAGCCATGTTCTTGGGCAATTTCACACATGTTTATAACGTATAGGAATTTCTCCTACACTCTATTCTCTCTTATCTTTCTTTCATCCCAGCCAATGCGCCCTCCTCTCCATGAACCACTTTTCCACATCCCTAACTTTCTTCTTCTCCCCTGATCCACTGAGTTTATCTAAGCCCATCTGTATGATCATGGGTTTGAAGCTTTCCATTGGTACTTGGTAGGCTGAACAGTGGGAACATAACTGAAAACAATGGCTCCATCTCCCAGACTGCATCAATAGCCAATTAGCTGAATAGGGGTGGGTAGAGCCCCAGGGACCTCTCCCCATGAATGGTTGATTGTTGACAAGACTGGACTTCTGCAGGTCCAGTGCAGGCAGCTGTTCACTTGGCATAAAAGTTGCTGCCGTGAAATAATATTGTCATGGCTGTACCACACTCAGAAGACAGGGTTTGGCAGAAAGTCTTCTAGCCCTCTAGTTTTTATATTCTTCTGCTCCCTCTTCCTCAATGTTCCCTGATTCTTTAAATCACTGTTTTTGTACTTGAAATTTTCTGGCTCTGAATTCTCTACAGCATGACTGTATTTCTTTCTATTAGTATGGTATTTATCCTGGTTGATTTATTTCTGTCTATATGTCACTTATCTGGGCCACACTCTTGAAAGGGAAAATCCAATAGTAGGTACTTGGTGGAGAGACTTTTGTGAATGGCATGAATCCATTTGTGAACACCCTTCACAATGGTTGAACTTAAACTTCAGCATAAATAAAAAGCACCAAGGATTTGCTTTTAAAAAGTGCTCTATTTTACTAATATTTGGTTAAACTAAATACATATCCTATGAACAACACAGCATGAGGCTAACAGAAAAGGGTAACTAAGAATAAGAAATTAAGAGGTCAGGGTTGTAGCAGAGCTGCATATGGACCACACCTGAAGTGCTCAAGGGTCTTTGGGTCACTCATGGGCTCCCAGACTCTATATGTATGGAACATGCACAGGCCCAAGCAAGCATGTGGAAAGGAGTTTCTTCTCCCATGGAAATGGTTTATGTCACCTATGTTGACAATGTACCTAAGGTCTTGTCTGTTTGGCTATAATTTCTGGTTGGTGATGGCTGAAATGTCATTGTCTGAAAGGAGAGCTCCAGTGGGGACAACCTGGTCAGCTGCAGGAGGCGGTGCAGATGAGAGCAGGTGCACAGCGCATGATGCAATAACCACTCAGAGCTTCGGACACTCAGTATAGCAGCGGCCTTGTTGGATTGAGTCACATGTGGAGAAAAAGTGCTGGTGTAAGCAGACATCTTGGTCCAGTGGGGAGAGACTCCCAGCTTCCTGTCCACTAACTCTGCTCCTGTGATTGCCATGTAAGTCCTAGGCTAGTTCTGCATGGGTGAGGTCTGCTCAGTCCCATTGCTCTCAAACTTGCTGAAACCATAGATTCACAAGAGCTGGCCAGGTCATTCCTTTGACCCACCTCCTGCCTAGACACAAACAGTGCCTTGGATGAGACATATGGCTGAATCCTTATTTTCCCTTTAGTTTTTTTCCCCCCAAAGTTGCAAAAAATAGTGGCCTGCAGCCATTTGGAGAGGTAAGAGTAGGACAGTCCTGTTTGTTAGAGAAAACGGCGTGATGATGACAAATTGAGGTCTTCTACCATACTGTATGACTCACCCAACTCAAGGACTCTGCTTCCAGTCACTACACTGTGGAACTTCAAGCAATTCAGTTTGTTCTTAAATATCTCAGAATCCTTGTCTTGTCTTCAAAGTCCTTTTCTCACCCAACCCTTTCTGTAGCTAGTTGATACGAAGAAGATGTGGTTTTTCTCTCCTAACCCTTTCTGTAGCTAGTTGATACAAAGTAGAGGTGGTTTTCTGGTTTTGCTAAAAAGGGACAATTGGAAAATTGTGTATCTTTCTTTTCTGTTGTACCAGAGCTTCCTAAATCAATGCAGCCAAATGGTAGCCATGGAGTGAAGGAAAGCTGAGCCATAGCTGTCCCATGATATACTCTTGGTTATCTTTTGGGATGTTCCAGTCATGCTAGGGTGTTGAGAGATTCAACTACTGAGTTTGAAATATCCAAAAATATTCTGTTAGAAAATGTCAAGGCTGGCTATAAGCACTTAAAAATATCCTGAAGGACAATGTTGCATGTTTCTGGTGCATTGGTTTGGAGATGGTTTCCCACGAGGTTGCAGTTTAAGCTCTGGGTTCTTTAAGTTACCCAGCAGGCTCTCTGCATGTATTTTGTCTTCAGGCCCACTGGTACCACAGTAGAGAAAAGAGGAGGGAACTGCTCCTCTGTAAGCCTGGAGCAGCAATGAGATTCCAGCAGAACCTGAGTTGAGGAACAGACAAAACAAAATGGTTTTCGTTATGGTCCACAAATCTGTCAAACTGTACAGGCACATCTGAAGGGAAAACCTGAGGTGATATTTGAGACATGGCCAGGGCAGACTACAGTTTGCTCCTCTGATCTACTAGAGCATCTGGTGCAGAGAAATGACTTAGCTACCTCTGCACTTTCCCCACCAAGCCATTTAGCTCGTAGTCTAAAGTGTATACTGAAGTTCACTTTGGGGTTCGCTTTCCAGCATGATATTTTTCTGGGGTGTCACTATCTTTAGGGTGTTTAGAGGTACCTGTTGGTAAACCAGCTCCTTCTGTGTGATGGTGATGCCGTCCTTGAAGAAACTGACAGCACTGACTACCAGGTGTGGTTTCTCATGACAGATATCGGTGTTGCCTGGGCCACATGCAAAGATTCAGATTTGGCTTTGTCTCCCTTCTGTGGCACACAGCTGCTGTGTTTCATCTCTGGCTGGCCGGGAGCACCTACTCTTTCATACTGAGAAAGACAGAGTGTCTCTGTCATCAGGGGTTCTGAGGGCTCCAGAAGCCTCCAGGGTTACTTGGAGAAAAGGTTAGAATCAAAGAAAAAATCCCCTCACTTCTTTCTTGTATCAGTTCATTTAACCACTACTATCAAGTCATGGGCTGTAAAAAGATGTATAAAATGTATGCTCTTTCTCCACCCCTTCCTCGCATCCCTTCAAAATACCACATTCTTCTTGCTATATTTTTCTCTCTTCAAAAGCCACCTAAGTCTCAATGGAGGAGAGCAGAATAGAATCAGACACAGTGCACCCCTTTTTCCATTTTTTTTCAAATATAAAGTTACTGCCACAGACGACAGAGCCTATGTCTTCTGGATAATTCAAAATAATAGAAGAGAGTGATTGCATCCCATGGCTGCATGTTGAAATTGCCCATTGTTGCATGTTGGAATTGCTTGGGGAGTTATTTTAAGTTTTTGACATATAAAAAGACATATTTATTCATAACTCACCATTATGATATCCTACCTATTTCTCTTTTCTTAAAGTTCTAGATGGAAACCAATAAGCTTGAAATGTTCCTTTATTACCCAGTTCTTCAGGGATGCATGGCGTTTAAAATGTCATATTATTTTTGTACACTTGTGTAGCAAGGCAGTGTGAGGTCACTGTAAAAGTTATAAACATGAAATAGTTACCACAAAGTTTCTGTGGCTTAGGCGGTCATGTGCTTCCTACAGTCCCCATATCTACTACAACAACCTTTCAGACCAGTGCAGTAATGTCCCCCATCTCTTAGAACTCATAGGTGGGATTTACATACATGGCTCTTCTCTAACAATGATATCAGTATCTTTAAAGTATATTTAAAAAACTTCAAAAAAGAATATAAATAGCAGAAGGATCTTTCTTAAACCAAAATCAAGCCATTCTTTTTAATCTGCTCTGTAACAAAGATGTTAATGATGTTTGAATCTAATTTTGTATAAAGAATAGGCAATCATTCTTCCACTACTTCTCTGTTCTCACTCAGGGACACTCAGTGACCCTACTAGAGAAAGAGCTTTGCTCTTTTCTTCCTTTGCTCTCCGTGTTATTTTTGGATCCTGTAATCAAATGAGGCAGTCCTGGAATGTGAGGTTTGTTTTATGATTGTGGCACACCAGGAAGGCCGGCAGCTCACCTGCCCTACACCCCAGCTGATTCTAGCTGCGAAAGCTCCCGACACCTGTGCCTGTAATAAAAAGCCCACAAAAGCAAAACAAATCATGCTTCTACCTCCATTTCTCCTGTGCATTAAAGGCTGATCACCCAAAGTCATGATCCCGGCTCTGAATTGGCTTGTGGCATCTGATCTGATGGAACAAAGAGAGATCAATAGCCGCCACCATAAAAAGTCAATGGAACATAAATTAGGAAAAGAATATTTTCTAACTCTGGCCCCAAGCAGGGACTGGCTGGGTTCAAACTGTACTTTTGGTCAATGAAAAACAGAAAGCAACTTTATTTAACAGCGGGGTAGGCTACCCTGGGATTCTATTTTGTGCTATTCTGACTTCTCTTTATTGATCTCCAAATAATGAATTGAAGCATGATGGTCCTCTCTAAAGTCAAGCTTGCTACCAAACATTGTCAGGAAGTTTCTAACTGTGGAAAGAGAATTATGTGAATCTAAGCCACAACCTGGGGGCTTCTGGCAGTAGGCAATTCGAGAATCTATGGATGGATCTTGGTGAGCTCCAAGGCAGTCATGTTAATACGTACAGGAGTGTTTTAGAGGTACAACAGGACGAGCAAACTTGAAAAAATACCAAAAAGAAATATTTTCTTTTTGGATGAATTAAAGTAGCATAGAATTAAGGTTGTAGTTCAGTGTCAGAGACCCTACCTAGCACGTGCAGGCCTTGAGATTGGTAGCCAGCTCTGGAACAAGCAAATTAGATATTAGGGGGACATGATTCAAGAAACCCATGAGGACATCCATTGCGTGATCACCCACTTTTCACCAGTCACATGACAACAAAGCTACTCCCATCTGATTTTTCAAATGTGCTCACATATACTTCAAAAGTAATGCAGAGTCTAGGTAGTTTGTGATCATTGTGATAAGCAAATAACATCTTTCCCACTATTGTTTGGATTCATTAAAGTTATCAGCAAATTGGATTAGAGACATGGCTCAGAAGAGGACCTGAGTTTGTTTCCTAACATGCACATCAGATGACTTACAACTGCCTGTTCTGTCTCCAGGGGATCTAATGCCTGCTCTTGGGATCAGTGGATACCCACAGTCATCTCTCTCTCTCTCTCTCTCTCTCTCTCTCTCTCTCTCTCTCTCTC
>NC_022015.1:48411351-48424490 GCF_000317375.1 Microtus ochrogaster | reverse complement strand
ACACACACACACACACAAACACACACACAAATAAAAATAAATCTTAAAATTTATCAACAGAAGTTTAATGCAAATAGAGCTCACAGTGTCACATTAACTACCAATCTATCAATGTCCAAATTGCAGAGCAGTTTTATAGTTATAAAGAATGTCCTAAATAACCAGATCCATTGATAGGCAGACTTCCTTACCTACCAACAGGCAGTGCTGAATGGCTACTGTCCCTCCATATAGGCTAGGATGCTTCTATGTCAAGTGTACTGAAAGTCAGAGAGAAGGTAGACTGTGCTGATGGCTCCCTCCATAGATAAAGGATGAACTAAATATATTGTATTCTTTTCAAGATTTAGTTAATTTAATTTCTGTGCAAGTGACTGTATAAGTGGGGGCCACATGTGTAGGTGCCTTCAAAGGCCAAGAGAAGGTTTCAGATCCTTTGAATTGGATGTCCGGGGGTCTGAGGTAGGTGCTGGGAACTAAACACAGGGGCTCAGGAATAGCAGTGTGTGTTATCACTTGCTGAGCTACCCTTTAGTCCCACATATCTGTTTTATTTTTAAACTTAATCAAAGTTTCTTCCAGAGGAAGGATTGGACATTGAAGGTGGGATTTAAAGATAGTGTCTTTTTTAGCTGAGAAGGTAAATCCTTCATCCTTATGATCTGCCAATGTAGTGGGAGGCTGCTTGTTGGTTCCCGGCAGCCTGACTAGGGTAGACCCAAAATAATCACACAGAAACTTTATTAATTAAATCACTGTTTGGCCTATTAGCTCTAGCTTCTTATTTTCTAACTCTTACATATTAATTTAACTCATTTCTATTAATCTGTGTATCACCACATAGCAGTGGCTTACTGGCAAAATTTCAGCACGTCTATCGCTGGTGGCAACTCCATGACATCTTTCTGATTTCTCCCATTTTCCTCCCAACATTTAGCCTAGATTTCCCTGCCTATCTCTATTCCCTGAACAAGCCCAAGACAGTTTCTTTATTCATTAACTGATCATCTTCACAGTTTACAGCGGGGGATCCCACATCATGCCTTCTTCACATTCTTCAGTGTGGCACTGGCCTTTTCATGTTGCTCTAGTGTGCATCTTTTTGGCGAATAGACTACAAAACATAAAACTGATAAAAGTTACCTGAATTTAAATTAGTTTTAATCTCTGTAGATCAATGAGCAGAAAACATGGTGATGTTGAAGAAGCATAAGAATCTCTAGGAATCTAAGATAGCCCCAGGTATTCTGTCACAGGACAGAACCTGAGGCAGCCACAGGGTTGTACATACTCTAAGGTCACATTGTGTGGGAGAATATGGGTCATTCACATCACTCCAAACATCCATTTCTCCCAATGTTTGATGGTTGCACTGCTATTTTTAGTCATTTTTGTAACCTCCAATATTATAATCAGACCGTTGCCTATGACTTTGTCAATTTTTATATTGCCCAACTCCTAACTCCACTGTCTTCCTCTTGTTTTCTTTTTAAAAATGGCAGCACCTGTCTTCTTTTCCTGTTGCTGTGATAATACCCTCACCAGAGCAACTCAAGGGAGGAAAGGTTTGTTTCAGTCCACAGTTCCAGGGTCAAGACTATTATGACTGGAGTCATGGCCCTGGGAGCTTGAAGCAGCTGCTCACATTGTGTCCAGTCAAAAGCAGAGAGGGATCTCAGCTGGATGATGCTCAGCTCATTTTCACACACCCACTCACCCACACAGACACAGACACATATACACTCATACACATGCATGTACATGAGTGCATACACACCCCAGCTCACTTTCACACAATCACACGTACATACACACACAGCTCCCTTTCACAAATAACTCCCTTTCATACACACATAGCTCACTTTCACACACACACACACACACACACACACACACACACACACACACACTTCAATTCTAGATTAGGTCAAATTGATAGCACTGACCTTCACAGGGTTTCAATATGTAGCTCAAGCTGGTCTTGAACTTATGGTCCCCCCATTGCTGCCTCCCTAATCCTCTTTTTAAAGATGAATGATTTATACCTCCCTGTCTTAATGTCCCCTTCCTGAATGCTTGTGTCCTCCCTGAATTCATTTGTTGAAGGTTAATCCCCAGTGTGATGATATTGAGAAATTGTGCCTTTGGGAACTGATGAAAATGGAGTAGGCTTTGTGCCCTTTTAGGGAACTACAGAGACCAGAGTTCTCTCCTTCTATCACATGATAAAGTTCCTTGGTAAACAAGGAAGTTACTGTCATATACTATCTTTGGTGATAATTTAATCTTGGATTGCTCAGCCTATAGAACTGTGAGAGACTAAATTGCTGTTTCTTGTAAGTCATCCAGTGTTGTATGGAGGCCACTTGTTTGTTCCTGCTGTCACAGAATCAAAATAATCACACAGAAACTGTATCAATTACAACACTGCTTGGCCTATTAGATTATGCATATTTCTAGCTCACTCTTATCTCTTAAATTTTATATGTTACCAGAAGGCTTGTGGCCTACTGGCAAGGTTCTCCTCTGGGGCTCCTTGGCTTCTCATGACTCTGCCTTCTTTCTCCCAGCATTCAGTTTAGTTTTCCCTGCCTAGCTCTAGTCTGCCATATCACAGTAACCAAACAGCTTCTTTATTAACCAATGGTATTCACAGTATCCAGATGGCAATTCCACATCAGTCCAGTCTGAAGTATTCTGCTAGAGTGGCACAAATGAACTGAATCATCTGGTCCACTGTGCCAAAGGAAATAATTTGAATGTATCCTTTCAAGCCACAGGTAAAGACTTCCATGTGGTAATCTGCAAGTAGTTTCTAAAAGTCAAAACCTTCCTCAATTGCTCTCCATCTTATTCCTTTTGAGGCAAACTCTCTCATAGAATCCAGAGCTCATGCATGTGGCTAGTCTAGAGAGGATCCTGGGAATCTTTGTAGAACACCTGAGTTATGGAAGGGGGCCTCTGTATCACTTTTACATGAGTGCAAGCCTTCTGAACTCAGATCTGCATGCTTTGTGCACCCCAGTTTTGTTTACTGAGCCTTCTCCCCAGCTCCTATAACTTATAAAGAGCTGTTTGAGAGTTCCAGTAAAGTTGAGATAAAAGTCTAGCGTTTTCAAAGAGCCTGTCTTTACCCTGTCAGAGCAGTGCATATGCTGTGCCTGTACAGCATGCATTGTCGTGTCATCCTTATTCCAGGTTTACAGTTTATGTTAAGCTTCACCTCTGGCAGCATATATGCTATGATCTTTGACCAAAGCAGAATGAATGTAACACTATTACGGTACCATAGTTTCACTCTCAGTGCTAATCCTCTGGGCTCCTATTTGCCCTCCCACTCCGCTATTTACGCTCCAGTCCATGGCAGCTACTGATTGTTTACTCCATAGTTCTGACTTTTAAAAACGCTTTCATTCAGATGGAAGCGTGAACTATGTAACCTTTTCAGATTGACTTATTCCACTTGGCAACATGTATTTAAATCTTTTTATGTCTTTTCCTGGCTTGGTACTCATTTCTTATTGGTGATGAATAATTGTGCATTGTCCAGAAGTACCGCAATTTAGTTATTCATTTCTATTCACAAGCCTACTAAAGAATGCCACTTACTTCTAAGCTTAGGCAGTTATTATTGATAAGTTGCTATAATCATTCTGTGCAGGTTTATGTATAGGCACATGTTTCAGCTGCCTTAGAAATTTTTGTTGAAATGCATTCATGCTTGAGTTTCTTCCCTCAGCCACGTTCAGCAAAATAACAGGCTCACAATGGCACCCCTTACTTCTGCTACTGTGCTTTTGTTTTCTAGTATTTCTTTCCTACCATTATTAGAATTTTCGTCTTTCTTCTTATGTTTCCTGTCTTCACATGTGGTCTGCTCTGTCCATTTGACCTCTTAGCTTACGATCCCTAGTTGGTTTAAATTCTCAGTGTATCCATTCTCAAATCCTCTCCATAGCTGAGTATGATTTTGATGCTTACTTTGTCTTTTCACACTGCTTTTTTTTAAAAAAAGATTTTTTTTTCTGATTTCCGTATTTTCATTATAGCTTGCCTCCTTTCTTTATCTTCTTCCAAATTCTCCTTCAAATTCATGGCCTGTTTTTGTCAATCATTAGTGTATACAGATGTGTATATTTATATACACATATTCCCAAATATAGTCCATTGTGTCCATATAATGTTCATTGTATGTATGTTTTCATGGATAA
Source organism: Microtus ochrogaster (assembly GCF_000317375.1). NCBI lineage: Eukaryota > Metazoa > Chordata > Mammalia > Rodentia > Cricetidae > Microtus > Microtus ochrogaster. The sequence goes on along the minus strand of NC_022015.1, from coordinate 48,420,279 downwards.
CTATTTGGTACTGGACAGTCAATGGATGTGCTCTTCCCTGGGGATGACCACCTCTTCCCTGGGGAGGACCATCTCTCCCCACTTTCAGAGTCACTCAGTTGTCTGTAGTTCTTTATATAGGGCTGAGACTTCATGTGTTTTTCTCTATGCAGTTTGGCTGACAAGCACGGCAATGTGTTTTCTTTTACAGTTTTATCTTTTTTTTCTAACCTATATGCCTGAGTAGAAGGAGTTGCAATAAACAGACCTTTGATATTATGGTAGAAGTGTCTAGAGGATGGGGAGGGCTCTTTAGTCCTGTGATCAGGTCTGTGTTGTGACCCTGTAACTCTGGAAAAGAAATGTAGAAAGCGCACATTAATTTTTTTCTCCTTGGAAACCGTTTGGCTGAATTCAGTATTTCTCTTTCCCTAGTAATTAACTGTGATTAAAAAAATTCATCCACTTGGGGTCTGTTAAAGAATGTCTACCTGGGAGGGGTTCTGAGAGAAGGAAAATGAAGGGGCAAGTGAACTGATTCTATTTTAATTAAAAATAGTTTGCTCTGATGAGTCCTTTCTTTCTTTTTTTCTTTTAAACAAAGCACAACATATCTTCCAATTGTTCACTGTTGCTCTCACTGCCAGAGCAGGAGGGCTTGCTCTCTTGTCTTTATCATGTGGACCTGGTAGAGTTCAGGAAGCAAAGTCAAAGAACTTCTTTGAGTCCTCCTTGGAATTAGGTCCCCTGGAGAACTCTCACCCTAGCCTGTCTTTTTGGGGCCTCTGGCAGATTCTCAGATGCAGTGCTGGTCTTCCGCTTGACCCTGGCTTTCAGGAGGATGACCGCACTAGTAATCTGTGGTCCTGTCCAAGGCTGTGTCTATAATTTCGGGGCAGTGGTTTGCTCTGTCACCCGACTTCTCATGTCTGTCTAAGAAGAGGTACTGGTCTTCTGTTTGTTCAACTTTTCACTTGTTATTGCAGAGTCCAGACTCCCAGGCTTCTCACCTGCTGGGATGAACAAAGGGAAACATTCTTTCAAAAAAATTATTTTTGGTTTCTGTAACTTGCTTAGTTAGTTTCCCGATTGCTTTGCTATTCTGATATGTATTCTGATATGATTGCTATTCTGGGCATTAGGTTTTCCCTATTTCTTATAGCCTACAGTTTATGATCTAAAACATTTTCATACAAGTATATCATTGTACTTTGCTCACACCCACATTATCCCCTCCGGTTAACATTTTATTTTATTTTACTGATAGACATCTTTAAGCAATTCCTAAGAAAGGACATATGAGGAGCAAACATTTGAGTTGGAAATGATTTTATTTTACATGCTTGCTTGAACCAATAGTTTGGCTGTAGAATTTTGGATTTGAAATTATTTTCCCTTTGGCCTGGCAAACCTTATTCTATGGCCACTTAGCTCTCATTGCTGCTCATTGTAACACGGAAGCTGCTGTTTTAGTCTACACATGCTTTTGAGTTTTGTTTGTCTTTGGAAGTCTGAAATGCCACCCGAAATCTAGTTGTTAGTTTCTTGTAGATTTCTTCCACATTTATTTCATTCGAAGAAGCATGTCTTCCAACTTTAAAAAAATATTCCCATTATTCTTTTGATAATTTCCCCCTAAAATTTCAAAATTCTTTCTGTTTTTTTTTTAAATGTGGAAGTTCTTGATCATTTCTGGACTTGTTTTCCTAATTTCTAGTATCTTAGAGAATGCTTGCATTTTAATTCTAGTTTTTCAAAAGAGTTTTACTATGCTTGTTTTTCCTGTAATGATACACTTTTCTCACCATAACTTTCTAAGACAAAAATTTTAATCACCATAAACTGTTAAAATCATTTTAGCAAATGTGAGTGTCCACCGATAATTTCAGCAAATATTAGCTTTTGCCGCTCTTATCTTTCCCCTTGTATATGTGTCTCCTTCACAGATTGTTTGAAAGGAAACTGAAAGTAGAACTGTCGTTACCCCTAAATATTTGAAGTGCATCTCCTAAGAGTAAGGGCACTTTTCCCTAATATCATAACACTACTTTCACAAACAAAAAAATTATAATTAGTGCTATCACGTTATATTCAGCCTTGTTTAATTTCCTCAATTTTATACATATTTAAAATGGATCCATTTTAGATTTGAGTACTATAGTTAGTTGAGTTGGCTCTGGCTTTTGTTCTCAAAGGGGAACCTTCATCCTGGATTTACCTGATTTTGTGTTCCTAGCTGTTACCAAACATGCTCCTCCAGTCTTACATTTCTTATAATTTGGGCCTAAAGAATTTATTATATTCAGGTAAAATATTGTTACATGATTGCTTTGTTCAAGTTGTGTGCTTCATACCGAGTCATGGGAGAAGACACATGACATCAGGTCTTCCAGAGGTCAGTTCCATTGTGTCTGGTCATCTTGTTAAGGGAAGACCTCCAGGTTCCCCACGGAAATGATCCAAGGGTTTTGACTTTTCAATTAGTAAGGAGTTTTTAGGGCAATTGATTTTTCAAAAGTTTTGCTCAGTAGATGGAATTTTAAAGTGGCAAGAACAAAGCCTGCTTGGGTCAGCACCACGTTCTCTGTGTGTATGTTATGACTGTTCATTTGGTGCTTCTGTGGGACTCCTCACAGTTGGAGTGGGTGTACCTCTGGCTCTTTTGCCTGCTCTTGGAACTCTTTTCCTCCTGTTGAGTTGTGTTGACCAACCTTGCTGAGGGCTTTCACTTGTCTTATAGTATCTTGTTTTGTCCTGTTTGGCTGTTGTCTCTAGTAGGTCTGGTCTTTTCTGAAGAGGAAATGAAAAGGAGGTGGATCTTGGACAGAAGGGAGGTAGTGGGTAGCTGGGAGGAGTGGAGGGAGGAGAAAATGTGGTTAGGATGTATTGTGTCAGCAAAGATTCTATTTTCACTGAAAAATATTTTAGAAAATATTTATTTATTTTATTATTTTTTTATGTATGTGAGTGTTTTATCTTCATGTAGGTATAAGCGGCATGTGGATGCCTGGTGCCCATGGATGCTTAGAAGAGTGTACCAGCTCCATCGGAACTGGGATTACAGACTATTATGAGCCACCATGTGGCTGCTTTGAACTGAACCCAGGTCCCTTGTAAGAGCAGCTGGTGTTTCCAACGCCCTACAATATGTTTTTAAGTATCAATTAATGATGCCTAATCAAGTAAGTTTTTGTACTTACTAAATTGCTAAATGGGGGATGGAGAAATGGTTCAATGGTCAAGAGCTCATACTGCTCTTGCAGAGGACGTGGATTTACTTCCCAGCATCCACATCAGACAGCTCACAGTCATCTGTAACTAACTCTATGGGTTCTTATACCCTCCTCTGATCTCTATGGCCATTCATGGGCATTACTTACGTGCACACATGAATGCGTGCATGCACGTGCACACACAAACACACACACCCCAATAAAACAAAACAAAGGTAACAATAAAATATTAAGAATCATAAGGTGATTTTATGTTTATCTTGATTTACACTTGTTAATGGATGTTGTTTATACAGAAATTCCTCCCCCTTTTCTGTCTTTTTTGAGTTTTATTAACTACTCAAAGAATTTATTTTTGAGGCTGGGTCTTTGGTAGCTCAGGCTGATCTCAGAACTCACTATGTAGCTGAGAATGACCTTGAACTCCTGATCCTCATGCCTCTGCCTCCCAAGTGCTAGGATTACAGGTGCCACTGTGCCTGATTTATGTGGTGCTGTGGATGAAACCCAGAACTTTCAGTACACTAGGTGATCACTCTGCCAGCTGAACTAATCCCCATCCTCTGAAGGAATTACTAGTCTTTCTAATACTATGATTAATTATAGCCATTATTCTCTATGGTGACCATTTCCTATAGTTTAGCATTAGGAGGCCACAGATTAAGCTCACAATGTCCCTTTATCATGACTCAGTTGATTTTTGAGTTAGTTACTACTCCTTTGACACAAGCTATCTCGGGTGGCCTCATACACCTCTGCCCTTAGTATGGATCCAGTCATTTCTGCAGGAGGCCTGATGTCTTACAATGGGGACACTATCTAGAAATTAAGAGCTGAGTGCTAGACCTACTACTTAGATGGTTTTGCTTCAGGACTCTTCCAATAAGTAGAGCTCAGAAAAGCAGTAAAATCTCTGTGCTTTCCTTTACGTAAATATAACATTACAGGCTTTTAAAAGCTCCTTTTTAAATGAATTTTGTTGTAGCACTGGACAGTCTTGGCATCTGTCAACATTAACATAGCCATTTACCTGATCTGAGAGAATTCATCATTTCTAAAGCATGATGTCATTGCCAGTGATGCACGTACGAAGGGGGAGTCCTCGTCTTTATTGTTTCTTTTGCTTTTTTAGTCTGTAGCACAGTAAAAGCAGCCAGTTTACAGTACTTGAATAAATTCCTTTCTTTCAGTGCTTAACTGTTTTGTATAGTTAAGATCATTTGTTTCTGTTTTGTTTTCATTTTATGTTTTTTTCTGTTAGAATTAATAAAACTTTTGAGCAGATAAACCATTGACATTATTAAAGTTATTGTCTGAGCTTTCTGTACCCTGCTGCTTTGTGACACTGTGTCTAGGAGTCTGCAAACTATACCCTGCATCCTTCCCTCTTTCCTTCCTTCCCTGCTTGTCTTTCTCTCTTCTTTGCCTTTTCTTTTTTTTTCTAAACCCATGACCCCTCTGCCTGTGTCTCCCATGAGCTAGGATCACAGGAAGGTACTGCCATGCTGGGCTTTGCCATGGTTTTTAGGATGCTGCAGAAATGACAAATGCTTCCCTGCTGCTTCTCAGTTTCTGCTTGTGGGGCTCTGTGCAGGGTTTTGTTCTTGTGCTGCCACACCAGCTTCTGTTCTCATAAATGTCACCCAGGTTCCATCCTCATACATGTCACTCCATCTTCTGTCCTTGCACATCTTACCCCAGTTGCACTGTTCAGAAACCCAGTAAAGCTTTCTTTTCCATAGTCATTGATAAAAATTAAAAAATAATTGATATAACTGGCTATTCTCTATTAAAATTTCTCTAATGATCATAAAGAAATATATCTAAGCCATAACCATGGTTAACTTATTACCTAGTTAATACTTCTTTGCACTAAATTGTTTCTGTTTAAATATTGGTGTGAATGAGAATAGCCTCATAGGCTCATCTGTTTGAATACCTGTCCCTAGTTGGCAGAATTGTTTAGTAAGCATTAGGAGGTGTGGCCTTGTCACTGGACTAGGGGGATTTGAGGTTTGAAAGGTCCAGGTCATTCCAGCTCACTCTTTCTCTATGCCTTGTGATTGCTGTCTCAACATGTAAGCTCTCACCTACTGCTCCAACACCATGCCCGCCTGCCTTCTGCCATGCTCCCTACCATGCTAGTCATATACTAATTCTCCGAAACTGAACACCCCAATCAACTCTCTCTTTTATAAGTTGCCTTGGCCATGGTGTCTTTTCACAGCAATAGAAAAGTAAGTAAGACAGCTGTTATGCTCTTATCTCCTCACCTGATTTTAGCTTAGGGACATGATCCACACATAAAGACCATGAAAACATTGTTCAGAACAATATTCTAGCCCAAGCCTTTTCATTTCATTTCTATGTGCTTTTTAAGAGGTAGTAAATTCAATTTTGCAACCTGTGTATTTGTGTTTGTTTTCCTAAAAGGAACAACTCTCTCTCTTTCTCTCTCTCTCTCTCTCTCTCTCTCTCTCTCTCTCTCACACACACACACACACACACACACACAGACACACACATACACACACAGACACACACAGAGACTACAAATACACACATATGTACATATACATACAAACTTAAAAAAATAAAATAGAAAACATATATATTGTTCCATTCTTTGCTTATTTCATTTTTTGTTTACTTTTGTTTAAAAATGGTCTCATAATGCAACCCAGGCCAGCCTAGAATTTGAGACTTTTCTCCTGCCTTCATTTCTGGAATTCTGAGATTCCAGCCATGTACTACCACACCTGGCTTCCAGTCAATTCTTAGAGTTTGTTTCTTAGAGCCCTGCTTGTTCTGTTACTTTGAATAATACTCACATGAATCAATTCTAGCATTTCATTTTTTTTGAAAACATCTATGACAAATAGCTTTGAGCATATATTGTTTTGTATTTGGGCTGGTTCATTTTTGTTTTATGTGTTTGGGTGTTTCACTTTCAAATATGCCTGTGTACTGCGTGCATGCCTGCTGCCCACATAGGTCAGAACTGCTGGCACGGTAGTTATACAGGAAGTTGTTAGACAACATGTGGGTGCTGAGAGTCAAACCCGGGTCCTCTGCAAGAGCCAACGTGAAGTTCTAGCAGTAGGATTTCTGTCTAAAGGGTACATGCTTATATCTTATTATTATTAACCAATTTTTATAGAGTTGTGAAATTTCCCATCTCATCAGCAATGCGTGGAAGTTTTTCTTCCCAGTTTTGCTAACTGGGTGCATTGTTAACCTTGGGAATTTTGACAATGTAGGTGCAAAATGTCCTGTTAGTGTTGTCTTGGCTTGTATTTCTCTTGTGACAGAGAAACTGAGCTGAGCATCTTCCTTTCAGTGTCAGGATCACCTATCTGCCCTTTCCCATGAGCTCTCAGTATCCCACTGTTTCTTTCATTTTCTTTTTCCCTCTTTCTTCTTGGTTGTAGAGCAGAGAGCAGGGCTACCATGAATGTGAAATAAGTTGCAATAGTGTCTTTCCGGTTTGAATCCATCTCTTAAATTTTTACTATTGTTTTCTTCACACATATGTTTTGAACGTTTTCATGGAGTTAAACTTTCAGTCTCTCCTCTGGATCTTTTGGGTTCTGACCCAAAGTCAGAAAGCGTAGTATTGTGTCTGTAGTTTTCATACTGAAAGACCTATCTTTTCAAGTTCTAGAACAGTTCTTCTTCATAGTCTTTAAAAAAGTTATTATTATATTTTACTTTAAGACAATTTTAAAATTTAAATATAAATTTATTTTGATTACATTCCTCTGTAGCATGAATAGTAAAAACCCAGAGACAGATATTGGGGTTCACCCTGACGATCATAAAGCAGAGCAGCAAAGCCACTAGAGAGCTCTTACCTTTATGAAATTTTCAGACTAAAAAAGAAAGAGTTCCTGTCTCATCCTGCCTTATGTTCCTCTCTAGTTCTGGGATTAAATGTGTGCAACACCACTGCCTGGCCTCTGTGACTAACTAGTGTGGCTGCTGGGATTAAAGGTGTGCGCCATCATTGCCTGGCCTGTACGGCTGACTAGTGTGACTGTTTTGCATTCTGATCTTCAGGCAAGCTTTATTTATTAAAATACAAAGGGTAGAATCTTCTTTGAAAAGAAAAAAGGGAGGATATAGATATGAAAGGATAAAAAGGTAGATTATTGAATCTGCTTTAGAAAGAAGCTACTAGTTTTACCAGACACAGAAAGCAAGTTATGATAGAAAGTAAATTAGGTATGGGACTTTGGACTCACCAAGATAGGATAGATATGGAGTATTTTCTCTGAATTCGTCAAATGCAAATGAACAAGACATTGTTGATGCATTTATTTTCTCTCTATATATATTGTTTATAGTTATTGTACTTATTGTTTATAATTTTTCTTTTATTAGTTATAGCCTTTTTATTTTAGACAAAAAGAGGAACATAGTGATATTTTATTTGTATTTTATGTTGCACTGGACTTTTGTATATTGTATACAAATTTTGTATATCAATGCAAATTTGAGATTAATTTTGTTAGAACATACTGTACATATATTTCTACTCTTGCTCAAGGTATTGTACCTATACAGCTCATTTGATGGAGGAAGGTCATTGGTTAATTAAATAAAGAAGCTGCTTACCCTGATAGGTTAAAACATAGGTGGGAGGAGTAAACAGAATAGAACGCTGGGAGGAAGAGGAAGTGAGCTCAGACTCGACAGCTCTGCTGTCTGGAGCAGAGATGCCATGCTCCCTGCTCCTGGGCGGACGCAGGGGTAGCTCTGCTCTCTGAGTCACACGCGATGAAGCTCCGACCCAGGATGGACATAGGCTAGAATCTCCCTGGTAAGCCACCTCATGGGCTACACTAGAAATGGGCTAGTCCAGGTGTGAGAGTTAGCTGAGAAGAGGCTAGATAGAAATGGGCCAAGCTGTGTTTAAGAGAATACAGTGTCCGTGTAATTATTTTGGGTAAAGCTAGCCGTGCGGAGTTGGGTGGGAACGCAGCCCACCGCAGCTCCTTCAACACTCATTTAACAATGTAATGCAAATGTCTAGTCCTAACTCATTTAACAAAGCTAATTCAAGACAAGGCAGGCCAGTCCTTCAGAACATCCTGCTTCACAGAAAAATCTGTTGATTATGCTAGGCTTATAGGCCAAAGATGGATACCCCAGTGTCACATATTAACTTTGGATGACTGTCCAGGCAATAAACTATTTCTGTCATTTTTCACGTATTTTGGAAGTTGCTTGTTTTTGCTTACTGCTTACTCAGTTAATATTATTTTCTTCTTGGGTCTTTGAGGGAGTTGAAGACTAGATAGTTACAGTTTTTCTTACTTACCAGACTTCAAGAATCATATTGAGTAGGTATGCAGAGAATGGACAAACTTGTCTTGCTCCTGAGATTAGTGAAATTGTTTTGAGTATCTCTCTACTTAAGGTGATGTTGGCTATGGGCTTACCATCAATTGCTTTTATTATGTTGAGGTATGTCCTTGTATCCCAGATCTCTTCACAACTTTTATCATGAAGAACTGTCAGATTTTGTCAAATTCCATCTCTGCATCTAATGAGATTTTTCTGTGGTTTTCTTTTCATTTGGGTTGTTTATATGATATATTACATTATTTTTATATATTACATTATTTATTTATGTATGTTGAACCATCCTGGCATCTCTGAGATGAAGTCTACTTGATTATGGTGGATGATCTTTTTGATGTCTTCTTGGATT
>NC_022015.1:48394993-48410643 GCF_000317375.1 Microtus ochrogaster | reverse complement strand
TCTTATTGATTTTCTTCAAGAACCAACTTTGTTTCATTGATTCTTGTATATTTTATTTGTTTCCATTTTATTTATTTTAGCTCCAAGTTGGATTATTTCTTGCTATATTTCTAACCCTTTGGTTGTGATTTCTTATCTATTTCTAGAGTTTTCAGTTGTGCTCTTAAGTTGTTACTATAATATCTCTCTAATTTGTTTTTTATATGGGCATTTAGTGCTATGAACTTGTCTTTTAGGACAGCCTTCATTGTGTCCCATGAGTTTGTTTATGTTGTGTATTTATTATGTTAAAATGCTATACCAACTTTCTTCTTAAGTCTCTTTGTTTGGAAAGTATTTTTCAATCTATTTTTTTATTTTCAGGTAATATCTATCCTTGATATTGATATGTGTTTCTTGAAGATAGCAGAAAGATGGATCCTATTTTTGAATCCATTTTGTTAGTCTGTTTTTTATATTGAGAATTGAGGCATTGATCTAGAAAAATATCAATGACCAATTATTGTTGGTTCCTTTTATTTTATTGTTGTTCTTGTTGTTGATGTTGTGTGTGCAAGTGCACGCTTCCTTTCTTTTGACTTTACTGGTCCAAGATTATTTATGTTTTGAATATAGTTAACTTTTTTAGGTTGGGGTTTTCCTCCTAGCACTTTCTGCAGGGTTAGATTTGTAGATAGATATTACTTAAAATTTGGTTTTATCATGGGAAATTTGTGGTGATTGAAAGGTTGGCTGGGTAGAGTAGGCTGAACTGGCATCTGTGATCTCTTAGAGTCTGAAGCACAACTGTCTAAGCCATTTTGGGTTTTAGAGTTTCCATTGAGAAGTCAGGTATAATTCTAATAGGTTTGCCTTTATATGGTACTTTTTCTTTTTTCCATGTAGCTTTTAATAGTCTTTTTTTTCTATATGTTTAGCATTTTGATTATTATGTGGTAAGGGTACTTTCTTTTCTAGTCCCTTCTATTTGGTGTTCTGTATACTTCATACATTTTGGTAGACATCTCCAACTTTAATTTAGGGAAATTTTCTTGAAAATATTTTCTGTGCCTTTGGCCTGTGTATGTTCTTTTTTCTCTCTTCCTATTATTCTTAGATTTGATCTTTCCATAGTTTTCCAAATTTCCTTGATGTTTTGTGCCAGGAATTTTTTAGATTTAACATTTTATTTGACGAGTGTACTGTTTGTTCTATTGTATCTTCAATGCTTAAGGTTTCCCACTTTCATTTCTTGTATTCTTTTGAATATGAGAAGCTTTTCTCTGTGGTTCCTGTTCAAGTTTCTAAAGTTCTTACTTCCAGGTGTAGACAGAAGTTTCTATCCTGCCTGGTCCTGCAGCTATTCAGTCCCAAAGAAACACATGGAGGCTTATATTAGTTATAAACTGTTTGACCTATTAGCTCAGGCTTATTATTAAATAGCTCTTATAACTTAAATTAACCCATAGTTCTTTTCTATGTTTAGCCACATGGCTTGGTACCTTTTCTCAGTGCAGCATTTTTATATTGTTTCCTCTGTGTGGGTGGTGACTGAAGACTGAACTTTTCCTCTTCCTGGAATTCTTCTAGTTTGGTCACCTTACCTATACATCCTGCCTGGCTACTGGCCAATCAGCATTTTATTAAGCCAATATGAGTGATAAATATTTACAGGGTACAAGAACATTATCCCACAACATCCAGGTTTGCTTCAATTTGCAAATCAATAGATTTCTATTGATTCTCTTTCCACTTTTAGATCTTAAATAGTTTTATTCATTTCCTTCCACTGTTTGTATTTTCATATATATATATTTTAAAAGGGGCTTTATTTGCTTCCTCTTTAAGGACCTCTATCATATTCATAAAGAATAAAGTCTTTTTCTGTGCTTCAAATATTTTGACCTACTCAGGGTCTGCTTTGGCAGGGTTCCTGGGCTCCAGTGGAGACATATTGCCCTTGCTGTTATTGATAGTGTTTTTATGCTGGCATCTAGGAATCTGGGATTGGGAAAATTGAAGACTGTAATTCTAGGTGCTGATATATAGTATTACATTTATTAGGTGAGTGTTTTATTCCTTAGTTTCTGTTTTCTCTCTGGTTCTTAAGGAGAGTGTGGTAGCTGTCTGTTGCCTGTAAGAAAATCTTCTGGGATCTTGATAAATGTAGTCACTGGGGGTTTTAGGTAAAATATGCTTTTGTTTCCTTGGTAGAAGTGCTCTTCTTAGTCTTGCAAAGTCACTTTGTCATGAAAGTAATAAGTTCTGAAGCCTTCCAGTGAAGATCTATTACAGATCCCAAAGAACTCTTCTCATTCCTGAAATATCTGTTCATCTGAAATCAAGCCTTTTGTCCATTTTTCTTTGTCATCCTTTTTTTGTGATGCATATATAATATATGTAATATGTTCAGTTCATTTTATATATAAGGAAGAGTGAGATGGAGAGCGATGCAGAAGATTTCCAACACAAGGGTTTTCTCTGTGGTAGAATATTCAGGGACCGCGCTGGTATGCTAGGAGTTGCTCCATATGTTTGATGAAAAGGTCAACTTCAGAGGATCAACACCCATCTCTAGTAGCTGTTGTTAGAAGAATTCTTTTTCCTGTAACCATATGCCAGGATACTTTTGTGTTGAGAATGAAGGCTTCCCTACATTCTCAATGATGAAGCTCAAACACAGGCCATGAGCATGCTAAGTAAGTGCTGTATTTCTGAGATACACCCCTCGCCAAGTGTCTGTGCTGAAAATGCAATTTGTGAATTGGGAAACTATTAGTATATATAGATTTAAATTATTCCCCCTTGCCCTCAAGAGGTCTGTAAAACTGAGTTGTCCCTCTTGTTTTATGTCCTATGTTTGTTCTCACACTTAACTATGTCTTTGTTCCAACAGTGCACAGTTTTTATAGAGATATTTTCTCCTCCCTCACAGTTCTCATGTACAATATAGTCCAACTCCAATATTATCCTGGGAAACATATGAGGTTCTCTATGCATTTCTGGCCTATATTTTATTATGAGCTTATACTATTTATTTTTTGGCTGTCATTTCAGTGTGTTTTTGGATAAAAACAGAAGAAGATCACCTGTTCAAACTATGAAGCTGGAACCAGACGTTTGTTTCCCACTAATCTAGGAAGTCAGGTCATATGAGTTTTACATCACTGCTGGTCTAGTAAGTATTATATTTTGAACTTGGCTTAGTCTTGGTCAAGTAAATTGATTCTGTGTTTGTAAAATTTGCTGGTTTTCAATTTTTATTTAGTATCATGGGTGACAATCCCTAAAAGGGGGCTTAATTCACTTTATTTTTCTCATATAAAACTCTACAGTGATAACCATACTGGATCTTGCCCAGAGATTCTGGTGTGAGTTTTGCAAGATGGTCAGTTAATTACTGATAGGCAAACTTGGTAAATAATGTCTCTTTCCAAAGACTGTGACAGAGGTACCTGTAGGTCTTTGAGATGGTAAAAATGATAGTCTTGGGAAGGATGCCCAGGATGGTAGTATAGGTGCTGGCCTAAGTGTAGCAGTCTTCAAAACTAGCCACAAGAAGAAGCTCCGTACATACAGAGGCCGTGATGATGCCAGACTCAGATGATTGCAGCGTAATACCTCCATTTCCTTCACTTTTCATGTGCGGGTGTTCAACTGTCTGATACTGTTTTCCTATTAATCTCTCTACACAGACCAATAGAAAGTTTGGTAAAAGAGACAGGACTCTGACAGTGATGACCACCTCTCTGGAGTACTGGACACCCTTACCAACATGACTGTTGTAGTGACCAATGGTGACAAACACCTTGAATCTGTTTGCTGGCTGGTACAAGTTTGTTCATATATTATTCTGACATGATCTGTAAAGCTGTGAGAAATGACCAAGGGATCAATCTACATTTCAGATTCCTTAATGAGCAGGGGAAACAAGTAGCTCTCTTCTGGGATAGGTGATCCAGCCTGGTGATGGGATGCACTTCATACATCTGGCCTTTGCCTCAATGCCAATATGCTGAGAGCCTCACCTAAAGATGATTGTTTCTGTAAGTGGAGGCTTTGAAATGTGGTTTAGTCATGAGGTTAGAATCGCCATCCCTGGGGTTAATGCCTATCCTAGTCCATTTTGTGTTGCTATAAGATAATGCCCAAGACTGAATAATTTATGAACAATGGAAATTCACTTGTCTTGTGGCTCCAGAAGCAAGGAAGTTTAAGGATGTGGTACTGATGTCTGGCAAAGGCTTTCTTGTTATGGCATTCTATGATAGAAGGCAGAAGGACTAGAGAGTGTATGGGACAGAGAGAAGGTGGTGAGAAACTTGCCTTTGATCAAGAACTCACGAAAAAAATAAATGACCTTCCAATTATGCCATTAACCCACTCAGGAGAACAGAGCCTTCCACAAACTAATAATCTCAAGATCTTATCTCCTTAGTATCATCATAGTGCAGTTAAATTTTAACACGAATGTTGGAGAGAATATTCAATTCATACTAGTATCTTTTTTTTTAAATCAGCCCCAGAGATCTAGCTAGCTCCTCCAATCTAAATGAAAATGTAACTAAAAGACATGTTTATGGCCAGAAAATGATCCTCCATGAGATATTGAGTTAGCTCTCTCCATTGATCTTTGCCTTTTTTTGGCCTCCAGAATGGTAAGAATTTTGTTAACTTGACTGAATTAAGAAACACCTAAGAGATTAATAAAACACACCTGTGATATCTGTAATTGTGTTTTCAGAGGTAATTAGAACTTCCATAGTGAGATCATTGATCCTTTGACATATTCATAACATGATGACCTAATTTTGAAATGATGAACATGAGGGTATGGTGAAAAATAGTTGGAGGGAGTAAGTCCCTGGGACCATGTCCTATTCAGCTATTCCAGTGGTTCTCAATCATCCTAACATTTAATACAGTTTCTCACGTTGTGGTGACCTCCAACCATAAAACGATTTTAGTTGCTAATTTATATCTACAATTTTGCTGCTGTTATGAATCATAATGTAAATATGTTTTCTAGGAGGTATAGGTTTGCCAAAGGAGTCAAGACCCACAGGTTGAAAACTGCTGAGCTATGTCTTTCTTGAATTTATTTACTTTTCTTAGCTTCTTGGCCATGCAAACTAATATGTAGTGCCTATAAACCACATGTCTATGGTATTCTATTCTATTTGTCTAAATGGGCTAAGACAGGTTTATGAGTGTCTTAGCTCCTGCTAGTTGGAAAAGCTGTGTCAGTCTGGACTTAGTCAACAATAAAGACATTTGAAGATTTGGATGGAGCTATGCACTACACTTCTAAGATGATTCCTTCACAGTACCAGAAATTTCTGGCTGGTTCGACCTCAGTTCCTCAGCACAGGAAACTTTCCGTTCTGCTTGATTATCCTTTTGACATAGTAGTTGGATTCCTCCTGAACCCATGACCCATGAGGGAGTCATGCTGAACCTATCATGTCTTTTATAACAAATCTTGGAAATCAATGATCATTTCCTCAATATCCCATTGGCCACACAGGTCAATTCTTAGTCAAGGTGAGAGAGAAATCCACAGGGCATGAATATCCCAAGATATAGGCATCACTTTAGAATCTGGTAGCTACAGATGGACAGGCAAAATTCAGATGGATGGTTCATGTAGGAAGTAGCATACAATGCTGAAGAGTTTCTGATCATGAAGGGCTGATTGATGACATGGAAGGATCTGTGTATACAAAAAGCCAAATCATTGTCTTTACCTAGTAGCAATAAGAAAACTGTGTGTTAGAATGAATGCTTTTCAAAAAGAATATAAATATTTGTACAAAATGACTGTTCTTTAATCTCAGTATTTATTCAATAAATATTCATAGTGGCACTTCTCATGTTGGACAGGAACTACACAAATTTACTTAATTCTCAGATAACATTTCCATTTTATTTAATATTAGATTACTATTTTATTTTGTAGATGAAGCAACTGAGCCTAGGATAGTGTGGGGTGGTTTGAAAGAAAATGACCCCTGAAGGAAGTGTCACTATTAGGAGATATAGCTTTTGAAGTAGGTATGGCTTTGTTGGAGGAAGTGTGTCACTGTGGGGGTGGGCTTTGAGGTCACCTATGCTTAAACTAGACCCAGAGAAACAGTTTACTTCTTGTTGCCTGTGGCTCAAGATGCAGAACTTTCAGTTCTTTCTCCACTACCATATCTGCCTACATGCTGCCATGTCCTGTCATGATGATAATGGACTTAACCTCTGAAACTGTAAGCTACCTTAATTACATATTTTGTTTTATAGGAGTTGCCATGGTTATAGTGTCTCTTCACTGCAGTAGAAACATTAACAAAGACAGAAGTTGGTACCATGGACTGAGGTATTGTTGTGATAAGTTTGATCATGTTTTTGTTTGGAGAAATTTAGACTTTGGTACTTTGGGTAAGGAAAGTAGTGAATGCTTGAAGCCCTGCTTAATGGGCCATACTAGTAGGAGCATGGACAACAATGGTTCTGACAATGATTTGAACTTTGGGGGCTGGCTCAAGAGGTTTTAGAGAAGAGTTTTAATATGATGTGATGGAGGAAGGTCATTGGTTAAAAAATAAAGAAACTGCTTGGCCCTCATAGGTTAAAACATAGGTGGGAGGAGTAAACAGAACAGACTGCTGGGAGGAAGAGGAAGTGAGCTCAGATTCCACAGCTCTGCTCTCTGAAGCAGATGCGATGGAGCAAGCCACCAGGTCAGATATGCTAAATCTTTCCTGGTAAGCGCACCTAGTGGTGCTATGCAGATTATTAGAAATGGGTTAGACAAAATATGAGAATTAGCCCGTAAGAGGCTAGAGCTAGTGGGCCAAGCAGTGTTTAAATGAATACAGTTTGTATGTTGTTATTTCTGGTGTAAAGCTAGCCATGTGGGAGCTGGGCAGGATGAAAAGCAGGCCCACAGCTCCAACAACAATGATGCTTAGAGATCTTTCTTGTGATGTTTTAGTGAAGAAAGTTGCTGTTTTTTTTTTGCTTTTGTATGAAGAGTCTGACTGAGGCTAAAGTGAAGAGATTTGAATTGCTTCTTTTACTAGTGTGCATGCTCATAAAGATTTATAATGAACAGTAGCAAGCTGAGCAAAGAAAAACCCCAATTGTACAACCAAGAGAAAAGGAGTACCAGGAAGTGGAATGGAGCTAAGTTCTGTGTTTAGAGAGATAAACAGATTAAGAAATTAATAAAGGGAGTAGTGACCTCAGGGTAAGATCTCACCTGGCTAAGTTTCCAATTTGTGCAAAGGAACTAAAGAAAAGCTTAGATTTGGGTGTGGTGGTATACATCTTTAATCCTAGCATAAGACAGCAGAGGCTGGTGAATCTCTGAGTTTGAGCCCATCATTGTCTACAGGGCAAGTTTAAGGTCAGTTTAGCTTAGGCAGTGAAAGAAACCATAGAAAACAGAAAGCTGGTGAAGATGTAATTGAATGGGCTGGGTCATGTTCAAGCCCCAGCAATTATCAGGACTTGGCAGCTTTGGCCACATGGTTTTGATTTAGAGTTAAAGATAGAATAAAGGGGTTAAGGAAATTTGCCTCTAAGCCTAAATCACCCCCTGAGGCCAGGTGTGTTTCAGGGGTGTCCCTGAGTAGAGGCTAGCGAGGTCATTGTGTGAAGTTGTGAAGTTGAAGCCTGGATTGCCTTGGAGACCCCAAGATTTGGAGATGCCAGAGCCATGATATACTAACAAGGGAAGCTACTAACAAGGAGTAGAACCGGCTCAACAGAAAGAAGTGTGTTGTAGTCCACAAAGCTGAAAGGAGTTGGAGTTCTGAAAAGCATTTTGACATCAGACATGGAGATGCAGCGTTTGGAGTTTGCCCAGTTGGTTTTGGTCTTGTTTTGATCCAGTATTTCCTCACTATGCTCCATTTCCTATGTTTTGGAATAATAATATATTGTGTGTCCTTGTATGGTGTATGTGATTTGATTTTTTTATTTTAATTTTAAAGGGGATTACAGTTAAGAGATTGCATGAATCTCAGAAAAGACTTTTAACTTTAGATTTTTAAAGAAGTGTGATACTGTTACACACTATTTGAAGTTGGACTGAATGCATTTTTGCATTATGATATGGCTAAAAGCCTTTGGAGGCCAGGAAGGGAAATGGAGTAGTTTGAAAGAACATGGTCCCCAAAGGGAGTGGCACTAAGGTAGTTGTGGCCTTGTTGGAATAGGTATGTCCTTGTTGGAGGAAGTTTGTCACTGTGGGAGAGGGCTTTGAGGTTTATCAATGCTCAACCTACACCCAATGAGGCAGTTCACTTCCTGTCACCTGCAGATCAAGATGTAGCTTTTTCTCTGCTCTTAGCTCCTTCTCCAGCATCATGTTTGTCTGCATGCTGTCATGTCCTGCCATGATGATATGGACTAAACCACTGATACTGTAAGCTACTCAATTCAATGTTTTCTTTTATAAGAGTTTTCACTGTCATGGTATCTCTCCACAGCGATAGAAATGCTAACTAAGAGAGGTGACCAGGCTGTCTCTTAACTCAGAAGAGGCAGATTTGAGTTTTATCATTTAGTTCTGTGCTGGCTCCCAATAAAACATCAGTCTGGGATGATAGGTAAAGACAGACTTGAGCCTTATTCTTGATAACATATTCTTGAGGATAGAACTTCAGGTATTTTTAGAGAGGATGACCAATCTTTTAACCAGCCTAATGGAAAAGCAGTGTGGCCTTCTCATAGCACAGAAGAAATTCTGTTATAACCACCAAGTGACAATGCTAGTTTCTGAGGAGAAATTTCTTTGCTTAAAGGATGTTTTGTCCATTCTAGTAATAAGGTGGAGATTTGTATCAACCCCAAAAATCCAGAAGGAGAACATCATGGGGGGATTCTGTCTTGAAAGAGCTTCCTTCTTATTACCAATAAAACTTGCTTATCCAGCAAGTCAGTTGTATTTTTTTTTTATGTCAAATATTACTCTCAGTAACCTGATAGTGTTTCATTGGCTGGCCATGAACATCATGAACATATATCTCTTTCATATGAGTATTCATCTCTTCAAAGAGTCATGTAGTTGTGTTCTCTTGCAACAAGCTGATTCCATTTCATGCATTTGGTGGTGATGTAACATAAGCCTATAATACTGTGTTCCTATGATGTTAGGATGATTTTGGTGGAATCCACTTGGGATAAGGTTTCAGATTGCTGTTTGTGTTGATCTCAAGTTTTCAAATATTCAGAATCAGGTCTATAACAACCATTTTTCATCAAAAGCTGTTGTAACCTGCTCAATGGGTTTTCAATGACATGGAATACTGAAGGGCTATGGGGGAACTAGTTTTGCTGGACAACAGTATCTTGTTTTTCTTTTTCATGAAAATATAATATTCAGCTCATCCATTTACCAACAGATAGATATTTAAGTTAAATGTTTCAAGATTTAAAAAAATACACAGGGTCATATGTGACTATTTTTTGAAAGTATATGATATTTGGGTCTATCTGTTACCTAGCATTCCACTATGCCTCTGCTCCTCCCTCCTCCCACTGGCCTCCTTTGTTATCCAGTCAGTTTCACTTCTGCTTTCATACCACCAGCGGATTATGATTTTATCTGTCTGTAATGTCTAGGGTCTATAAATGAGAGAATTCAACTGCTGCTTGTCTGAGTCTGACTTGTTTACTTAATATGATTACTGCCTATTGCATCAATTTTCCTGTAACTGGCATAACTTTATTTTCATTATGTCAAACAATTCCAGGGTGTATATAATATACATTTCCTTTTAACCTGTTGTTCTGTTACTGAATGCCCAGGCTGGTTCCACAACTTAGCTCTTGTGAATAGTGTAGCAATAAACACTGCTGTGCAAGTATCTCTGTGTTGACTTGGATTCCTTTGGGTAAAAACCAGTAGTTGTATGCTAGGTCTGATTTAAATTTTTTGAGAATAGTTCCTATTGATTTCCACAGTGGCTAAACTACTTTAGATTCTCATCAGCAGTATGCAAGAGTTCTATTCGGTTTGGAACCTTGCCAACATTTGTTTGTTTTAGTGTTGTAAAAAAAAAAAAGAAAAAATATTTTATAATAGCTTTAAAAGAACTTTCTTGAAACTATAAAGTAGTTACATATTTTTCCCCTTGCCTTTCCTCCCTTCGACCCATTTTATCCATCCCCTTTCTCTCTCTCCAATTTATGGCCTCTTTTTCTTTAATTCTTGTTCCATGTACACTCGCACACTCCTAAATATAAAAATACAATTTCCTTGGTCCTTATAATGTTGCCCATATTCTTATGATCCTAAGGCTGAGCACTTGGTCTTGGGTGACTAATTGGTGTGCTCTTTTCTGGGGAAGACCATTTCTCCCACTATCAACATTTCCCAGTTGCCTGTAGTTATTTGTCTATGATTGAGGCCCCAGAGAGTTTCCCCCCCATGCGTGTTAGCATATCCAGGGGTGTTGTCAACATAACTGCTTAAACAAGAGCAGAACAAGGATGATGCCAGTGTTGTTTGTGCCCTTAGTGCCCGTTTGACTGGGGCTGAGAGGGACTCTCTGATGAGCATTTCCTGGATGGCTCGTGATGGTGAGCCTTTCTTCATATGCTTTGTTGTCATTTGTACTTAATATTTTGATAACAGTCTACTTATTTCATTAGCCAACTTGTTAATTGGCTTGCTTGATTTCTTCTTTCTTCTGAGTTCCTTGTGGATCTGTCTGTTGGTTCATCTGTCCATTTGTCCACCCATCCATTCATCCATCTATCTATCTGTCATCCATCTAGTAGTATAAGTATAGGTATTAGGTATAGGTAGTGACATTTTATTTCTGTTTTAATAAAGGTTGCCTGAAAAATCAGAGTGCAAAATTAGCCACACTAGTCAGCCATACAGGCCAGGCAGTGGTGACACGCACCTTTAATTCCAGCAGCCACACTAGTTAGTCATAGAGGCCAGGCAGTGGTGGTGCACACTTTTAATATCAGAACTAGAGAGGCATATAAAATGGGAAGAGACAGGAACTCAGGGTCTCAGTTTGAGGTTTGGTGGAGAGCAGTGCAGTCTGAGGTTTGTTGGGTTGCTCCTTTGGTCTGAGCAATGATATAGGGGAGAACTCTTTAGTGGCTTAGCTACTTTGCTTTTCTCATCTTCAGGCTGAATTCCAATATCGGTCTCTGGGCTTTTATTATTTGTGTTACAGGTATAGGTATGCCTATATACTCAGGTACAAATCTGCATCAGAATCTGTCTTTTTCCTTTGTTCCTTTTCTATGAAGGAGTTTTCTAATTTTGTGAGGTCCCACTTCTCAACTGTTGGGCTATTTCCTCAGCAACTGAATTTATTTTCTTTTTCTTTAAAAAAGCTCAGGCCTAAGCCCATACCTTTAAATGTTTTTTTTTCTAGCCTTTCCTCTATGAGCTTTAGAGTTGCAGGTCTTACATTAACTCTTTTATCTATTTGTACTGTTCCACTTGTTAAAGGTATCTTCTCTTCTTCAAGTATATATTTTATTGGTTTTATTAAGAATTCAATGGCTGGCTGGAAACTAGCTCTCGGGAGGCAGACACAGGTGGATCTCTGTGAGCTTGAGGCCAGCCTGGTCTACAAGAGCTAGTTCCAGGGCAACCAGGAACTAGCTGTTACATAGAGAAACCCTGTCTTGAAAAACCAAAAATAAAAAAAAAAATCGATGGCTATAGCTTTGTAAGTTGATTGATTTATGTGTCTTTTTTTAATTTATTTTTGTTTTATGTATCTGTTTTTAAAACAATGTAATGTTGTTTTTCTTAACACAGCTTTGCAATATAACTTGAAATCATGTATTGTCAAATTGACAACATTTTTTTTTGTCTAGTTAAGACAAGTTTTATTTTGGAGAAAAAGAAAGTGTCTTCATTGAGGCTTTGGTAGCCCTCTGTTCTTTTTAAAATTAATTAATTCTTACATGTATGGGTGTTTTGCCTCTATGTATATTTGTGCACCATGTGTGTGCAGTGACAGTGGAGGTCAGCAGTGGCATTGATTCCCTGAGACTGCAGTTACGAATGGTTGTGAGCCACTGTGCAGGTGCTGGGAACTGAACCTGGGTCCTCTGGCAGAGCAATCAGTTTCTTAACTGCTGAGCCATATCTTCAGCCCCACCCTCTGGCTTTGAGTTTGTCTTTTCTGAAGACCTTGTTTGTTCTTCCACTAATTATTCTCTTTTTTGGACTTTTAAAGGATTTGTTCCTGTCTTAAATTCTCTTGTTTGCTGGTTCTGCATTTTTCTGTTTTAACTGTTGGGATGCAGGCATCATGAGCAAGGCTGCCATACCTGCGCCAGCTCCTAGACTAGTGCCCAAGAGTTAAACAGAGCTGCAGTGTCTACACATTCATTGCATGTTCAAGGTCAATGCTAGCATTCATTGCATGTTCAAGGTCAATGCTAGCATTCTTCTCGGATCTCATTTCTCCTAGTATTATGTAGGGACAGAAGTTCTTTTCAACAACTTGCTTTCCTGAGTTCTCCCTACTCATCACATTCTGATTTCTGAGTGTAAAGAAGACTGGAAGTGTCTAGAAAGAGGCACCCTCAGCTACTGACTAATGGGAGGTGTTCCTAGTACCCCGGTCTTTTTGTCCCTTAGTTGGTATTAAATTGTACCATTTTAAGTCTATCTTCATATGTTCAGTGTATAGTGAAGTGAAACTATATTTGATGTGCAAACAGACTGTAACTTTGCTTGCTTGTTTGTAAGAAGTATCTGAATCTCACCCAGTCAATCACAAGTGGACAACTGTTCAAATTGGACAGATAGAGTTGCGACCAATTGAACTATCCCTATACTTGCCAGCTCTTTTGTGTTTGTTAACCCTACTTATGTTTTGGAACCAGGAACTCAGGACCATTTCCGGTCTTGTCAATTTAAGATCAGGAAGCATATCTGCTGTAGGTTTCTATTTCAACTAGGGAAAACTCAGAAGTCTTTTCTCACAAGTTTTATGGCTGCATGGTGGGACTCTTTGTCATGCCCTGTGCTAGCTGCCTTGCCATCTGCCAACTCCTCATTTCACTGTGCTCTCATTTAATTCCCAAGTGAACCCTTTACATGTGAATACTGGTCTCAGGGTCTCTATGAATCCCAAACGAACACAGATGGGAAAATTTTTCATAAAAGTTTTAGAAAAGCTTTTTATATTTTATTTCTTCATGAGAGTACAAGTACAACTCTTTTGAAACAAAAATAACTTGGATAGAAGGTCACTCCCTTATTTATAGCTTAGGTTGGACTCTCTTTTGATTAGTTTGCATATTTTAATCATGCAAAACTACATCCATGACAAGCCTGGCAAGATATTTCCAGTGGTGGAATTGTGGCACTTATGTATTCAGGGATAAGCAACGACGTAATTGGGTTTAAGTCTTTCTCAACTGAAAATGTAATCAACCACTATGGTTAATGAAGCCATGGAACCCAGAGGAGAATCTACTACTTGACAGGGCCTCACTCTTGTCAAAGACCCTAAGGGAGGGAAGACCCATTCCTGACTCTTCTTCAATTCTGGTGGTTTCTGAAGTGCTTGGTGTCCTTGGTTTGTGATTGGAACCCTCTGCCTCCTTCCTCATGTGGTGTTCTGTTCATGCCTGTGCCTGAGGGGGTCAGTAATTGAGCAAGCTCCCAGCAGAATCTATCACGACCTTACCTTTACTAACACTTAGAACTAACTTATTTCTAGTTCCTCACATTCACAGGTGCTGTGGGTTAGGACTTGAACACATCTTTGACCGCAAAGACACAGTACGCTGCCCTGTTGCTCAGTCATGGGCAAGAGTGTCTTCTTTCCAAGCCCAATCCAAGGATACTATTGCTACATTCAAAACTCGTCACCAGCTGTGCAGGTGCTAGGTGATACCTTGGCATTTCTGCATCTCGTGTTGGAAAGTTGTGAAACGTATAGGTATATGCACTGTTTTTGTAAACTCTTCATGTTGTTTTGGTGCATTGAGATTTTCAGATTTGCGCAGTAGAGAGGGAATGTTTGAGACAGTGGGTGTCGTTAGCTGTCAACATTTTGATAGCTTCGTCTTATCCGTTGCCTTTGCCTCCCATGCAGTCCTCTACCCCAGATACTGTAACATTCCACGGGTTAGAACTTCAGCACCGAGCTCTGACACACAACCTGTAGAAGGACACAAATGTTAACACGAGTGTTATATCTTACTAAAATTTCCAGTGATCCTATAGGCCTTTCTAATGTGCTCTAGTTATCCTGAAAATCTTTTAGAAATATTATACTTTGATTTATAAAATAAGAGAATGATCAAAATTATATCTGAGGTTCGTTTCCATTTTAAAATTTGGAGACGTATTCCCCAACACTGCATAATAAACGTGGAGAAAACCCGCTATTGTAAGCCTTGAAATGCTGCCTGGTAATGAGCTCATTATTTGCTTGTGAATTCTGCCAAGCCCTCTCCCCGCGTTCTCTTTTTTTTCAGCCTGTAATAGGCGTATCTATTGTGCTACCATTAGGTTGTTATCTCTTGCTCCTCTGAAAATAGAGTGACTTGGTTCTCTAAGAGAGCTTTGTTCTAAAAACATTTCTTTTGGATGTGACTATAGACTATAATGTCACCCTAATCTTTCTGGGAGCCTAATAAGGAATGAAAAATGTTCTTGGTGATGATGTGATCGTAGGCTTGTCACTTTCTCATTTGTCATATTCTATTAGTTCTTCCCAGACCTTGGCTTCCCCTCTCCTTTGCCCCTGAATCGTTTGTACACTAGTAGATATACGCTGTCCCTCCCAGGCAAAGTCAGATTGCTGGCGTTTATAGCTGGCATTCATTAACTCCTCTTGTGTAATTATTTTTCATCTTTTCAAGCTGGAGATATAAAGATTACCAGCTTTATGGAGCTGTCATGAAGATTAAGTTAAGCATGTTAGATGCTTAGTAACTATGCCCAGCATACAAGGTGCAAAATAATGTGTAGCTCTCATGGGTCCAGCCACATCTTGAAGGCCTCTGTTTACTCCCGTTACAACACAAAAGCTGTACGAGAAGCAGTGCTGTACGCGAACATCTCTGCTTCTCAAGTGGGACTTTTAAAATTCAAATTGATTAAAGTCAAAGAATATTAATTACTTTCTCAGTCAAGCCAACAACTTCCCACAAACACTGAATTCATGTGAAGTGCCTGTTCTACACACAGTAAGACATAGACATTTCTTTCTGCCGTTGCTGAAGTTCTGTTGGCATGTTGTCCAGCGTTCTGGGTGTCAGTGACAGTTCTATTGCTAGAGGGGCTCTTGTTCTCTCTCTGTTCCTCTATGTTTTAGGAGGGAAAACTCATTCTACATGATAATGACTCATGTAGAAAGGTGGAAGACGCCACTGAATCAAGCTTCACTGTTATAAAGGATTAAAAAAAAAGTAAAAGTTTCCCCTCATACATGGGTGGGCATGCCAGTCTGAAAACGACACAGCAACTGTAGAAACTATCGTTCCTCTCCCACCCTATCCCCCATTTTAGATACTGGTTGTGTATCCCTCTTGTCTGAAAATTCTTTGGTGCCCTTCCTATGAAGAAGCAGGAAGTCCAGTTGACAAACGTCCTGTGTGAACACTTCTGGCCACAACTTTGAGCTGCTCCGGCATGTCCCTGCTCCCAAGTTTCTCCTGGAGGTTTTTTTTTT
>NC_022015.1:48387195-48392373 GCF_000317375.1 Microtus ochrogaster | reverse complement strand
GCCATTGTCCTTGGTTTCTCCGTCAGCCTCCACTGTCAGCCACATTCAGAGAGTCCGGTTTGATCACATGCTCCATCAGTTTCAGTCCAATAGGCCTTGGTGATATCTCATTAGATCAGGCCCTCCGTCTCAGTGGGTGGACGCACCCCTCGCAGTCCTGACTTCCTTTCTCATGTTCTCCCTCCTTCTGCTCTTCATAAGGACCATGGGAGCTCAGTCCAGTGGGCTAGAGTGATGGCTCAGCTGTTAAAGGCTAGGCTCACAACCAAAAAAAAAAAAAAAATTTTTTTTAAAGGAAAAGTCCTGATATGACATTTTGAGACAAGTAACCACCAAGATGTCAATGAATTCATTTTCTGTTAACCATCTACTGCTGGTCATGGGGTCTGACCTGAGGAGTAGTTTGTTTCCCCAGTGAGGCTTTCTTGTAGAAAACTAGACATTCATTTACAAGTGGTTATCAATTGGAGATAGCTTTGGGTCAGGGATACTGAGATGTGCCCACTTCCTTCATCTCTAGGATCTGATGTGTCTTAGACCCACAGAGGCCTTGTGCATGCTGCCTCAGTCTCTGTGAGCTCATATGTGTGTCAATCCTGTTGGCTTAGAAGGCCTTGTTTTCTTGGTGCTATCAACTATGAGCAGAAACAAGATGTCTCATATAAAAGCACCTTCTGATGTTTCAGAACAGATACATCTCTCCACACAGAGAAGCTCCATGATCATCAGACTTTAAGTCCAAAATGTATATTCCTTGGACATCAAATAAATAAAACCAGAGAAGGAAATTTGTGATTACCAATCGAATACCTTAAATATTCCCCATACCAAGAATTAGAACACAGAGCTCTGAGTGTGGTGGCACTCTCATGATCTCAGCGCTTGGGAAGCTGAGGCGAGAAGATCACAAGCTCAAGGCTATCTTTGGTTGCATTGGAAATTCTACGTAAGTCTGGCCTACAGAGTGAGATGCTGACTCACCTAAGTTGGGGGAAGAATTAGAGTATATGGAGACATATAATACTAGTTTCTCCCAAACATTTTCTAGATTTGAGACTTGGTTTGTATTTCAGTTCTTTAAAAAAGAAAATCTTATAATTCTTTCCTCCTTATCATATCACACTGATTATCCTTGAATATTTCAATTTGGATTCATTTCCCTCTCATGAATGTTTTTCAATACAATTGCAGCTTTGACCTTTAAATTTTGGTCAAAAAGGAAGGCCAAAGCCTTAATTTTCTATTTTCCACATCCCACCATCTCAGCTCCTTCTATGTAATACTTTATGATTGATTAGATACATGGGAATTTTGATCTGGTGATGAAAATGGAGAACCTAAGATGACCCCAGTGTATAAGGATGTGGATTCCCAGTATATGAGGATGTGGATTCCCAGTGTATGAGGATGTGGATTCCCAGTGTATGGTGATCTTACAAAATGCCGAGAGTGAACTGCATTAACAATTCTCTCATCCGGTACATCTGACTCTTACTTTTAAAAAAATGTTAAATAATAATTCTGAATGTTGGTACCATGTCTAATGTTGACATAGTGGGAATAGTCTCCTGGGTGATGCTTAGTTATTTGGTAATGGCCTGTTACTGGGTCTAGATATAGAGATTACAGCATAAGGAGGAAAAGTCTATTCTGGATCCTGGTTTCAGAGGTTTTAGACCATGGTTGACTGATTTTGTTGCTTTTGGGCTTGCACCGAAGCCATAAATCATGACAGACAGCACTTGGTGTAATAAAGTTTTTTATCTATGGCTTCATTGGATATATATGTATCTGACAGTGGATTAGTATCTATAACTTACAAAGAGTTGAAAAGAACTAAACACAAACAAAACAAACGGTCATACATAGTGGGTTATGTAACTAACTAGAGTTACATAGTCTCCTTTTCTAACACTTTCTTTGTCCTACCCTTCCATCTTTCTCTCCACTTCAATCTCTTTCCCTATTAATTTTCTATTTCCCTTCATATCACCTATGCTCAACTGTGCACCTTTATTCAATGGTCCTTTTTATAGTTTCTTGGATTCTTTGGTACTCCAAATTAAACACACAAATCTAAAGACTGACGCCAAGATAGAGTGGGACCATGTGATGTTTTCTTTCTATGTATGTCTTTCCATGTTATATAACTACATAGTGGGCAACATAGCTAAACAGAACTCTCTGAAGAAGAAATACAGATGGCTAGGAAATATTTTTATAAGTGTTCACCATCTTTAGGCATCAAGGAAATGCAAATTAAAACTACTTTGGGATTTCATCCTACTCCAGTCAGAATGGCTAAGCTTAAGAGACAGATTACAAATGACGGTGAAGGTGGGCGAAACGCTGTTGACTAAAGGGAAAATTGGTACAGGCACTGTGGAAAACAGCATGGCAGAAGCAGAAAATCAGAGATAAGGTTATTATATTGTCGGATTTATTCCAATTGTGGATATATACACAAATTACTCTGTTTTCTATTACTGATACATAAGCTCTTCTGTGTTTATATCTGTCCTATTTCCAATAGCTAGACAAGAAAATAGTCAAGATGTCCTTGAATGGCTAGATGGGTAATTAAAATGACATATTTATATATAATGGAACTTTGTTCAACTGTAAAGAAAAAATGAACTTATGAGGTTTGTGGATAAATGAACAGAGCTGGCAAACATACTGAGTTAATCCAGAGATGGAAAGACAAACATCGCACGTTCTCACGCATTTGGCATTGATCTTTCAATTTATGTGTTTAGTTTAGAAGACCATAGAATCCAAAAAAACCAGAAAGGGATTATTGATGGGAGAAGGATAAAGATCATAAGGAAAGAGAATAATAGCACACAGGTGATATGAAGGGGAATGAAGAAATAATGGGGAGAAAGTTTTGAGTGAGGAGGGGAATGGGAGGACAGGACAGAGGAGGAATTAGGAGAGAGACAATTGGCACAAAGAGTGTTAGAAACATCCTTATGGAAACCTACTATTTTAAAAGCCTCTCTCTGTGTGTTTCTCTGCCTCTGTCTCTGTCTCTGTCTCTGTCTCTCTCTCTCTCCCTCCCCTCTCTCTCTCTCTCTCTCTCTCTCTCTCTCTCACACACACACACACACACACACACACACACACAGAGCTTTTTACATGGTTCAGAAGTTAAGAACACTTGTTATTCTTGAAGAGAACCTGGGTTTAGTTCCTCGATTTCATATGGGGCCTCACAATACTAGTTTCAGGGGATCTTCTAATCCCCTCTTGTGACTTCTGAAAATGTCAGGCATGTATGCCATACACAAACAGGCAAAACACTCACACATTAAATAAATTAAAAATATATTAACAACCATTCATTTAGAATATTTGTCTTTAGTAAACAGCTGGTGCACACTTGTTCTATTTGGATTGCAGTTTTCCTTCGTTACATTAAAGTCAATGTAAATAATATAACCCAATGTCAGTCCAACCTGAAAAATAGATCTCTGACTGTTTGACTAGCTGAAGGGTGTTTAAACCTATAATCAGCCCAAATGAGAAATAAAAAGACAGCAAGTTTCCTCCTCTAAAAGAGCCAATAAATCATAAAATTAGGATAAAGTATTAAAAAGATTAATAAATGTTGGTTGGGATTCAGTGAAACAACCAAAAAATCACTCACACACCCAAACATCCAAAACCAAACCAAACCAAACGTTACAACATAACAAAAATAGTAACAACCCATCATGGTCTTGACCTCTTTGCTCATATTTTCATTCCTCTCTCTTCAACTGTACTTTGGCAGCTCAATCCAGTGCTCTGATGTGGGTCTCTGCCACTGTTTCCATCAGTTGTTGGGTGAAGGTTCTATGGTGATAGTTAAGATATTCATCAGTCTGACTACAGGGCAAATCAAGATCAGGCCCCCTCTTCTCTATTGCTTAGGGTCTTAGCTGGGGTCAGCCTTGTGGATTCCTGAGAATTTCTCTATAGCCGTGTTTCTGCTAACTCTATAATAATTCCATCAATTCAAGATACCTCTTTCCTTGCTCTCATATCTGTCCTTCCTCCATCTTGACTATCCCATTCTCTCAAGTTCTCCTCAACCCTCCCTTTCTCCCTTCTTCTTTCCCTTCCACCCTCTTTTCTTTCCCCACCCTTGTGCCTCCAATTTTGTCAGGTGATCTTGTCTGTTTCCAATTTCCAGATGGATTTAATATATGGCATAATTGGATGTCAACATGTAGAAGAATGAAAATAGATCCATATATATCCCCATGCACAAAACCCAAGTCCAAATGGATTAAAGACCTCAATATAAATCTGACCACACTGAACCTGATAGAAGAGAAAAGTGGGAAGTAGTCTTCAATGCATGGGCACAGGAGACCACTTCCTAACTATAACCCCAGTAGCACAGACACTGAGAGCAACAATAAATAAATGGGACCTCCTGAAACTGAGAAGCTTCTGTAAAGCAAAAAAAACAAAAAAAAAACAAAAAAAAAACAAAACAAAACAAAAAAAAACCAAACATAGTCAATAAGACAAGAAAACGGCTTACTGAATGGGAAAAGATCTTCACTATTCCCACATCAAAGGACTGATCTTCAAAATATATAAAGAACTCAAGAAATTAGACATTAAAATTCTAAATAACCCAGTTAAAAATGGGGTACAGAACTAAACAGAGAATTCTTAACAAAAGAATCTCAAATAATCAAAAAACACTTAAGAAAATGTTCAACATCCTTAGCCATCATGGAAATGCAAATCAAAACAACTCTGAGATATCATCTTACACCTGTCAGAATGGCTAAGATAAAAAACACCAATGATAGCTTATGCTGAAGAGAATGTGGAGTAAGGGAAACACTACTCCTCCATTGCTGGTGGGAATGCAAACTTGTATAACCACTTTGGAAGTCAGTATGATGGTTTCTCAGAAAATTGGGAGTCGACCTACCTCAGGATCCAGCAATACCACTCTTGGGAATATACCCAAAAGATGCTCAATCATATTACAAAGGCACTCATTCAACCATGTTAAGAGCAGCACTATTTGTAAAAGTCAGAACCTGGAAACAACCTAGATGCCTCTCAACCAAAGAATGGATAAAGAAAATGTGGCACATTTACTCACTAGAGTACAACTCTGCAGAAAAAAACAATGACATCTTGAAATTTGCATTCAAATGAATGGAA
>NC_022015.1:48380752-48386587 GCF_000317375.1 Microtus ochrogaster | reverse complement strand
TCTTCTTCTTCTTCTTCTTCTTCTTCTTCTTCTTCTTCTTCTTCTTCTTCTTCTTCTTCTTCTTCTTCTCCTTCTCCTTCTCCTTCTCCTTCTCCTTCTTCTTCTTGTATTTTTTCTGTTTAACTTAATCATTGATTTTATGGTCTTCTGGATTGTTTTTCCTTTAAAAACACCCAGTGCCTGTATTATTTTCTTAAGTTTTAAATGAATATTCCTACTTTTTAAATAAAATAAGTGAACTGTATCAACTCAATTGAAAATTTTTAGTCAAACTTAAAATTTTTGAAATCATCTTGTTTTGAAATGCTTTAATTTGAAAGAAAATTAAAAAAATCTTTTAAATCATGTTTTAGCTGCCTGTCTTTCTTCTTACTTTTAAGACAGGGTCTCTCTATGTAACCCAGGATGGCCTCCAACTCCTAGTCAGTTTGTCTTCATTTTCTGGATTGTTGGTTTACAGGAAGTTTGGCTTAAATGTTTTAACTCACTAATTCCATATTTTTACATTGTAATGTGTAGGAAAGGAAGGAGAAATTATACATGCATTTTTAATTTGGAAATGTTGACGCTACTTCTCTTGAGAACTGTAGTTTTTAGTCATATCCTATTTCTGTTGGTAACTAAAGCATTGAAATGCAGGGAGGTTATTATTTTTTTTTAAAAAAACATGTCATTGTGAAACAGAACACAGAACAGAATGAAAACATGTTGTTTTGCAAAGTAGTAACAAAATTCACACCTGTGTGCTCCCCCATAAGACCAAACAAGACTCAACTGTGTCTGTAAGGCTTGATTTATTTATTTAGAGGAAAACGATACTACATATGCCAAAAAATGTGACAAATCTACTTGGTGGGTGTACAAATGTTGATTATGTCACCCTTTGGATGTTCCTCTGTGTTCAAAATGGCTACAGTCAAGGCATAACAATGAAACAGAACTGAGTGCAGAGGTAGGTAACATTTTCCAGTGTTTGCGATAATATCTTAAGACAGTTTTTTTTAAGATAAAAAGGAAATTGGAAGAAGGGAAAAAAGGAGGTTAATAGACATTATTTATCCTTTTCTTTGTCTTAGTAGGATTTTCTTAACTTTGTTCAATCAGTGGATATTCTATTAATATGAAATAATTGGTGGGAAGAAAATTGTCATTTAGTGTACCCCCAACTTTACAGTGTACTGGAGTCTTCTGCAAGGCAGAGCAGCTGGCTGGGGTCATTACAGCCTTCCTAATTCAGTAGGTCTGAGATACACAACAAGAATTTCCATCTCTAATAAGTTCCCACACTGTCTTCCACTTGGATGTTGCTGCAGACCATCTTCATGCACATAAGATGTTTTCAGCAGGTGTTTGAGGTCCGCTGCTGCCGTCACTGCAGGTGAGAGCAAATGCACTCAGAAAAATTCCCCTTGTCTGATTGAGTTGCTTTCCACAGTTGAAGGACAGGTGACTACCAAACCCTGGCCCTAGAGAAAGGATAGCTCTGTGCTCTATGGTTAGAGCCTGGAGATGCTCCTAGCCATATCAGGCTCTCCCTGACACTTGTAGAGCAGTCTGAGGCTGTTCCTCTTTCCCTTTTTCTGTTTTCCATACTCAGCTTTGGGTATTTGGTGATGAACACAACTCCAATCAATCTTTAGGGTCTACAACTCCGTGTCCAGCTTTGCATCTTGGGAGTCCTGGCCCACATTGATGACAACATGAAACTTTTGCTTCTAAGGATGGTCTTAAGGTCATCAAGTATTCTCTGGGAGTGCTGTGGGTTCAAACTGAATCTGTTCATGGAGTTTTAACCTCTTTGATGAGTTGTGTTCTATCATTAAAGTTTGAAAGGCAGATTTATGGACTTATCATGAGCTATTTTTTTTTAAAAAGAGTTATGGTTTGCGTTTCTATCTTTTAAACATCTTTTAGTTCAAACTGATTGAAAAGAAGGAAAATTTGAAGTTGGTTGAATTATATACACACACACAGTACATATATTTATATATAATAGTTCATAACATCAGAATAATGGGTGTGTTAATGGCTCAAACAGTCTGTAGAGGGAGGGCTTCTCAGTTGGAAATATGTTCCTAGCCAATTTGTCTGAACGCTGAGCTCTCATTAGGTTTTTCACTTTGTAGCACAGTTGTTAGGCCTTCTAGGAAGAACCACTCACTTCTGTCCAAAGGGAACACAATTGCTGGTTCAAACGTCATAGCTTCAAATTGAAAATGAATTCAGAGTCCTTGCAATCCATATGCTGCCACCAAGTGCTGTTTCTCTTCATTTTGAATGGAAAATTCTTGAAAATTATTGCAGTAAATGAGAATATTGATGGGACATTTTGTCAGATCCAAGTCGACATTGCAATTTTTCCCTGTAGCTGATCAAGGAATAAGTTGCTCAATGTTGATAACGTGTTTCTTCTTCTGTTAGAGGTAGGTGGGTGGAACTATGCTCAGAAAGCCCAGCCACATGTCTCTAGGCAGGAATTCTGTATTGCTTTTCTATTGCTGTGATAAAACATCAGGACCAAAAGCAACTTATAGTAGAAAGAATTGATTTTGGCTCATGGTTTCAGGTGAAGAAGAGTCTGTCATGGCAGTCAGTACCAGGCACGGTGACTGGACACTCACATCTGGAACCACAGGCATTAAAGGAGGATGAAGCTAGGAACCCTCATAGCCTGCCTTCGGTGACACACTTTCTCCACCAAAACTGTACCTTCTAAACCTCCCCAAATAGCACCACCAAGAGCAGTGTTTAAATGCCCGGATATGGAATTCCGGCCATGCAGGAGAGCTCACCCTGGTGGTGAGGACAAGGAAGAGCTGGCAGGCTGACCAACCCAGAACCAGGGTTATTAGTTGGCTGATTCCAACATGTACCCCATCTGTGATCTGCTGGCACATATGAAGGGACCAGTCCTACAGACCCAAAGCTGAAGGATCTCCACGACATAGGGAGATAACAGGATATCCCAGAGGAGTTCCAGTGAGGGGCTAGCACTGATAGTGTAGCAGAAACCAGAGGCCTTGAACCAGACCAATTACTCTTTGCAATGAACATTTGCAAGTAAAGATATATGGATAAAAGGGTTTACTTCATGGCTCACTGTGTCTCACTACAGTTTCCATGATGAGATCGATTTTTCTTTCTTTTTTTCTATTATATTTTATCTTTTTTTGGGGTGGGCATTTGCAAGGGCAGAGGGTGGATACAAAGGGATGGGGGAAATGAATGGGATGGAGATGCATGATGTGAAAGACACAAAGCATATATAAGAGTTAAAAAACTTGAAACCAGTGATAGCTTCGTGTGGAAGGAGAAATATAAGCTATTTTTCTCCTTCCATATTTGAGACTTTCAAATTCATTCTTTCATCTGTAAATTGTATTTCATTTGTATTTTAATAATTAAAGCTTGCCTGGAGATTAGAAAAGTAAATCAGCCACACAGGCCAGCCCTGCAGACGAGGCAGCAACGACACACACCTTTAATCCCAGTAGCCATACTAGTTTGCTAGAAACCAGGTGGTAGTGGTGCACACCCTTAATTCCAGAACTAGAGAGGAATATAAGACAGGAGGAGATAGCGCTCAGTCTCAGTCTCATTCTGAGGTGTAGTGGAAGCAGGATCCCCGTTTTTGCACGGAGGTCTAGATAAGAGTCAGAGGCTGGCTGCTTTGCTTTCTGGTCTTCAGGTTGAACCTTAATATCTGTCTCTGAGTTCTTATTAATTGTGCTTCAGTAAATTTTAATTATCATTTCTAAAAAGAACTCATATCTTTTCAGTATCCCTGAGATAATAATGTCATTATATACTTTCCTGACAAATTATGACAGAGGCATAGTTGGCATTTTGATTGTACCAGTGCTTCAAAGACTAACAGGAGTGAGGAAACAGTCTTTCCCTAGATTATAGCTAACATAGAAAACAGTCTGGAACTAAATCTCACTAGTTATTCATGAGGTAAAATACATTCTAATACATTTGTGCATATGACTTATTGCCAGGAAAATTTCCCTTTTGGTCTTAAATTTGAAACACAAAAATTTCTATAAATCAAATTCTCTTATTAGTATGCAAGCAAAAACATGGAAGGTCTAGATTGCAGAATAGTACTTTTCTATATAGAATTCTAAAGGGCTCTAATTCTAGAGGTGTGAAATAAATCAGGACCAATTCATCAGCATATTCTATTGTAATTGAAGTTCAGTGTTCCAGGTAAGGGAATGCTGATGGAGGAAGGTCATTGGTTAAAAAATAAAGAAACTGCTTGACTGACCCTCATAGGTTAAAGCATAGGTGGGAGGAGTAAACAGAACACAATGCTGGGAGGAAGAGGAAGTGAGCTCAGACCGATAGCTCTGCTCTCTGGAGCAGAGACGCCATGCTCCTCTCTCCCGGGCAGACACACACGATGAAGCAAGCCGCCAAGTTAGACATGCTGAATCTTTCCCAGTAAGACCGGTGCTCACAGATTATTAGAGATGGGTTGATCGGGATATCAGAATTAGCCAGTAAGGGCTAGAGCTAAAGGGCCAAGCAGTGTTTAAAAGAATACAATGTCCATGTAATTATTTCGGGACATAAGCTAGCCAGGCGGCCGGGATGCTGGGGACACAGCCCCACAGCCCAATTACAACAGAATTCAGTCCAGCAATATTCGCTGAGGAAAGTGGGTAGAGGGGCATTGAAATGGTGAGATATTTTGTTTGATATGGGTCAATTTGTGTTTATATTCATAAGGTCTGAAGCATTGGAATGTGTTTTATTTCACTTGCCCCACTGAGTCAGTTATGTTCATAAACTTCATGCTGGGTGGATGACCTTGAGTTCATTTTCTCCTCTTGAAATTCTTTAATTTTGTTTATGGTTTGAATTAGTTCAGCCCATGGCTGCTTGATCTTATGTGCTGGGGAAAACATTTTGGTGGCAGGGTCTTGTGGCCAAGGAGCTTCTTCATTATATGGTGATGAAGAAGCAGAGAGAAAGCTGATATTCAGGCCATTTTCTTTTCCTTCCTTATTTGATCTAGACTCCTAGCCTAGGAAATGATGCCACCCTCATTTAGGGTGGGTCTCACTACCATCTAGTCCATCCTTTCTCGCATTTCTTCACAGATACACCCAAAGGTGTGCTTTACAATCTCCTAGGCACTTTTCCATACAATCAACTGGCTCCATCCTCTTAGGGTTATGCTGCTGTCCATAGTTGGCTTACCTTTCTGCCCATTGATTTTTCTGGTACCTAGTAGTTAGAGCCGGACTGGTTCAAATTCCAGCTGTTTGCACCAGAAAGCAGATGTACCTGCATGTTTCAGTCTGAGTCCTGAGGCAGCACTGCTGCAAACACGCATAAGAACCGTCATGATGAGAATGATAAAGTTTTTAGTGAAACAATACAACTGGTATTAGACAAAACACAAAATCTGAGTTGCTACCAATCTTGTGTTTCAGTAAAGCTGGGTTTGAGGCAGTGACTATGATGAAATGTTACTACTTTAAAATCAAAGTGGGACAGGAAGTGAAGAGCACAAGCTTCGAGGAGCTGTGCCATGCCCACCAACTATACAAACCCCACTTAGTTGTTTGCAGTTATTAAGAACAAATAAAAAAAAATATGTGTTTCAATTTGAGCACGGTGTTTTTCAAAGTGCTTCAAGTGGAAGTGTTTAGAATTAGTCACTTAACTAGTGGCTCGGTTAGGCGTTCATTTGGCGCCAGGTGATAGTAAAGGGTCCCTTGAACTGAGGACTTGGAGACAGAAGGCTGGAAAAATAAATATAATACAAATAAAATATAAAATATGTTCCTTAGTGTCTCGGTTAGTTTTGTGACACAAGCC
>NC_022015.1:48377706-48379814 GCF_000317375.1 Microtus ochrogaster | reverse complement strand
AGGGGGGAAGTCTTAGCTCACTGTGGCCAGCGCCACTCATAGGCAGGTGGTCCTGAGTGGCATAAGAAAGCAGGCTGAGCAAGCCATGAGAATGACAGTAAGTAGCACTCCTGCATGGCTTCTGATTCAGTTTCTGCCTTTGGGTTCCTGCCTGGAGTTTCTGCCTTTGGGTTCCTGCCTGGAGTTTCTGCCTTGGATTCCCTCAATGGACTGTGACCTAGGATATGTAAGTTAAATGAATCCTTTACTCCCCAAGTTGTTTTTGGTTATGCTATTTTATCACAGCATAGAAGTTCTCACTGAGACATTCAAGGTTCATAGAAAGATAGAAAAGCCTTCTACCTATGAAAATAAGTGTGACATTTCCCAGCTATTTGGATCTGGCTCCTGCTTTTACACAATTAGAAAATCTTTTATTTTTTCCATCTGACAAGTAGCCCCTCTTTGAGGGTGAGAGACACAAGGTGTGGGAGGAAGTAGAAGAAACCATGTTGACAAACACTAATATGATAAAAGTATCATATTAGTGTTAAAATAAAGCCCAAAGAAATTGTTAAGGGATTCAAAGAAGCAGGTGTGTCTGGGTGAACTGGCTAGAATTTAGAATATGCCTTGCTAAACTATAGGATTAGAAAGTGACTTTGGAGTTGTTCTAATGCTAATTATTAGATTTTTCCATTTGACAGAACAATGACAGACCGAGAAAATGAATGCAACCACGTCTTCAATTAGACCACACCTGTCCATTGGTTCCTCAGCAGCATCCCCATATGCCATTGGGATGAGCTGGCTGTCCTGGCATGAAGGCTTTTGCTCTGCCTGCCTGGAATGGCACAGTCAGGGGCTGAAGTCTTATATCACACACCTAGGGCAAAGCATATGTGAAGACAAGATTGATTGCTAGGTTTGCAGTCTCAGGTTTACATTAACGTAGTGGAAGATTTTTCTCCCTTTAGAGCCAGTCTGCTGCTCTTTTCTTACCATAACCTGGCTAAAGCGGTTTCTGTACACGTGTCTGGGTATTAGGTTGTAAATGTCTGTCCTCTGAACCAAGCATCTTCTATCTTGAGGAGTCTGTTGATCATTTACACCTCCTCGTGGGTGGGTGAGGAGGGTCATCAAACCCTCGCCTGAGTATAGAGGCACTCCCTACCACCAGCTATCCATAACTCTGCCTTAATTGGTGTGGCTTCCAGGAGGTGTTAGAGTATATAGATTGGGAGAAAACTGGTGGTGGTGGTGGGGAGGGCTCCATGTATGTGGTTATGGGGAAGCAAGCCCTCATCCCTCCTAGGTAAAGGCTTTCCAGGTTTGGCCTGTTTGGGGAGGTGCACACACTGTTTCATCAGCAGCTCCTCAGCTGTGCTGTGTAAGGAATAAAGACATTGGCTTCCCAGAGTGAACTTTGACCTAATTCTGCTTTGGTTTGTTTTCTGACTTTAGGAGAAGGAGTAGATCCCGTTTGCATCTTCCTCAGGAAAGGATTTTTAGCAACACACACACACACACACACACACACACACACACACACACACACACCTCTATCACATAATTCACAGAACTTTTTTCCATCTAGAAGGGAACAATGACTATGTGAGCCGCAGCATTTGAATTTGACTTTCTGCAAACAGATTCTTTTCTAATTATATGCTCGAAGTAATTTGGCCTCATGTACCTGAGCCAGGTGAGGCAGAAGGGATGGTAGGAAATAAACCAGCATTAATTTTACAAACGTGCTGGGACTATGAATTCTCAAGGACATCTGGAAAGTGTGTCAGCAGGGTGTAAAGAAATGTATCTACTCAGAAATTTGATGTCTGTGGCTTCTGAAAGAGATACTACAAGATGGTGAGAGAAGTTTTTGGATGAGAGAGAAAACACAGACAAGATACAAAAGGCAGAGAAGAAATTTTGATCAGAAAAAAAGAGATGATAAAAAAGAAGGACGATCATAGAGAAAGGTACACAATTACATTAGAAGATAAAATGATGATTCAGGTGGTTCATACCTTTAATCCCAGGACTCAGGAGGAAGAGACAGACAGGTGGACTTTTGAGTTTGAGGTCAGGCTGGTCTACAGAGTATGTTCCAGAGCAGTCAGGACTGT
>NC_022015.1:48357173-48377510 GCF_000317375.1 Microtus ochrogaster | reverse complement strand
GACCCCACAGCTAATTTTTACAAGCAATTGAGAAATTCTCTTACAGTAGATGGACAGGACTTAGAAGTCTGGGTCCTGGGGGTCTGTTCTCTAGTTCTTCGCTCTTCAACTCTTTATGCTAGACGATTGCTAGTGTCTTAGTAGAGTTAGGATAAGCCCTGAGTGACATCAGTCAGTCACTACTTGTTTTTAACTAATCACACATATTCATAGAACCAGCATTTATTACTAGTGTGGTTGGGTGATTAGTCCCAGCCTTGTGGCTTTGAAGGGATAGCCCACCTTTCTACTAGGTATATTTATTCCTCTAAAGAAACTTCCATTGGGAATAAGAGTAACTTAATACCCCAGATGGTCTTTCTGGAAATGTGTCGTGTCTTTCATGGCCCCTTGGTGGCTCTATTTTCATGTGGTCGTATATCTACTCTTTACTGCCATAGTTCCCATTCTGGCTGAAGTTAGACCATGAGTTCATTGTTGAATATTTCTCCAGAAACTCCTAAATTTTAGAGCTATTTATCTTACAATTTTGGGAATCTTTCATGTACATATACATCCACATCCTATTTTTAATCTTTTGCTCTTCTTATTGTACATCAGAGTGATCTAGAGTTGTAGCTCTGAGAGTTGTTTAGTATAATCATAGAGAAGTGGACTTCATATCAGCCCACAGAACAAATCTTCAAATAGCTTAATTCCAGGTGTCTCCTTTTATTTTGAAAGAAACATAAACTATTATTTGATTATTTGCCATCAAACAAAAATGCTCCTAGATTTTTTGATTCCACGATTGAAGGCATCAGCTAGATTCAGGTTTTACAGTGTCCCTGATCCTGGTTCTCACATCTTTCCTTAAAAATGGAAATGAAAAATCTGTCTTATAGAATTCGAGTTACACTAGTATGTTGAAAACAATAATCACTCATCTTGCCTCCTGAAATATAGTGGATACCTAGGTTTAGCTTCCTTTTTATGCTTGGATTCTGCTGGTGCTAACACACTTGTTCACATTAAGAACCCATGCTTCATTTTTTTTGGTTATTTTTTCTTGTTTTTTTAAATTTATTTTTATTTATTTATTAAAGATTTCTGTCTCTTCCCTGCCACCGCCTCCCATTTCCCTCCCCTTCCTCCAATCAAGTCCCCCTCCCTCGTCAGCCCAAAGAGCAATCAGGATTCCCTGCCCTGTGGGAAGTCCAAGGACCACCCACCTCCATCCAGGTCTAGTAAGGTGAGCATCCAAACTGCCTAGGCTGCCACAAAGCCAGTGCGTGCAGTAGGATCAAAAACCCATTGCCATTGTTCTTGAGTTCTCAGTAGTCCTCATTGTCCGCTATGTAAATCCGGTTTTATCCCATGCTTTTTCAGACCCAGGCCAGCTGGCCTTGGTGAGTTCCCGA
Organism: Microtus ochrogaster; assembly: GCF_000317375.1. NCBI lineage: Eukaryota > Metazoa > Chordata > Mammalia > Rodentia > Cricetidae > Microtus > Microtus ochrogaster. The sequence goes on along the minus strand of NC_022015.1, from coordinate 48,376,110 downwards.
TAGAACATCCCCATTGTCTCAGTGTGTGGGTGCACCCCTCACAGTCCTGAGTTCTTTGTTCGTGCTCTCTCTCCTTCTGTTCCTGATTTGGACCTTGAGATTTCTGTCCAGTGCTCCAATGTGGGTCTCTGTCTCTGTCTCCTTTCCTCGCCTGATGAAGGTTAATATTCAGGAGGATGCCTGTATGCTTTTCTTTGGGTTCTCCTTATTTAGCTTCTCTAGGATTACTAATTATAAGCTCAATGTCCTTTATTTATGGCTAGAAACCAAATATGAGTGAGTACATCCCATGTTCCTATTTTGGGGTCTGGCTTACCTCACTCAGAATAGTGTTTTCTATTTACATCCATTTGCATGCAAAATTCAAGATGTCATTGTTTTTTACTGCAGAGTTGTACTCTAGTGAGTAAATGTGCCACATTTTCTTTATCCATCCTTTGGTTGAGAGGCATCTAGGTTGTTTCCAGGTTCTGACTTTTACAAATAGTGCTGCTCTGAACATGGTTGAACAACTGCTTTTGTAATATGATAGGGCATTTCTTGGGTATATTCCCAAGAGTGGTATTGCTGGGTCCTGGGGTAGGTTGATCCCAAATTTCCTGAGAAACTGCCACACTGATTTCCAAAATGGTTGCACAAGTTTGCATTTTCACCAGCAATGGATGAGTGTACCCCTTTCTCCACAACCTCTCCAGCAAAGGCTATCATTGGTGTTTTTTATTTTAGCCATTCTGACAGGTGTAAGATAATATCTTAAAGTTGTCTTGATTTGCATTTCCCTGATCGCTAAGGAAGTTGAGCATGACCTAAGTGTCTTTTGGCCATTTGAAGTTCTTCTGTTGAGAATTCTCTGTTCAGCTCAGTGCCCCATTTTATAATTGAGTTGATTACCCATGCTTCATTTTTTTCACCCTTTTGAATAAGGGTATGCCACTCTTTTTTTGTGAGTTGTTTACATTTCTGTGTGCAATCTATGGTGCTAGTTGCTTGAGCTTAAAAATGTTATTTTTACTTCCTACATTCACAGACCTGGGAGATAGATTAGTATCTAAGTACTCCATTAATTCTTCAAGGCCCACAAAACATTATATCAAATTTATTATAATGCAATATAGAGTCAAATACAAGTGCCGTGAAAACATTTTTTTGTAGTATGACTTGGGACTATCAAATTGTATTACTCCAAAACAGTTGCAGGCAAGTGAAAAATCCAGGGTTGTTTAAAATACCTTTTCACAAACAAACGCCCAAGAAAGAAGGGCGGGAAGTGGCACATTCAAGATCAAACACATCAATAAGGGCAAATTAAGATTATTCTGCACAAGAAGACGTTTTTGATGAAAAGACAAGACCATTTAGCTAATGAAATTTCTGTAAATCTCTGAAAAGTCTGTTTGGTTTGGGAATTTTTTAAATAATTGTTTTATTATATCAGAATAATGCCTAAAGGAAGGTCAAAATAACACTTTGCTATTTTAATTCAGTTGATGAATTTAGAAACATTTTAATGGAGAGAAATACACAAAAAGATCCAAGTGTATTTTTATAATGATTTTTAATTCTCTGGTTTTCTACTTAAAACTTTTTTTCATTTTAGAAACACTCTGCAGAGTCACAGACTCTATAGCAAAAATTATAATGTTTTTGTCATGAAAACACTGCTAAGAAGATAGAATTTGATAAAATAGAATTTGTTTTAAGAAAACGATTTCCTTGGTCAGAAAACAGAAGTAAAGATTGGACTGGACTGGAGCACGTGTCTCCTAGCAGATGCTTGGATTCAATCTGTACTGTTGCTGCACCCCTAGACGTGCTTAGAAGACAAACTCTGCTGTTTCCAGTGTCAAGTTAGGTAAGCTTTCTAGTTGTCACTTGTACCTTTGTCTGAAGTTATGTGAATGAGAAATGGACATTTTAGCAAAATTCAGCTACTCATGTGTAGCTGGAGACATGTAAGCTGTGGATTTTTAGTAAGTTGTAAGCACACAACACACATGAATAACTGGGGATGATCTAGTCAAGGTCACGAGGCCATATGCTTTCATGAGAGAGACCTTCATGGTGAGCTGAACAGTGAGGCCTTTTCCTATGAAGCATGCACACTTTGTTCCCCTCAAATGAAGCTCAAGTGGAAACGTGGTCCTTTCCAATAAGCTTATTATTTTCACCAGAGGACTGCGAACAGCTTTCAAATCTCACACCTGGAACATTCTCCAACAGCTTGTTAAAGTTTCATGAGCTCATCTGTCATCTTTTGTTAACAGCTGCCTGGATCTCTTCCCCCTGAATGTTCTATGTCCACACAACTCTTCCAGTATTTAAAGAATTTTTAGGAAAGGGAGGTGGCTTCAAGCTTGAGTTGGGCCAAATTCCACAGCTGGCCCACACACATTGCTTCAAGTCTCCAGTAATTGGCTCAGAGAGGTCAAAGCCACATGTTTGCAAATTATATTTAGGCCTATTATCAAAGATGTGGATTCTCATCACGGGCGTAAATCCTTCATTGTGCATGTTTAAAGTTGTTCATGGAAAAGAAAAGCCTTGGGGTTTTCAGACTCTGAGATTTTATTTTGTCTAGCAGTTAAAGGTTCAAAATGATGATATCTTCAGGGACATTAAAGATAATGCAAAATATAAGAAAACCACAAGGCTCACTGTAGTTTCTCATAATGATGTGGGTGTTGAGTAACTTGAATACCATGCTTATCATTTTAGGATTAGAGAAACAGAAATAGTCAGTGTCACCATAACCTCAAACTATTTTCCACCTCCAGTTACAGATGAACAAAGCAGAATATACTGCTCTGTTTAAAATGTCCATGGTCAACCACTCACCAATCTTGTCTTAGCTGCGTAAGGAATTTCATAGTTTGAAACTCACAGATTGAAGCATGTGATTTCACTTTTTTCTCTTACCCCAACCATAGTTATCCTATCATGTGGATAACAAAATTGAGTCTGGAAAAGCAATACATTTTCTTGTTAGGGCCTTGCATCAAAGAGCAAAAACTAGAACTAACAGTTTGAGAACATGAAGGAAGCTTTCTTTAGTCCAGAATATAACCCAGCATACAGAATTGTTGACAGAGCTGATAGGTATCTCACAGGAGAATTTCCAATAACAACTTTAACAACTGTTTCATCTGACAATTGTATGTTTTTTTCAGGAACAACTCCTAAAGTAGGCATCATTCAGTTAGATGTCAAAGTCTAGGATACTTACTACAGTTGGTCCTTTCTGCTGGGATGAATACTGAATCTTTTTAGCTCTTTGTACAATGTTCTTTCCGTCTCTGCTAGACAGCATGACCTCTGTCTTTCTTTGTGTGTCAGGAATGTCACAGATGGTTCTTGCTGGTTGAAATAACCTCTAACTAGGTGATCAGAAAACCCGAAGAATTCACCCCAAACCTGTATAATTTATGCAAAATTTTTAGATTTTTCTCTCCTTAATTGACTTGTCTTCAATTTATGTATGTATTGGAAAGGAAAAGGGTGTGGTAGAGGGCTACTGGTCTATAAAGTTCTATAGGTATTCTACTACTTGGTCTAGTAATTAGAGTCTGGTGAGTGGAGATAAGATGTTTAGCATGTCAGTCAAGGAAGGAGAGCAGGTTGTTTGATTGGTAGAAAGAGTATGGGCTTTCTTTACACTTGTTTTGCCTTTGGGGTTCTTGGAGCTTAAACACAATGAGAAAAATGACATCATTTAAGCTAAATTCCTCTAATTTCATTTTTCTTCTGTAGAAATGGAAACGAAGGCACCCATTACATAGGCTACTGGGTATACTAAGTCAATAAAAGTTAAATACCTAGCCAAATGTCTTCCACATGATACTACTAACATTCTTATTATAAATGATAACAAGCACGTGTGATATTCTGCAAATATCAGTAAGCGAGCAAAGAACTTGAAGTTGAGTGATAATCCAGCTTGGCCCTAGGCATTTATTTTATGTCCTTTCTAAGATTATGCAATGCTATCACAGACAAACCTAAAGGAGTGATTTACTAATGCCCCAGGCATTTATCAAGCCAATAAAGTTGACAACAAAACATTACTCATCACAAGTGGTAACCTGTCAACTAGATATGAGAAAAAGCCGCTTTAAATCATATTGTTCCTCTGGCCCCTAATGTTTCATGTTCATGTCATAAGTCAAAATGCCTTTAGTCCATCTTTAACAGCCTCCCAAATTTGAGTAGGTCTAGCATTGCTCAGAAGCCCAAGTTTAAAGACTGCTCTTAGATTCAAGGTAATCTCATAACTATGGGTCTTTGTTAAATAAGAAATAAAATTATAGCAAACAATGGCCCAGAATAGCCATTCCCATTCCAAAGAGGGGAAAAACAGAGTAACAGAGAAAGGACAAACCACAACAAGACTGAAATCCAGCAGAAAAAGCAGCAAACTCCATATCCATCATCTGGGGCTCTTGATCAAATCATCTGGACCCCAATAGGGTTGGGTAATCCTGTCCTTCCAGTGCTGTTGTCTGCAGCAACTGTGGTCTTGGGCTAGTTCCACTTGGTTCTTCCAGCTTTCATCCAATATCCTTGAGTGCCCAATATGACAGGTTTCATATTTACCATTTCATGTATGTACTTCTTAGGAACTTCATGTAGGGAATCCCACACTTGGACATAATGCTTGGTCTTAAAGGCTTTCTGCAATCTTAGTGAGAGCCCTCTTGACTCTTCACTATTGAATCATGCATGTATGTCAATCAAAGCTATGTGGATAACACAAAGTTCTTCTGTCAGTTTGAGACAGTCTGATCCCCTTGGTCCACAACTACAGCAACCTCTGTGCTCCTATGCAGCTGAATCTGGGAAAACACTTTTCTAAGTGTCTTTGCTCCAGCAGGACATTCTAGTGTCTTTATCTCCTTAGATACACTCATTTTAAATAAATTCAATTTTTTACAACCTTTAGCCTTTGGTAGGTGGGGTATTTCTCTCAGAGCATCTTTCCTATTTTAGTGAAAACTGTGAGGTTCCTATTTCTTTGCTTTAATATCTTTAGCAATTGCAGCTTCTTTGATAACTTTCACCCCGTTTGCAACTTTAATTTAACCAGGTCAATCTCCTTTTCTTCCCCAAGAATACATTTTCATATCTTTCTTCTCTTTTTTATTATAAATTTGAGTAAGAGCAGTCGATAGAAACCATGTTACAACCAAAGAGTTATACTGTTTTGACATTTCCTCTGCCAAATAATATAGTCCTTTACTTTTGAGTTCAGCTTTACTCAAATCTGTAACTTTTTCAAGGAAGGCACTATGGCGGTGGACCCCACCATGATGGAGGCATGTGGCTGGGTCTCTTCACCTCTTCACGTTGGGGTGAAACAGAAAGAAGAGAAAGGGCTCACCTTTCTCTATTAACCTAAACCCTTAAACCTTTGAGTGCTTCTGTTTTGAGAATTGCCTGCTGTGCTATCATTAATGTATACACTAAGTTTACTTTACTAGGAGCCAAAGTAGAAATGATAATTTGGATACATATTGTTTATGTAGGGAGAATGTCTCAAAAGACCAGTCACAGTTGCAGAGAAGCTGCTAGGAGAAGGAAGTGATTTCAGATGAAGCCCTAGTCTTAGCTTCATACCACAGGAGAACTCTGATACAGAACAGATTTCTACCCACACTACTAGCTAGTCATTGACTACATGCTACTGTGAGGGTATGGAGTGATGAATGATGGCGTCATAAGCCCAACACACACACAAATTTTTGAACATATGGAGAAAACAGATCCAATCATAGTGGGTCAGTTTTCTGAAGAGACTCAGTGCTATGGGTTGTTTGTGACTGGGATATGTAGAATTCTGAGTAGAGCGCCAACAGTACTACACAGCAGGTCGAATACATCTTCTTAGGATATCTTCTATGACTTATTTCTGTGCTCCACACAGTTCAAAAAATAAATAGTTTAGTGATATGTGAAGGACTTTAAAATTGCATATCAAACCAATCTTGTTCTATAGTTAAAAAACAATCTTCCAAAGCTATTTATTAGTGCTCTCCTCATGAAGCCCATTCCTAAGTATGTTGTCAGGTCCTTGTACATCTTTAGGAAAATATTTCTGTAAAGATAAAAATCTGTCATCTCCTTTTGAGAAAACCAACATTTTATTAATGAGGGCTCATTGTCTTCTTCATTGAGTTCTATCTTCTTATGCCATCAGATAGAGTATGATGCAATGTTTCCCAACATGCTCACTGTGGCCTAACACTCATCAGAGTAGAGACAAGAACAAATAATAATGAGTATGATGGTCAACACACACACACGCACACATACACACACACACACACATACACACACATTACAGACAGACACAAGGACATAAATGAACACATTTAAAGAGTAGTGTCAGATGCTATATGAGCTATATAAAGAAGAGATTAATTTTGCCAGTCTCTCTACAATCTATTAGAGTACTTCAATAGTAGTTTGTGTTTTGCAGAGAGATCTACTGTTTCTTTCACTAATCCTTAGGTACTCCATACTATCTTTGAAATTTCTGGCCTATAAACAAACTATTTGTTCAACCAAGTCATTTCTTTATCTTTTTGGAGTCATACTAATGTTCATGTCCTGTTAACTTATGGTCATGTGGCTGAGGTTTTGGCTAAATAATTGTGAACAAAAGATCTATGTGCTCTATTTACTCTTTATCCCTGTAACACTTCCATGGAATTCTCTATCAGTTCCTATTTCCCAGCTGCCTGCTGGGCATCTACACTTAGATGACCACATAAGATAAAATCCAAGATTGTTCATAGTCCTTGGTCCTTGAAAGGCTATGTGGAGTGAATATCTCCTTACCAGTAACAACAGAACTGAACTGAGTGGAAACCTGAATGACACTAGGCCTTGGAGATTCAAGGGTCTTTTCATTGACAGTAACAATATCTTCGACATTTGAAATAAAAAATGGCCTAACTTTGGATGCATAGTTCTCATTTACCATACAAATACCTAATTATTTATAAATTCTCATCAGATTCTTAATCACTGTGGCTTCTGGGTATATGTAAAGGGGTAGGGAGACATCACAAAAGATAATCCATACTTACAAATCTGTTGTTTTATGGACACTTGTTGTTCTCAAATCTGAGCTCATTTGGTATTTCTACAAGAATAATTTGGTTTATTTTTTTAATTCAGTAATTAAGATTGACTAAATAGCTTCCTTCTTTCATGTTTATTTTCTAATGTATTTAATGAGGAAGTACTTTTAATTCTGTATTTTCAATATGCCTCACATCATCTCTCCATTCCTTTCCATCTCCATTCCCTTTATCATAGAACAAACCTTTATTACTTATCTGGATTAATGTCCTGGCCTTGTGACTCCTTAGCCTCTTCCAAACTCTTCTGTCTTTCTGCCAGAATAATCTTTTCGAATCTCTCTTCTGATTATATCATTCCTCTGTTCGGAAACCTTCAACAATGCCTCACTGCTGGCCAGAAATGTTCCCTCTTCCCTGCAAAGCATACACCAGTATCCTGCCTTGATTCCAACCCAGCTCTCCAGTCTCAGCCCTCACCGGTCTTTACATAACCTGTATTCCAGCCAAGCTGGATTGCTTGCCATTCCCCAAGGTGCACTAGCTTCTCCATCCTTGCCTTTTGACTGCTTTACTGGATTTCTCTCACTTTATAATTTCCCCAATGCTCATTGCTGCCTAAGAAATCCCTGTATCCTCCGAGGTCAGGTCAAATACCTTCATAAAATCTTTTTTTTTTTTTTGTTGTCTTTTGAGAAGCAATTCAAGACCATTGTGCATGCTTCTTTCTAGGGCTCATGACAGTTATTATGATGTGTAGAAGTAATGAATTATAGCGAATTTGCAGTCAGATAATACAGCTTTGAGTCTGAATTCTAGCCTTTATTGTTTTGGTGAGATTTTGGTGCAAATCATTGAGCATCTCTTAGTCTCATTGGTCCCTTGCATTGAATAAGAGTGAACAGTTTGCATAACTCAGAGGGCCACTTTAAATGTTAAATGAGAAAAAAATGCATCTAAAAATTTTACAATATCATATTAGCTTATATATTTCATATGATTCACATATGGATCCCTTGTAATTAGAAAACATATCTTATTCATTTTTGTTTATGTGTCCTTCAAAATGTTTTATGTAGGGTTTTGTATATAGCATATACTAAAAACATTTGTTGGATTACTAAATATTTTAAGATATAATTAACACTGAGATGAAAATGCCAATACCTGTCTCCCACCGAGATCCCACACAAGCATTGATCTCGTCAGTACAGATTTTGCTTTCTGGTACTTGTCTTCTTGGTACATTTTTATTCTTCAGTCTCCACATTGAGAAAGCAAGCCCTTTGTTTGTGTTCATGTTCTACTCCCTTCAGTGTTCCATCCAGTTCCACTAAGATTTCTGTCAATCTTATCTTACACATTTTGATGAACAAAACCGTTTACTTGAGTATGGAATTCTCCATGAAATTCTAGAAGCTTTATATAACATGTTATATAGTTCTATACCTTAGAGACTTTCATTTTTTCATTGTTTTATCTTGAGGTTAATGTGTGCACATGCTCACACCTGTACTCAAGTTGAAGAATAAGATTTTTTGTTTTGAAAACCTGAATTTCTTGTGAATGAAGAACCTTATTTTTGCCTTGAAGCCTTGATACATACAAATAAACAGAGCAAAGGGTTTGGGTTAAGGATTGTAGTAGGAAACAGAGCTCATTGTTGCTTTCTGTGATTGTGCCCATGAGGAATGAAACTAAGATACTCAAGACTCAATCTTTGGCCTGTAGGGAGGGTGAGAGGTGCATTGTTCCCCCAGTGGGTTGTTCCCAGGCAGTGTAGCATTAGTGAGTGACACAATCTCTTTCTTGGAAGAGTCTGGCTGAATGTTATGCCATTTTCCGAAAGTTTGGGTGACGTATCAGATGACAGTATGTTTGGAAAAATTTCTATGTGGAAAAGTTCCTAATCCCTTACATTTTGCCAGAAGAGAATCAGGGGACAAAGGGAAGTCTAATAACTAATGTTTATGCTTCTGTGTATTCTGGGACTGTGTGCCTGGAACTCTTAAAGGCAAGTTGGTCTGATTCCATAGGAACTGCATGCATTTAGACAGAATCAGACAGTCTAGACAATTCTTATGAAGAGTGCTCCATCTTGCTGCAATTGAGAGGATTCGTGAGCATGAGAATAAAGATGCAAAGAAGAGGATTGTCAGGGTCAATGAAAGAAGCTACGGGGAACTCAGACGAAAAGGGAGCACGGTTGTTTACACAATACTCTTGAAAATGGTATTGTCAATGAGCACCCAAGCTTGTATAATTTATGGCTGATAGACAGAAATTAGTTTGTAGATGCAGATTCTATTGTTGTCCACACTGATGAAGAAGGTGATGGTAGACTGGGCAATTAAAGGTAGACAAAATATCTGTCTCTATCTGTTTGTCTCTCGGTCACACACATTTGTTCATCCTCTTTTCGTTTCCGGGAGGAAGCACTGCTCCTCTCTACCTTGTCTTCCTGAAGCTGCAGTGCTGCCTCTCGTACACTTTTACACTCTCTGCTGGAATCCAAGATTGACTAGTGCCATCTCTCTTGATCCTCACACACTCTGATTCCTTCATTGCTTTTGTTGGAAACCACATTTACCGACCCTAAAGTAAACAGATTTCTGGCTGATTGAAGAGGGATAACCTCAACCTTCTGTCTTCGAAAGGTCCAAAGGAAATCAAGTGCGGTGATGCACACTTGAAATGACAGTACTTGAGAGACTGATGTAGGAGGATCGTGAGTTCTAGACCAGCCTGGGTTTTAAAAACAAAACAAAGTAAAACAAAACCAAACCAAGCCTCATGTAGTTGGCCTGTAATCCCAAGCTACTTGGGAAACTGAGGCAGAAGGATTGAGAATACAAGGCTTCCCTGGGCTACAGGATTTCAAGGCCAAAAAAGTCTCAAGAAAGTTAGAAAGAGGGTTGAGGCTGTATCTTAAGGGTAGAATGCTGGCCTTCCAAGTGTGAGGAACCAAGTTAAATCTCCAGTAACAAAAGGGGGGATAAAATCCTTGTATGTGTGTGCGCATGTGTGTTTCTCTCTGTGTGAGTTTGTGTGCAAGATGGAAGGCCAAATGAGCGCAAGTTGATTAGCTTATTTTTTTGGTTAAACTAGTAGCATATGAATTATCGAAATGCTTATTATTATTATTTTTTTAAAAAAGAAATCCACTGTCTGAGATTGCCCATCCCCAGCTGTACCCAAAAGACACCATTATGTTATGTCATTATCCTTTCTCATGGCCTCTTTCAAGTGAGCTTTAAAACAATGGTCTAGAAGCAGTGGACAGCAGAGCCCAATAAGTCTCATCAGAATTGCCAACAGAAAAATGTCAATGGTGCCGTCCTAAAATACATCTAACAGTTTGGATGTCTAGACAGGAGTACACTCAGAATTCTAAGCAGCTAAGACCTGAGAATGGGGTCATAATTTGGGTGATAATGCTCATTTTAACGACTACGCCCCTAAAAGCACAACAAAGTTCTTTATACTAAATTTGCTTCTTTAATCCTGTAAGAGGCCGTGACCTCCTCCTCTGATCTGGAGAAGCTGTGTGGAAATTCCTCTTGGCCCTAGTGTGCCTACATGGTTAACTAGAAGCACACATGAGCTCAGCTCTTTGAATTGAAAACAGACCCGCGTGAAGAGCTATCTGTATTGTGTTCCAGTCTCTCCACGTCCAACAAGTTATCAGCGGGTTGTGTGGAATGAAAAGGTCTTCCAGGCATCTGGGCTCATCTCTGCCTAGTGATTTAATTTGAGAGCCCAGATCGTAAATTGGATTTAATGTCAAACAGCAGCCAAGGCCGGGAACCTGCCTGGGTGTGCTGGGCGGCTGCAGGCCGACTACCCAGCAGGCATGCTGTCATGTCTAAGTCATTTGCTGTCAGGGCTCTGCTCCCCATGGGAGGTCCAGGTTTCGAGCATTTGCAACAGTCTAGACTGGAGGTGACAAACAGGTTGACCTTTGGGATGAGATTGATCTCTGTTTTGTGACAGGAGGCCTTTTCAGAAGAGTCTTGGGAGGAACAATTTAAAAACCTCATCATTTGCGAATGGAATTAAACCTGGGACTCAGCCCCACCCAGACTGGAATGCCAAAGAGATTTTCTCAAAGGAGCTAAAGGGTAATGTTTGTTTATCTCGTCAGTTTTCCTGAAATGTTCGCTTAGGGCTGCAGGAGCCAGAGCAGGAGGAGGAGAAAGAGAAAAGACAGAAAAAACGTACTTTAAAGGCACTTCAACCTGAAGCCAACACGAGACTCTCCAACTAGAGTGTCTTTATCCAGCATTCCCTTTTCCCTTGCTCCTGCTGTCCTACATTCTCTTCCGTCCTCTCTCCTTCCCTTTCTTCCCCTCCTTTCCTTCTGTTCCTTTGGCATTTTTTATTTTTTTGTGTGTGTGGGGGGAGTGTGTATTAAGATAGAGTCATGCTATATAGTTCAAGTTGGCCTCAAACCAGTGGTTCTCCTGCCTCAGCCTCCCGAGTTCTGGGATTACTGGCATATGCCACTATGCCTGGCTTATTCTATTTGAATCTCCTATAAGGCTTACCTCTCCACCCTCATGTTATATAGGAACAGTAGAGGCTCCCAATGATCAGTGCCTACCCCAGGCTGTGCAGCACATAATTGCTAAGCATTATTTATTTCATTATTACATCAAAATCTTTTCTCAAGATTTATCTTTCTGCCAAGGTGAGGAAGATGTCATCTTTTCCTGCAGCTCTGGGTGTTACATTGTATGGAAACAACTCAAAATGACCTTTTATTTTCCCCACAATCGTACAGCTTTAAGTAAAGCTTCTATAGCTTTGGAAGGAGGTTCCTGGAAGAGAAGACAAGTTGTGTTGTGAGAGAGATAAAGTCGGAGCTGATCTAGAATAATGTGTCCTAATGTGGATTCCACAGTTCCCTAGACATTCTTTGAACGAAAAAGGTTGTGGGACCTGACATAAAATAACCGTTTCGTGGAGTGTTGTGACTGGTTTCTTACTTCGCTGAGACACTGCCTCCCTGTGCGATGATGAACACCACATGGGGCTAGTTTTCTCTGGACCACAGTTTGGAGACACTTGTACAAGCTTTACTGGTTCTAATATTTTCCTGAATCTAGATTCACAAGTTTATTAATTTTAGGAATGTGAATAGGGTCAGTTGTCAAAATTTTTGGTCTCTTATTCTGCCGTCAGGGGCGAGCTTAGCGCTCCACTCTGAAACTGCTTAGCGAGAATGGAGATGTGTCAAGTCTGTGTCAAGGCTGGAACACCGTCTTCCAAAATGCACAGCATGGCTTTCTTACACTCGTAGGCCCAGAACATTCACACAGAACGCCTTTGATAAAATGTCACTATTATGCTCAAAGAATGCACACTTAAAGGCCATTTACTTTTTGGAAAAATGAGCAAGTTGCAATGAATTTTTAATCCTTTTTTGCTTCCTGTCATTGACCTTCCTTTTTCTACTTTTCTTATCTCCTCCTAGTACCCTTTCACTCCACGGCTGACTGCAGCCACAGTTCACTACCAGTGCGGTTGGCCACACTGGGAAGAGCTACACTAATGCCATGCACATAGCTCTAGATCCAAAGTCTTTAACTCACTCAAAACTGGACTTCCCATGTGTGAGCCTGGCCATTCAAAAACAAAATTCCTATAAGGTTTGGGATTAATAAAACTTTCCCTGTTCAGAAATGAGTTTTATTCAGTATCTCATTCTATAGAATGTCAAATAAAATTAGGCCATTCCTTTAGTTATTTATTTTGGATTTGTTCATGTGTTTAATAGCACGCTAGAGATGCTCTTTATTTGATTTAAAAATAATTATATTTATATAGAAAAAGCGGCTTCAAAGTTAGGGGGGATTATGTAAGCGTATAGCCTACTTTGGCTGCCTCAAGATGTTTATTGATTTATTTAGTGGTAATAAAACATTTCACATGGACTGCCTGTTTAACGGAGAATAATGTGTGCTCTGAGAATTCTCTCTAACTGTATCAGGAGGCTTAATTTTTATTTTATTTGTGCTGATAAACTGAAAACCCAGTCTCCTAGGTTTTCAATTCAATTCTTAAAATGAGTAAGTCCCTCTGAAGGGAATGAGAAACAGCTCTAGTTCTCCAGTGGGAAGCTTGAGAATACACCACCCAGGCATTCAGTGCAGCTCAGTCAGCTGCTGGATGATCCCTGTCTGAAAGCATCCCCCAAAGCAAGCAGTAGTCTTTAAACAAAAGGAACATGCCACTTACCTTTTGACTTCTTTTTCCACACTCAGAAGAATTGTATTCCCAGAAGGCAAACCAGCTTTGAAGTAGCCTGCGAAGTGGGAGCAACACACCCTTCCCTGACAAATGGGGTTTTCAGATCGCTCTAAGATGGCTGTCTGGTTTACACTAGGGCAGCAGGATGCCCCCGCTTCAGAAATGAGAGCTGAATTTTGTTTTCCTTTTTGTCCCATTATAGCAAATTTCCTTCCTTTGTGTTGCATGGAATCTGTTTGGAAGCAGACTAATGACTCTGGGGAGAGAGGATGAATCACAACAGAATGCAGGTCAAATCTACAGACAGTGTATGTGCTCCCTATGGCAAAGGCCACATAATCTTGGATATCTGCAGATAATATTAAAAGAATGACTGTGGTATAAGAAGAAAAAAAAAACAGCGTCGTTTAGAATGAGTGTGCTCTTTTACCCTAAATGTTCCTGGTTATGGCCCAAATATTTTTACCCTAACTCTCTCAGTGTGTGTGTGTGTGTGTGTGTGTGTGTGTGTGTGTGTGTGTGTACAGATGTGTGTGTACCTGTGAATGGAGACCAGATGTTAGCCTGGTGTATTGCTCTTCAGGAGCTGTTCACCTTTTGCTTTGGTGACAGTTTTATGCTGGCCTAGAACTCTGTGAGTTGCTGTAGGATATTTGTACACTGTGTGAAAATGTACTGCTATGGTTGGTGTAATAAAAACTCAACAGCAAATAGCTAGGAAGAGGTTAGGCAGGAGTTCCTAGGAGAGAGAGGACTCTGGGAAGAAGAAGGTAGGAGATGTCAGGAGACATGGGGAAAAAGAAACAGGGCACGCAAGATGAAAGAGAGGCAATGCCACTCGATAGAACGTAGATTAATACAAATGAGTTAATTTAAGTTATAAGGGTTAGGTGAGAAAAGCCTAACTTAAAGGTAAAACTTTCATAGTTAATAAGAAATCTCCATGTCATTTTCTGTGAGCTGGATGGGAGGACAGAGAAATACTCGTTACACTGAATGATGTAGATGTCTCATTAAAAGCTGAGTACTCCGCAATTTATATTCTCTACCCACTAGCCAGGGTTTTTTTTTTATTTCTTTTTGTCTCTGTATTAACTTGCCATCTACTGCAATAAGAAACCGAGTGAAAGATACACTCATTTATGGTTATAAAAATAAATCATCAGAAGTCAATTTAATATTATGTCCATTTAGGATAACAGCAGCAGTAGGTTCTGCCCTAGGGCCTATGACTTACCTGACCACAGGCTTTTGTCCCAGTTAACAGTGCCAGGTATATCCATCTTTGGGAACAATTTTTAAAATTAACCACGAAGTGATTGGTTATTTCCATGCTATTTGTGTCACTGCTACATAAGGTATCTTAAGGCCAATTGTTACTGTAGCTTGCAGGATTCGTTGCTGGCTAAGACTCATGATTACTTTGCTTCCCTGGTAGTGAGTGCCACCTTCCTGCATTATGAAAACCGCCCAATAAATATGAAACTTACGGATCTTGAAACTCAATTTCTTCACGTTTTATGACTCAAATTTAGCAATAGGATGGACTATGAAGTTCTGGGAAATGACCTGAGAGAAATGTTAATAGCTTCTAATGTTTGAGGACCTATGGGAGAACTCCAAAAACTCTACCTACTCATGGAACTGGGCTTTATATTTGATAGCCTATAATATCCTGGAGAAGTATTGTCCCTCATCAAAAGGCAACTCATCCAAACTCTTTTTAATGTAACCATATGTCTATGTTTCAGGAAACTTCTACAGTGGTAAGTTTCTATTTAGTTTTCCCAAATGTCCTTAGTTTAATTATCCCCCTTTATATTCCCTCTCCTTTACCCCTTTCTTCTTCAGTTTAACCCTTCTTTTCTGTCATAATTTCCTCTTTCCCCTTCCAAACCATTATATTCTCTTCTCAAAAAAGCCCATACCACCATGATTCTTTAATGGTTTTCTGAAAGTACTGGCTAGTTTTATGTCAACTTGCATCAATTTAGAGTCATTGAGGAAAGGGGGACTCTCAGTTGAGGAAATGCCTCTAGAAGAGTCATCTATAGGCAAATCTCTATTGCATTTTTGATTGATTATTGATGTTGGTGGGTCCTACTTACTCTAGGTAGTGCCATCACTGGGGTAGTGATCCTAGGTGTTACAAGAAGGAAGGCCAGGATGGTGGTCCTGTATGTTAAGAGAAGGTAGACTGAGGAAGCCAGGAGAGCAAACCAATAACCCTTCATGGGCTTCTGCATCAGTTATGGACTTGAGTTCCTGCCTTGAGTTCCATGGATGATAGATTACAAGCTATGAGATGAAACAAAACCTATTTTCTCCAAATTGTTTTTGGTCATAATGTTTTTATCTCAGTAGTAGAAACTGTAACTAAGACATTGACTTCTATACATATGCTAGTTTAAACATATATATCTGAAGATTCAAAGCTAGAATCTGCAAATGAGAAAAAACACATAGCATTTTTTTTCTGGGTCAAGGTTATCTCAGAGCGGTTGTTTTCAGACCCACTGATTTACTTACAAATTTTAAAATTTCATTTTCTTCACAGCTAAGTAATATTCCACTATGTAAACACATCACATTTCAAGTATTTGTTTATCAGTTTATGGACATATAGGTTGTGGCAATTGTGAGGGTTGATGTTTCTCTGATTTCTTTCTCAGCCCATGTATCATATGTGTATAAGAGGGCTACTGATTTTTTTTAGTTACTCTTGTATCCTGCTACATTACTGAAAGTGTTTAGGAATTGTAGAATTTTCTTGGTAGAATTTTTTGGGTTGCTTATATAAACTATCATATCATCAGCAAATAGTGAGAATTTGACTTTTCATAAATCTGTTTTTAAACTAGAAAGTATTTTAAACTGGTCTTAAATATTTTACATTGATGTAGAGTTTTGTATGATACAAAATTGTTATTTTTGTCATACTATATAAATGTTTCTACTCTTGTTTAAAATATTTTTAGATATTGATGCAAATTTAAGTTTATTTTAACATACTTTATATATGTTTCCGCTCTTCTTTAAGGCATTGTACCTATGAAGCTCATTTTAAAATGTATTATAAAGTTCTAATGCTTAAAGGCTACAAACTGTTAAAGGTGAATAAGAAATGTATGTTAATGAGGCTCCTAAGAGAGACATACATGAATCTAATCTACATGGTACGTAGAAAAGGACAAGATCTGAGTAAATTGGGAGCATGGGGACCATGGGAGAGGTTTGAAGAGGAGGGAAGAGGAAGGAAGGGACGCAGAGAAAAATGTATAGCTCAATAAAGTCAACAAAAAAAACTATGGTAATCAAATTTGGGGCTATGTTAGGTATGTTTTCAAGGTCAAGCAGACATCTATTTTAGATAGACAGATGGTCTTCAGACACTTCAGAGCCCTACAGAATATGGCATTTAAGATGTTTTAATAACATAAAGCTTTCCATCACAATAAGACTTGTCTGCTCCTGGCAGCTCCAGTTTATATAAAAAAAGGATGATGGGCTCAAAGAACCTTTATGTGGAGTTTGTTTGCTTTTATTATTGTAAAGTTAGCCACTAGACAAGAAACCACCCTTGCTGACAGTATGCTGTCCAAACTGGGCAAGCAGGACACACAAAAAATAATTGTTGAATGATGTGGGATTCCTTTCTGTATATGCATTCCTTTTATTAGTTAATAAATAATGAAGCAGCTTTGGCCTGTGATAGGGCAGACTAGAGAGTTTGGAGAGAACTGTGCCCAAATCCCCAAATATTGTTTATAAGTGTTCATTTACATTTAAAAGAGGATATGCTATAGAGAAAAATACTTTGCATTGGTAAGGATTTTGGTATATTGATACAAATTTTAGGTCAACTTTGTTATATGTATATTTCTGCTCTTGATAAAGGTATTGTGTTTGTGAGACTCATTTAAAAATATAATTTATAATTAAAAATATAAATTAAAAGACAGTCATCTGTAATAAACAAGCTTATAGTCATGTTATTTTGGTTTTCTAGATATATAGGGATATATTTCAGTTATATAGATAATCTTCAAACCTTTCAAAGACTTAGAATATAGCACTTAAAATGTTTTAAGAATTTAGGACTTCTCATGACAATGAGACACATCTGCTCCTAGAAGCATCAATTTACTTCAAAAGGGTGATGGGCTTCAAAGATACTTCTTATAGAATTGATTCATCATTTGCACAAGAAACTGCTCTTGCCTGGACTGCTTGATGTTATACTGTATGAACATGTGGGACACAGAAAAATGACTGCTGAACTTGCTTAAAGGTAAGACAGTCCTTTTGAGTTCCTGCTTCATGAAAGAGTCTGCCCGACAGTCTGCAGGACACAGAAAAAAGTGACTGGCAAACTGCCAATATAGATGAAACTGTCTTTGAAATTTCCTGCTTCATTGAAAAGTCTGCTGAGTAACTATGGGACTGTAGATTGGATGCTCCAATCATACAGAAGAACTTTGGGTGACTATCCAGGCAGCAAGATATCTCTGTCAATTCTAAAGTTTTGAAAGCTGCTTACAATGAACTTCCCATTTACTTAGGTAATATTATATCATTCTGTAGTCTTTGATGGAGTTGAAAAATAGTTATAGTTATTGTTTTCCTTAGTTATGATAAAAGATAAGGTAGATATAAATATTGTAACTGTAATTCTTGCTTGATACCTGTTTTGTTCTATGTAATTTTACTATGTTTAAATTAAAACCTTCCTTTTTATTTAGACAGATAAGGGGAGATGATGTGAGAAGTCCTTCTGTATATGTGTTGCTTTTATTGGTTAACGAATTAAGAAGCTGCTTTTACATGTGTTGGAACAGAATAGAGCTAGACAGAAAAACTAAACTAAATGTTGGGAGAAAGTAGGCAGAGTCAGTGAGATGCCATGTAGCCACTGAAGGAGACATATGCCAGAACCTTGTTAGTAGACCATGACCTTGTAGTGATGCACAAATTAATAGAGATGGGTTAATTTAAGATTTAAGAGCTAGAAAATATGCATCAGCTAAAAGGCCAAATAGTATCACAATTAATATAGTTTTTGTGTGATTATTTCAGGTCTTGCCAGCCGGGAAACAAACCAGCAGCCTCTGACTGCAACTGAACTTTGCCAAGACAATGTAGGACAATCATTCAAAATTCTTGCTTCACAGAAAAGTCTATCAGATATTCTAGGCCTGCAGGTTCAAGACATTTGCCCCAACATTGCAGAGGATACTTGGGTGACTGTTCAGGAAGCCCACTGTCTCTGTCATTTTTATAGTTTTGGATTTTTTTTTGGTTGTGCACTTACTTGTTTACTCAAGTAATTTTATATCCCTATTGCATCACTGATGGGTTTGAAGACTAGGTAATTACACTTACAGCTTTCCTTGTTACCAAATTCAGAAAAGAAACTCACAAAAGAGGTATAAACTATATGTGGTTGAGAAATATAAAAGTTTAAATTTTTTATCTAAGAGAATATTTTGAAGTCTAAAATGATAATTTTGAGTTGGTAATACCAGTTAAGATAGAAAGTAACTTGGGTATCAAACTTTGGACTCACCAAAATAGCATAGATCTATGTTCTCTGAATTTGCCAAATG
>NC_022015.1:48351073-48356703 GCF_000317375.1 Microtus ochrogaster | reverse complement strand
CCCTGATTTTTTTCTCTGTATGTTTGTTGTTAATATATAGGAAGGCCACTGCTTTTCGTGTGTTGCTTTGTATCCTGCTCTTTGCTTCAAGTGTTTGTCAGCCATGAACGTTTTCTGGTGGAGTTGTTATGCATAGAGCCCTATCATCAACAAATAAGGATCCTTTGACTTCTTTTCCTATTTTTATCTCCATTATGTCCATCACTTACCTTTTTGTGTTAGCTAAGTTTCAAGAACTATATTGATCTGAGGGAGGGAATGGAAATATTCTTGCTTTGTTCAGAATTTTAGTGGATATACTTCATGGATTTTTTTCTCTTTAGTAAGATGTTGGCTGTGGGCTTGTTTTATATTAAATTGATCTATATCTTATATATCCTTAGATTCTCCAGGAATTTTATCATGAAGGAATGCTAGATTTTTTTCAAAGAATTTTTTTTTGGTGTATCTTATGAAATGACCATGTGGTTTCTGTTCATGACTATTTATGTGGTTAAGAGTTATCATCAAAAGATGTGTGTTAATTCCTCTGAGGTGCAGAAATGGCTCAACTTATATAAATCAATAAATATAATCCACCACATAAATACTGATGGACAGAAACCACATGATCATTTTACAAAGATTCCACCAGAAAACTTTTACAGCTGACAAACACTTGTAGCAGGTATCAGGATACAAAATAACATACAAAATCGGTATAATTGAACCAAACTCCCCAAGAGAAAGACACAGATTAAAAGACTGGATTAGAAAGCAAGACCCATCTTCTATTTCCTCCATGAAAATAAACTCACTCTGAACAACAGGCATCAACTTAGGATAAAAGGAAGGAAAATGTTTTCCAAGCAATTAGATTTGAGAAATTGCTAAGGGGTATTTGCCATTAAATCATAATCCATGAATCACAACAAGTCATAACCTACCCATCTTTGTTCAGACAGTGGAAAAATTTCTATATCTGTACCTTCTCAGAGCTGATAACACTCTGTAATTAATGTATGCCTTCCAAAGTCTCAGTGTAACTCCCCAATCAGATTTCCTCCTTCTTTTTATTTTATATTTTCTTTCTTTTATGTCTGTTTGTCTCTTAACTTAGCAAATAGCTAATAACCCTTATGAGCAAGGGTCACTTTACCAGGTTCCCTTCCATACACGTGAATGAATAGGGCATTTGAAGTTGGTCACTGACTTTGGTGGAAGCAGGGCCTAGGATGTTAGAAAGCTCTGTTGAACTGTGTGAGGGCAGCTAATCTGTCAGTCTGGGGAAGAAAAAAATTAGACAGAAATTCATTCTGTATATCACAGCAGGCCATTTCCCTACCTCCCTCTCATCATTACTGTTCATGATAAAGGCTAGTTCTTTCCTAGTCATTTTAAGGTTGGAACCTCTTCAATCCTTACTGTGTTTTTTGATGTTGTAAGCCAAACCAAGCCAACAGTGCACTGTGTGCCAGCTAGTTCAGGGAAGAAAATCTCATGCTACGGGAATTAATTAGAAGGGTCTGCCTTTCTTCCTTTTCTTGAGACTCAGTCACATGACACCCTCTTTTCTCACCCCAGAAGTGAATGACCTCAGGTTCTGTCTAGTCAGACACCCGATGCCTGGCACTATCTGGCTTGGATAGGAAAAGATGTTGGACATATTTAGTGTGTGTGCATTTGTGTGTGTATGTGTGTATACACATGCACATGTGTGTCTCATTTTCCTACTTGAAGCAAGTTCTTTGTACTTTTTAATTACTCTGCTGTGCATTAGTGTTTTCATAAGAAAGTTCTACTGAAGAAGAAGAACCCTTCTGGGTAACTTCAGTCATAAATTCTTCCACCAGTACATTAGACTTGTACAGGAAAACTCTAAAACTCTTTGTGTGTATCAAACTTCCTTCAACCTGGACTGTTTTAGAAATGACTGTTCTTATCTCTTATTTACCCACGAGACTTTTCAGTGGGTGACTTGCTGTCTTTCACATGGCTGTTATTACCTCAACTATTTTATACACCAGAAAAAAAGCCCACTAAACCAAAACAAACAATAGCAACAAAACAGGAGACATTCACAAGTCAGGTTTCAAGAGGAAGCAGAGGACTTGGGAGCACCCACTTCCAGTTTTCATTATGGATAAATGTAGAAAAATAGTCGAGTAGTCAGGATTCACTGAATAAAACACACCTTGAGGACTGAAGAATCTCAAGAGGGATGTCTTTATAACACAAAGATTCATTTTTGGAGTCCAGTGTCACCATGGAAAGTTTATAAGTCTATTAGAGCAACATCTTTTTCCTTAAGGATCAAAATAAAATATGACAAGTAGGCTAGACCCATTTGTGACACAAGTATAGTTTTTAGAAAGTTTGTAACAGTTTCGTAAGTTTAGGAATAGGTAGATGTGAGGGCATCTTTAATGCTGTTAAAATGAATAAGTGGGTTATTTATTATTTATATATATAATCACATGATGGTTCCAACTATTGTACATGGTCAACTAGATCAGATGCTTTTATATCATTTAGCTGGGGAAACTTTATTTGTTCATTCATTCACTACAGGAGGTGTCAGGATATGCTGCCCAGAATTCCCTCCAGGTCTGAGACTTGCTACTTGTCCTGACTCTCAGCTGCTGGTGCGTCACAGTCAAGACTTCTTTAGGAGGCCTGGTCCAGGCTGAAGGGAACTGCTGTCCCTAATGGCCAGTTCTCCAGGGAAACTTACAATGACTTGTCTTTGTGGAACTGCATCCTGGCACATCTTGGAAGAGCCCTGCTAGCTCTACTGTGTCTGACTCGTGTCATATGATTCCTCTGCCAGTTCCGCTTCTCATGAGTTTCCCTAAGATCACCACCTGGAAACTGCCTGAACACATGTCTTTGCCTCACAGTCTGATTCTCAGAAACAATCAATTATGATACTAATCAAATAATACTGTGATGGAGGAAGGTCACTGGTTAATTATAATAAAGAAACTGCTTGGCCTCATAGGTTAAAACATAGGTGGGAGGAGTAAAGAGAACAGAATGCTGGGAGGAAGAGGAAGTGAGCTCAGAGACGCCATGCTCCCCTCTCCAGATGCGATAGCTCTGTTCTCTGAGGCACACATGATGAAGCTCTGCCCCAGGATGGAAGTAGGCTAGAATCTTCCTGGTAAGCACACCTTTGGGGTGCTACACACAGATGATTAGAAATGGGCTAAATTAATATGTGAGAATTAGCCTAGAAGAGGCTAGATAGAAATGGGCCAAGCAGTGTTTAAATGAATACAGTTTGTGTGTTGTTATTTCGGGCATAAGCTAGCAGGCGGCCGGGGTTCTGGGGACGCAGCCCTGCTGCTCCTATTACAACAATACTGAGTACCTGTTTTACATCAACTATGGTGCCCATCCTGGGAATATATAGGAAAGTGGGAAGAAAAGGCTCTGGGTAGAGTGTGTAAGGATTACATTCTAGTGGGATACCACAAGTGGCTTAACAATACATGGATATCACCAAAGAAGGCTTCAGATAGTGAGAAAACTATCAAGGATGCAAGGCAAGACAATCTATTGGGACTTTGTTTGGGGGTCTGTGTACGCGTTTGTAGTATGTGTACATTTGGACTCAGGGAAACTCAACTTTAAAAGGTGTTAAGAGTTTGTTGAGAGGCTTGCAGATCAATAAGGGGCTGAGATACTGACACGTTAAGAAAAGGTGCTCAAAGTACGTACGAGAGAAACTTTGGCAACCATTAGAATAATTAATGAGGATGAATGATGGTGCATGCCTGGAGGAGAGAATGCCGCATGAAATCGCTTTTAATCTGGAGCCAGGGTATCACACATAACAACTCAAAGCAAAGCAAACTTTCTCATTCTTGTCCTGTTGTGTGTCTGTGGCTTTAAGGTCAGTGGATGCTCCAAAATAAAAATTCTAGTGTTATTCTCCAGGAAGTTCAACTCACTGTGCTGTTTAGGATGGAGGTCAGTTCTCCATCCAGAGGCATAGCCTTAGAAGGTTAGGTAGAATTTAGAAAAATTCTTTGTTTTATTAATATTTAATTTTCATTATTTCTAGAAAACAGTTCAAAAGCAGGCCCTTTTGGGGGGAAAAAAAAAAATCAGGTCACCTCAGAAAGAGATCATGCAACCTTCTTTTTTAATATTGTAAAATAAATCGTTCACTTCGTAATATAAAACTCACTCTTTTCTCCCTCCATCAAAGTATTTTTGAAAGGACATCATTATTCTTTATTAGCCGAATGCAAACTTGACAATCCTAGTCTTTCAGACTTCTTTCACCTTCTTATTTCAACGCTCTTTGCAACTGCTTCACAATGCGTTTGCCTCTGATGATTTAAAAGCTTCTTTCTCATGAGGTAGATTAGACAGAGCTCAACTCTGTAGGTACGGAGGGCTCAGGAGTTTCTAGAGCATGGACATTGACAGGCCCAGAAGAATGACACAGGGAGGACTCCAGGGAGTTCCCGCAGTGTGAGGAAGTCTTTGGGGGTGGGGGTGGGGGGTAAAGAGAGTTTTCCTACCCCCACCAGTATCCCAGGAGGACGACAATCACTCCAAGAGTCCTGATAGTCAACTGCTCTGGTAGAGAGTGTCACTGTTTCAGGCATTCAAATGGCAAAGGGATTAAAGAAAAACGATCAAGTGTTTAAAGCCATTGACAACACGAAGGAAGTGGTTCTGTATTAAATGTTGGTCTGAATGAGGTGAACTAGAGGTTTTCAGTCAAGCCAAGCTTTTGTGAATTTTTGGCAATAGCTAAAACTGCAAGTGGAGTGGGAAAACGGCCTTTGTAGTAAGACACTGAGGACCGGAGGAGGGGATGTTTCTTCTCCGGCACGGCTGAGAGCTTCTTGTTTCTGCAGAAATGTGTCAGTTTTCCATCAGCTTAGACAGCCCTTGATAATGAGAATAGTTAAAATACCAGGAGCATCACTCTGTACTTTCTATGCCCGAGGCATTGTGTTCAGTACTTTATACATATACATGACCCAATTTCTTCCCACAGCTAGTTGATACATACATTATTAATATCATATTTGATTTATATATGTTATAAGAAAACTGTGGCGGAGCATTTAAGTGGCTTGCTGAAGGTCCCAAGTGATAGACAGCTTGTTGGTCCTGGATGAGTCTGGAGTCTAGGCTCTCAAGCAGTTTTATCCTTCCTCTTTGCCACCCTGAGTCTCAACCTTCTCACCTGTAACACCAGGCTAGAAGATAGCCATGTGTCCCCTTCCCTCCGCTTGACACAGCTCTCGGGAATGATGTGGGTCAAGAAAGATGTCCAGGTTCTCCTCTCCACTTTCCAGAGCAATGGAGGAAGAATCTAAAAAAAAAAAAAAAGGATTCTGGAAGGTAGACGCCAGTAGGACACTGGTGCTGATTTAGCAATGCTGCAGTGTTACATTTTCCCTGTTGGGGCTGCTTTGCATTGGTGTGATCTGGTAGAACATCCGTCACATGTGATTAACCTCTAGGGCTCTGGAAAGACTGCATCGAGATGAAAGGCCAGGATGAAAGCTGTCTTCATGGCTCATTTACAGTAAGGCCTCAAGAAACACGCATGGTTTAAATGGTTTTCAGGGTGACTGGGTCTAAAAGAACCAAAAAAAAAAAAAATTCCAACTCATCCTTCC
>NC_022015.1:48348368-48350738 GCF_000317375.1 Microtus ochrogaster | reverse complement strand
ATATCCAGGATGATCTATAATTCAGTATGTAACCTAGGCTAGCCTTGAACTGTGGCAATCATTCTGCCTCAGTTTCCCAACTTCTAACATTGCAAACATAAGCCTCCAACCTTGGTTCTGTGAATTTCTTTCACAAACTTTAACTGACATTTGATCTTCTTTGATTCACTTATTGCAAATTCAGTTCTATGAGAAAGGAATTTTTGCATTAAGTTGAGTCTAATGCAAACATAAATTTCCACCTATCTGAACAATAACAAATGTGGAAAGAGACTGGACAAGATGTGGGGGATAAAGACCAGAAGAGAAGAGAAACAGTAATATTTATTAATCCTTTGTTGTGGTGGCACTGATACTGGCACCTTTTCAAAGGAACCCCTTTTCTAGATGGTTGGCAAAATTTCAGGAATCACAAGCCATGGGAATGAGCAAGGGATTTGGATGAGAATCAGAGAATAGATTCTTCTTTCTCTCTGCAGCAAGGCAGGTGGTGGCCATTGTTGCTGTGGGAGTTCTCTTGCAGTTTTTCCTCCTGCTCATGCTCTTCTTCTCCTTCCTTTCTTCTTCTCTTTCTCCTTCCCCTTCTTCTCCTCTTCTTCCCATTCTGTTTAAGCTTTGGTAGAATATATAAAATTCTGACCTCTAGTATTTAAAAAATCTAGGTTTCATTGTAACTGTCAGTTGGGTTTATCTTTAGGGTTCCATTAAGTATTTACTGAAGGAGATATTAGAATTCTTAATTTTGACAGGTCATGCCAGCCAGAAAACCAGTTGTGCTGTTTGTAGACCTTCTTTTGCACCTTTCTCCCCCAATATCCAATCCCACAGTCTCACCCAACACTGCACAGCAGAACATCTGTGGCATCCTTCCCTGTCCCTCTCTTGCTCCCATCGCCTGTGGATCCCATATAGCTTTCTCTTCTAACCTTCCTCCCCTGACTCATTGCTTTATTCCAGTTCCCAGACCCCACAGTCACCCCCTGTTACCACAAGGACTACCCCCATTGGGACAACAAGTAGCCCGAAGGTGAACTCACACCTTTCCATTCCTTCCTGAGATCCTAGCCCCTGTTGTGTCAAACCCAGCCCTGTAGCAATAAAACTGCTATAGTCTCCCTTCTGTCTCTGAGCCCATCCCTAATGGACCACAAGGATTTTCTCCCCAACCTGCCTTCCCCCAAGTTATTCCATTACCCCAGCCTTCAACACCAGCAGGCATTTACTGGGAACGCATCAGCTGAGCTAGAAAGGGCAACACCCTCCTAACCTCAGTAGGCATGACCTGCTAACCAATGTTCCCAATAAACACACCAGCTGAGCAATCCAGAAAAAAAAGCAATATACAGCCATCATCCAAAGAGCAAATATAAGGGAAAAAAAATACCCAACAAAGAAAAAAATCCAGAAACCAGCACCAAGACCTATAGTCACCTCTAACCAAGATGCCTAGACACCTAGGCATAATAAAAATAATAATGAAAGCATAATTAACAACTAGCAGACACTATATCTACATATATAGCCCAGCTATCTTACCACAATAGGCCTTGAATATTCCAACACAGCTGAAGTACAAAAAAAAAGCCTTAAAACGCCATGTATGGAGATGATAGAGGTCCTTAAAGAGGAAATTAGTAAATCCCTTAAAAAATACAGGAAAACATGAACAAAATGGAAAGCCAAGAAAAAACAAGCAAACAACTTAAGAAAGAAATAAAATTGAGACATGGCTCAGAGGTTAAGAGCAGTGACTGCTTTTCCAAAGGTCCAGGGTTTAATTCCCAGCAACCACATGGTGACTCACAACCATCTGTAATGAGATCTGGTTCCCTCTTCTGGCCTGCAGAGACACATGCATGCAGAATACTGTATACATAATAAATAAATAAACCTTTAAAAAGAGCTCATCAAGATTTTAAAACGGAAATAGAAGCAATAAAGAAAACACAAACAGAGGGAATTCTGGAAATGAAAAAATAGAAATTTTGACAGGAATTACAAAGGTAAGGTTTAGCAGCAGAATGTAAGTGATGGAAGAGAGAAGCTCAGGCTTTGAACATATGATAAAAGAACTGGAAAGAAAATGTTAAATCTTAAAAAAAGCATTCTAATACAAAGCATCTAGGAAATCTGGAACACTCTGAAAAGATCAAATCTAGGGATAATTGAGATAGAGGAAGGAGAATCCCAACTCAAAGGCCCAGAAAATATTTTCAATAAAATTATAAAAGAAAATTTTTCTGACCCAAAAAAGATATGCCTATAAAATTACAAGAAACATATAGAATACCAAATAGATTGGACCAAAAAAGAATGTTCCCTCAGTGTGTAACTAAAATATTAAATATACAGAACAAATAAAGGATATTA
>NC_022015.1:48334865-48347992 GCF_000317375.1 Microtus ochrogaster | reverse complement strand
AGACTCTAAGAGACTACAGATGCCAGCCCAGACCACAACACCCAGCAGAACTGGTATTGAAACATAACTGGAGAAAATAAGATTTTCCATGATAAAATCAAATTGTAATGATATCTATGTATAAATCCAGCCCTATAGAAGGTGTTAAAATGGAAATGCTGTCCTAAGGAGGTTAACCACACTTATGGAAACACAAGAAATGATCTCACACAAGTAAAATCAAAAAAGGGAAGCACACACACATATGCATACATACACACATACTACCACCACCATGGCCAACAAAATAAAAAGTACCAACAATCATTGGTCATTATTATCTCGCAGAATCAGTGGTATCAATTCTCCAGTTAAAAAACACAGGCTAGAATGGATGTGTATCTCTTAGAAATCTGTTCTTTTCTAATGAGAGACAGAAGTAGAGGTGGGAGCAACTGGGAGGAATAGAGGAAGGAGAAATTGCACTCAGATTATATTGTATGATAAAATAACCTATGTTTAATTAATGGGGTGAACAAATAAAGAAAACTTAATAGGAGGGAAAAAAGAAATGGAGGAAAAGACAAAAAATTGGAAGACATCAACAAATCCCTTAAAGAAAACCAAGAAAAAGCAATCAAACGTATGAAAGAAACAATTCAAGACTTGAAAACTGAAATAGAGACCATAAAGAAAACACAAGCCTAGGGAATTATAGAAACAAAAATCATGAGAAAATGATCAGGAACCACAAATGCAAGCATAAATAGCAGAATGCAAGAGATGGAAAAGAGAATCTCAAGTGCTGAAGATACAATAGAGGAAATAGACTCGTCAGTCAAAGAAAACATTAAATCTAAGAAAAGCTTAACACAAAATATCCAGGAAATATGGGACACCATGAAAAGGCCTGAATCATCAATGGGTCAAAGAAGAATAAAGGGAGAAATTAAAAACTTCCTAAAATTCAATGAAAATGACTACACAACATACCCAAATTTATGGGACACAACGAAAGCAGTGTTAAGAGCAAAGTTCATAGCACTAAATGCCTACACAAGGAAGCTGGAAAAATTCCACACCAGTGAATTAACAGAACATTTGAAAACTTTAGAACAAAAAGAAGCAAACTCAGCCAAGAGAACTAGATGGCAGGAAATAATCAAATTGAGAGTTGAAATCAACAAAATAAAAACATAGAAAACACCGAATCAATGAGACAAAGAGTTGGTTCTTCAAGAAAATCAACAAAATAGACAAATCTTTATCCAAACTAACCAAAAGGCAGTGAGAGAATATTCAAATTAAAAAATCAGAAATGAAAAGGGGGACATAACAACAGACACAGAAGAAATCCAGAGAATCATCAGTTCATATTTCTAAAACCTCTAATCCACAAAATTTGAAAACTTAAAGGAAATGGACATTTTTCTTTTCCATTCTTTGGTGGGGGACATTTAGGATGTTTAGGAAACAACCTTCCTCAAGACCCAGTAATACCACTTTTGGGTATATATCCAAAGGATGCTCAATCATACCACAAGAATATGTGCTCAATTATTTTCATAGCAGCATTGTTTATCATAGCCAGTACCTGGAAACATCCTAAATGTCCCCCGACCAAAGAATGGATAAAGAAAATGTACATTTATACAATGGAGTGCTACACTGTAGAAAAAAAGTAATAATATTTTGAAATTTGCAGACAAATGGATGGAGTTAGAAAACATCAAATTGAGTGAGGTAACACAGACCCAGAAAAGCAACTATCATATATACTCACTCATAAGTGGTTTTTAAACATAAAGCAAAGAAAACCAGCCTACAAATAACAATCCCAGAGAATCTAGACTACAATGAGGACCCTAAGAGAGACAAACACAGATCTAATTTACACGGGAAGTAGAAAAAGACAAGATCTTCAGAGTAAATTGGGAGCATGAAACCTTGGGAGAAGGTTGAAGGGGAGGGAAGGGGAAGGGAGGAGAGCAGAAAAAAAATGTATAACTCAATAAAATCAATAAAAAATAATAAGAAAATAAAAATAAAAAATATTCAGCAACTTCAAACCAAAACTAATCAAAAGTTTCGGTATGTTATTGTATTAATTCTCTTTAAATTCTAGGCAGTCTTTAATTTTAATTCAGAGGGCCTAGTTTGGTACTATGCTGGTTCTGCTGCTGTCATAGCAGCATTAGTGAGCTCCCATTAGCTCAGGTAAGCTGTTTCAGTGGATGTCCATATGGTCTTGACCTCTTTGCTTATATTATCACTTTTCCCTCTCTTTGACTGGACTTTGGTAGCTCAACCCAGTGCTCCCCTGTGGATCTCTCTATCTGCTTCCATCAATTTCTGGATAAAGGTTCTATGATGACATTTAAGAGAGTCATCAATCTGATTACAAGGCAAAGCCGCCTCCCCACAATTGCTTATGGTCATAGCTGGGGTCATCCTTGTGGATTCCTGGGAATTTCTCTAGTGCCAAGTTTCTTACTAGCCCCATAATGTCTCCCTCAATCAAAATATATCTTTCCTTGCTCTCCCACTCTGTCCTTTCCCTACCTCAACCAGAATTTATCCCTACTGCTTGTACTGGCTTTTTGGAATCCATTCTCTTTGGAGGGATACCTTGCTCAGACTAGCTATAGTGGGGAGGGCCTTGATCTTGCCTCAAAGCAGTGTGCTAGATTTTGTTGACTTTCCATGGGAAACCTTATTCACTCTGAGGAGTGGATGGGGTTGCGGTAGGGGAAAAGTGAGGGAGCAGGAGGTGTGGAGGGAGTGGGAACTGAGATTAGTTGTAAAATGAGAAAAGATAGTTTTTTAAAAAAAAAATAAGGAAAAGAAAAAATCAATAAAATGATTCCTATTGATATTGTTCTATACTACTAGATCAGGGCTGTATTCAGTTACCATCAGAGAAGCTTCCTCTAGCAGCAGATGGGAACAGATACAGAGACCCACAGCCAGTTATTAATGTGAAGAGAGAATCAAAACAAAAGGTCTCTATCAAATTCCTCCCCTGAGAGGTCAAGGAAACCCACAGAAAAGGAGGTGGAAAATGTGTAAGAGCCAGATGAGATGGGGGACATTAGGAGAACAAGGCCCTATAAATCTACAGAACAAAGCTCATACGAACTTCCAGAGACTGAACTAGCGTGCATAGGTTCTGCATGGGTCTGCACCAGGTCCTCTGCATATATATTATAGCTTTTAACTTAGTATTTTTATCAGACTTCTGAGTGTGAGTGAGTGTGAGAATGAGTGTGTCTCTGACTCCTGTGCTCACCCTTGGAACCTTTTCCTCCTTTTCAGTTGGTTGCCTTGTCCAACTTCAGCACAATGGTTTTTGTTTTATCTTATTATATTTTATTTTGTTATATTTGGTTGTTATGTCTTAGAATCCTATTCTTTTCAAATGCAAGACAGAAAGGGAGTGGATATGGAAGGGAGGGAAGATGAGGAGGAGCTAGGAGGAGTAGATGGAGGGGATGGGATATAATATATAAGAAAGTAATATGTTTCAATAAAAAGACAAAAATGCAAAGTGAAAAAAAGAATTCTTAATTTTATAAAGTGGTGGGAAAGACTTCCTGAGATTCGCTATTACAGTAGAGAGCAATCCTTAACGCTTACTAGAGTGTGGGCACCTAAAATACAGAGACAGTGCCAGCAACACAGTAAGCAGGCTGAGGGTGCCCACGACTGTCACTCATGGCCAGTCTCTGTCAGTGACAAACAGAAGGGATGGGTTCGGTTACTTTTCTCACTTTTGTCTTCTTCACTTTTGAGACAGGGTTTCACACGATGGCTCATGCTGGTCTGAAACGTGTGGCAATCCTCTTTCCCTTTTTTTTCAGATTATAGGCAAAATCTGCCATGCCTGACTTCATTACTTTTCTTTAATTTCTCTTTCCTTCTTTGCAATGGCAAGACTCAAATGCAAGACAAGTGCTCTCTGACTGAGCTATGTCTTTAGCTCCCAGGAAGGAGTTTTGAAGACTACAATCCCATAGAGGATTGCAACAGGATACAACAAAATGAACAAAGTGGGGAGATGGGAGTTGAAGGTAGGAAGGCTTTTAATGGAGGGGTGATTTCCCAGTAGGGAGTAGAAAATCTGAACAAACACAGAGCTTTCCTACAAAGAAGATGCAGGTTTAAGTGCCTGATTTGACACTAACTTTAAACATAGTCTGCAGAGACTGGGGATGTAATTGCAATGAAAGATGAAGCAGCCTGTGTGGGGATGGTGGGAGGAGTCACAGCATCTGTTCTAAACACACCAGTCGTGACAAAAGTTTCCCCGGAGCAGAAGTGACACACAGAATGGGGAATAGCGTCAGGAAGGAGAGCCGCCTTCAATCTTAGAATAAAAAGCCCCTCCACCCACGTTTTCAATCTGTGTTAGTTTTCTATACCTGCAGGTAAAAAAAAAAAAAAAATTGAAATTCCAGCAGGAAAACAAAATGGAAGTGGGAGAGTTAAGATACTAGTTTCAAATCGACAGGATGATAAGGCACGCCACTTGGACCAAATACATAGAAATGCGCTTAAAGAGTTATAGGGCCCTTTACACATAGTAGTGAAAAGTATATCAGAACAGTATTCCAGCACACAGCTAGAAAGATCAGGAACTAGGGATGTCAAACACATACATCAAACATACAGACTGTTATCTGAATACATGACTGAAGAGCTTGGATATGGAGACATCAGGTCTGTGTAGCACACTGGTAAAAACAATTGCCTTTTAGGAAGGTGAATGATGAATATAAACTCTCCAAAGTGAATCTAAAAAGACACAGAAAAGAGACTTTTTGTTATGGGCGATGGATGGAGTGAGATGAGACATCAGTGTTTCCTTTTGGGGTCTGCCATCATCACACTGCTTCTCAGGGGACTAGGAGCTTTCTGCACAAACATTTTCTCATAAAGGCTCTGCTTCTCCTTTCTTAGATGGTTATCAACCATTTTTAAACAAGAGCTCTGAGGTCAAGGTGACCGTGTCAAGGCCAAGGGTGAGCACGCTCCCACAATGCCTCTTCCTTTGACCAAGCAGGCACATGACACAAGGGTTCCCCAACTTCGATTTGCATAGAAATTGTCGGAGCAACTTATTGAAATGAAGATTCGGATTTGGGATTGGGGTAGTGTGTTTTGTTGGAGGAGGTGGCCTCCCAGCAGAGGAGGCCTGCATTTTTAATGAACAACCAGTGACGTCAGCGCTGTGGTTCCTCAGACTTCTCTAAGAGTAGGCCATGCAGGAGGAATGGAGAGAGCACTGGATGCAGTGAAAATCTAAGAAGTGATAGTGGGATGCATATGTGTAAGCAAGGGGAGGGGAAAAGGAAGGGAAAGAGGGAGTGAAAGGGAGATAAAGTTGCAGTTCAGCACAGAGACAAATTTGATGCCTTCTCTGCCCGTTTGGGATTTTTATTAAGAGACAGAAAACAATTAGGAAGGGCAGAAAAAGTGGGAACATTTAGCATTTCAAGAGTGAGGGCATTGCTTCAAGCTGTTGGTGACTCTCTGGTCTACTTTTGCTGGACAGCTTCCAACATTCTTCGTTCTTCCTCATTTCCTATATGTGTATTCACTTATTCACTTGAAATGTCCATTTTGTTTTGGTTTGGCTTTTCTGAGACAGGGTTTAGTCTCAGTACGAGTCCTAGGCTAGACTCCAGCTCACGACACTTCTGCTTTAGCCCCCTGAATGTTAGGATTATTGGTACAAAGTTCCCCTCTTCTGTCATCAACAGTTTCGTATTTACAAATGTCCACTTTTGGCAATTCAAAGAGGATCTGTGGGTCCATTTTGTTCTTTTTGATTTCACTAGCATCTAGCTCAACACAGGCCATTGTGTAGTGCATATCTAATGCACATTTTAGATGGAGAGATGAAACCATCAAGATGATTGTATGGCCCAGACTATCTGGACCTTTCAGACCAGGATTAAACCCAGTTTTTAGGGAAATCTTGTTTCAATGCCATCAGAAAATATTAATATAGTAAACTGAAGGATAAAGGTGGACACAATAGTTAGTGAATGTGTTTGTTTAGGCAAATGTAATCAGTTTAATATGGAAAGAAAATAGATTCAACCAAAATATACAAGCTAATACACAAGATAATATTATGAATGATTTTCCTTAAACACTTGCTGAGTATAATACGTGGTCACAACATACATATTACTATCTTATTGAGTTTTCATAAAAACACTGTTAGGTGGGCATTAGGACATAGAAATTGTGTTATTACGAGATAGTTTCTTAGGTTGTTAGTATAATAAAGAGAAATGAGTTCAGATGCTTGTATAGATAGATCTTGGACACTTAACCTTACAGTCCCCCATCCATGAGTTCCTTGAAGTCCAAACCACACCTTTTCTGGAAGCCTATAATACCAGCTGGGCACAATGGTCTGTTCTACTCTGGCTGCTCCCAAAGCTCCACCAGGATTTGCTTAACGAATAATATGTACTGAAAAATAATTGTTGAAGGAACAAATGGTCAGCCCATTGCCCAATTGAAAATTATGTGTCCTTCCTTTCTATTGTACTCTACAAACTATAAAATATGTAAAAGAGATGATTCATTGTCCAACCTTGAGGTATGTTCTGAAATTCTTGTCTCACATTGGAAAAAGGTTTGTCAGTTACTGCTCAGTATCTCTTCTGCTAGTTCCCAAAGAGTGTTTTTTTTTTCTTTTTAAAAAGTGTTTTGAGGACTTCACACACGTGCATCACATCTATATTGTTTCTCTAACTCCTCTCATATCCTCCCTTTCTCTCCCAAATCCATGATCCTTTCTTTAATTATTATTGCTACATATTTATATATATATTGTCTTGTTTTGTCAGTAATGACACAAGCTAGAGCTATCTTATGAAAGCAACCCCATCTGAGAAACATCTCCATCAGATTGTTCTGTAGGTAAGCCTGTAGGACATTTTCTTGATTAGTTAATTAATTATTGATGTGGGAAGTCACAGCCCAAAGGGAACAGCACCATCCCTGGACAGGCAGTCCTAGGATATACAAGAAAGGAGACTGAGCAAGCCAGTAAGCAGCATTCCTCTATGGCTTCTGCTTTGGCTCTTTCCTTGACTTCTTGCCCTGACTTCTCTCAGGGTGCTGAGGTGAACAATGAATAAATCCTTTCCTCCTTTTGGTCGTGGTCTTTATTATAGCAACAGAAACCTAACTAGGGCACATGCTTATACACGCATGCACGCACACACACACACACCACCCTATCGAGTCTATTTTTCATTGCTTGTATGTTCATGTGTCCATGCAGGGTTGGGCAACCTATGTGGGAACTTGTCCACAGAGGAAACCGATTCTCCCTCCTCCTGCATCCACTAACCACCTGTAGCTCTTCATCATTGGTGGGAATATGTGAACTTTTCCCTGTCCAGAGAACTTTAGAGATGGATTTTCTCAAAAGTCTCCAGGATGGAATTTAAATCCCACAGTCTTACTGAAAATAATGTGTTATATATTGTATGTATTTCCATGATTTATACACATTAAGATATTAAGAATAAAATAGTTTTTTCCATTCCTCTAGAGCACCACTTAGAGTTTGTGGTGCTCTCTGGAATGTGTGTAGACTGGAAGGGTGAATGTCGTGGGTCAAATTATATTAGAAAAACATTTAAAATAAGATTTGCAGAGCAGGATCGATGGTTCCACAGTGAAGAAGACTGACTGTTTTGAAGAAAATAGGAATTCAGTTCTAGCAGCCACATAAAGGCTTACATCCACTTATAACTCCAGTCCTTGGGGATCTGATGCCTTCTTTTGGCCTCCATGTGCACCAGGCAGGCAGTACATGTGCATACATGCAGACAAAGCACTCACACATGTAAATAAACAAAAGTCTTTAAAGTGGGCTTGTGTACAATTTTATTGATCTGGGATGCAGCAAAAATTGACATCCGTCTCCTCATATCAATCAGTTCTCATTTTCCTTTAAGTAACCGATTATAGGTATGTTCTGATTGAAGAACTGGTACCCCATGCTTCCCAGAGCCCAGTAGCACTGCGCTGAGTGACTCCATATCTTTGCATCCATTTGACTGCCTTATGGAAGCAGTGAATTAGAAGCAGTATGTGAGAGAGAGGAATGTGTACATTAACCTACTCTACTCTGAAGAGTCTAGAACACAGAGGCTACTGAAACAGATCCTATTTCCACTGCACTTTAAACTGTTAATCATTAGTCATATGACAAATTTATATTTATCAATCTATTCCCCTTATACATTTTCTCATGGCTTCTCCCCCCTCCGCCTTTGTACTCACAACATAATCGCAGTGAGTTGTTTTAAATGCTGGCATAGAGGTACAGACAAAAAAAAAAAATTGAAATGACACTTTGAATGTTTAATGTTTGCTACAAAACATGATTGCTACAAGAGGCCACTAACTTCTTATTTATGATTTAGTACTGGTGTGTTTTGAATTTGGAACAGCAGGAATGCTCACTTAAGAAGAAAGCATTAAATACTGGAATCATCAGGAAGTAGTGGGATGATAGTGAAATAGAGGAAAATAAGATTTAATAAAGTCAGAGGTGATAGAAATCACTTGTTCTTTCAATTCATTCAGAGATGAAAGAAGAGGAGAGAGAGCTTGGGCGTATTTGAGACTTTGGGTGACTATTGATTATCTGTGGAAAGAAAGGTCCTAAGGTCAAACTACCTGTCAAAAGAAAATCTCAAACATAGACCCTTGGGAGAATGTGTTTTAGCTAGGCAGGCTGGTGATGATTTGGACCAGGCAATCATCCGCTGGTCCAGGAAACCTGGCAGACTTGTTACCTGCAGACTTGGCATGAAAGCCATCAATCATTGGGCTTAAAAACTCAGGGGAAGAGGTGACATCTGGAATTGGGCTTCCTTGGGTTTTTGTGTATGTGTGCTAGGAAATTGATTGCACAGCCTTTAATAGTAGCAACCAGCAAAATGAGTCACAATGAGGTATGAAATTGGGCAATAAAATTGAGACCTCTTAGAGATTTGAACGGAAATAACAAAAACACACAAAAACAAGGACAGGGTTTGGTTGACTTGTGAAGTTGGATCAGGAGAAAGAATTTTATAGGATCCCAGTGTTTTGCTTAATTCAAAATTATATAAACACACAAATCTCTCTCCCAAGGCATGGATTATGCAAAACAAAAATTTGTTAAATATGCTGAATGGAGCATTCACATAGCAGAGCAAGTGTGTAATGAAATTTATTTCTCTCTATCTCCTCCACAGCCAGGCCCACAGCTTAGCCAGACAGGCAAAGTGCTCTGCCCCAAGGACTGAACTGGCCTCTGTGTCAGTCAGTAATAGAACCCTTTTTAATTACACTTTCATTTCCCAGCAGCCTTTGCAGTTAGGTGGTCATGTGACTTGGTCTAACCAGTCACCTGTCACTTCAAAGTTTGCTTGGTAGAATCTTCAAAAGATTTTCCTACTCTCATAAAGATGCTGAGAAAAGACCCTATCCCCTCACTTATTTCTCTCTGCTTTGAATGCTATTGTGGAGATGTGCTGGTCGGCTTGTGTTCTACATTAGATGGGACTAATGTAGGAAAACTGATGGAACATAACTATTGAAAAGCCTGGTTTTCTTCTTTCATTTTTTTAGCCTAGATTTTTGGAGATATTTATTTGGTTTCTAATTCAGAGCATGGAGACCATGAACCATGGGTCCAACGTTGCGTGGGGAATAAAGCACGAAATGTTCCAACTGCAGAAGTAAGAAAGGACTTTGTTTCTCCTCTGAAGCCAGTGTAGGCCATTTGGAGTTGACTTGCTTCCAGCAAGATGACAAAGGTTTTGAGTGTGCAATTCTGAGGTTCCTTGACCAAGAATTTTTGTTGAGGAACCTTTTGGTCATCCTTTGACACGAGACATAGACACGTTATTGAGGAAAAAAAATGAGATTAGGAATAACAAACTTGTCTCCCTGCCCTATTTTACTTCTTTATCCCACCGCCATCAATCCCCACCTACTCCCACCCATCCCTGACAATTTAGTAGCAAGTAAATGGTCAGAGAAGTGAAACTATTTGAACTAATTCAC
Organism: Microtus ochrogaster; assembly: GCF_000317375.1. Taxonomy (NCBI): domain Eukaryota; kingdom Metazoa; phylum Chordata; class Mammalia; order Rodentia; family Cricetidae; genus Microtus; species Microtus ochrogaster. The sequence continues at coordinate 48,337,921 of NC_022015.1, read as the reverse complement.
TCCTCAGAAACCTTTCAACTATTATTAGTCTTTGGAATTTTGACCTATTCATATGCTCTCATTTGAGAATTTGAGAGAATTGCTGCCTGTTAGTTTTAGCTAAAAGCATTCTGATGACTACCAACAGAAAGTCAAGCAAAGATGGGTGGATTATAAAGTATAAATATGGGTATTAGAGGGCACATCCAGGGTCCGGAAAGGCTCATCTTGTGTGTGGTAATGACATTCAAATGAAAGCTACTCAAATGAGTAGAGGTCTAAGTGATAGAGTAGGAAATAATAGAAACAGTGAAGGTAACCCAGGCCAGGTCTAGGCAGTAGAGGCAGTAGAACTTAGTATACCAGCAAGAGACCTGAAAGGCCCAGTTTTAAAACTTGCCTTCAGTATTTACTAGCTGGCTGTTGTCGACTGTGTTAGCTGTCTCACCCAAAGATGATGTATTGGTAAAAACTGAACAATAATATTCCCTTAGGGAGTTCTTATGAGATAACTTCAGGTATCAGTACTCTTGTGCAGTACACCAATGTTTTGGTCAGTGACAGCTCACACATACAACTGTGATCCAAGATGGCTATAATGGAGATGAAAAATTCCTGTCACCTAAGGACATTATAGTTATCATAATGTGCTGCAAAACATGTTATCCCCCAACCCCTAAGCTAAGGGTTTTTCTAAGTAGCCTTCAGCTTGTGGTCCTACAGCTCTGTATTGCCACAGTTGGCTCATTACTTCCTTAAGTGTGGTGATTCTGGTGTAAACAACCCTACCACATTGCTAGTTATACAGAAACATAGCCTACACAATCATATCAAGAACATAATACTTGACAATGTGAACAAGTTACTGTTTTTCTGCTTAATGTATTTTCAACACTAAATCTGTACCAGCAGTTAAGATCAGAAACAGTGTGCTGTTAAGCTATTCTAGTCCAACAAGAGCCATGCTTGTCTTGTGTTTACTATATTGTCTTAGTTCTGTTGCTGTGATAAAACACCTCAATTGAAAACAATCTGGGGAGGAAAGGATTTATTTGACTTATACTTCCAAATCACACTCCATTAGGGACAGAGGTCAGGGCAAGAACTCAAGGCAAGAACCTGGAGGCATTAACTGAAGCAAAAGCCATGGAAGAAAGCAACTAACTGGCTGAATCCCTATGACTCGTTCAGCCTGGTTTTTCTTGTATAGTTCAGGAGCACCTGCCCAGGGATGGGGTTGTCCTCTGTGGGCTGGTCCACCCACATCGATTATTAAGAAAATGCACTGCAGGCGTGTCTATAGGCAATCTGATACAGACATGTTATCAACTGAGCGTCCTCTTTCCTGGTAACTTTAGTTTGCGTCATGCTGACAGAAAGCCAACAAGGACTATGTCTCTTTATGGCATCACAAGGTTACTTTGGGTGACTGACCTATACCATCTTAGTGTGTGGAAATACGCTAGGTGATCACCACACAAGGTAAATTTTCTAATGACTCTTTTTTTCAGAATGTGCCCCAACTGCTAATGTGTGACTGCATTAAACTCATGATGTCCAGAACTCATTATGTTTTGAGTGGCAGAGAGTGGGTAATGAGTTGTTTTCAATTAGTGATGAATATAGAACATTTTTTGGATCATTTATAAAGGTCACTGGAACACATTGCAACTCATGTTCCAGAGAAAAGGTTTGGGCTGCTTGTTTTCTTCCATTGTGTCTAGATTTTCATGCCCATTCCTATGTGGAAATAATTTCAGCAAACAGGGAAATAGAAGGGTAGAAAACCATGAGGATGTAAAGACATGGCAAGGTTAGTCTTTTAAGCAGAAGGAGGGCAGCAAGCAAATGCCGTGAACACCATAGCAGGGGCTCTTTCCTCACAAGATACCCAGGAGCAAGGGAGAGGCTGAGGCTCCAGGTTTAAGGTCAACAAGGACCCTTCTCCCCTGGCTCGTGTGTGCACACCACAGTCTTACCTAAGAGACTTGGGACCTAGAGAGGGTGTCAATTCTCTCTACAGCGTCAGAGTGCTAAGTATCAAGCCAGTATCAAGTATCAAGTAGGCTATTCAGACAATCTATAATGGAAATTTCATCAGGTGTGAATGGAACTAAGGGAACTTTGGGGAAACAATGGGCAAGGTAAATTTAAGGAGACTTTCGATGAGTTGAAATATAGGAGGGGAATAGAGGAGGAGAGAATGCTACTGCATCTCTGAAAGTGTTAGGCTGACTGATAAAAGTGGAAGGCAGTGAATATTTTTGGAGTAGTATAAATAATAGCAATGGGCAATTCACTCCAAGCCCCTCCCCCCGCCCCAAATCATACATTTGCTCATGCTTAAGATTTATTTCTCCAAAACTGCCAGTTTTGATCCATCCCCTTGATTCCTGCAGAGTATCAAATTTAGTGTTCTCATATCCCTGAACCTGTTTGTGCGTTTCCCCAGTGCAGGTCTACAGGCTTCCTGCCAGTCTGCACACCCTCATTTCCCTCTATGCCCTCGACTCTTCCCAGTGGCAGGAAAGGAGGTTGTTAGCATCTGGCAGGTGAGGCCATGTGTGGTAGTGCTCCAGGTAACAGAATTAGAGAAATACCTGCCTTACAACAGCCTTCATGCTGGAGTGAGAGGAATTCAAAGAGACAGAAATACGGCAGCATTTTGAAATCCCTGAGTGAATGGCCGGCCATCTGTGAAAACAGGTCTGCCTACAGAGGAGCACTGTCATCGGCTAACGGATGCCAGTTTTGCTGGAGAGCCCTTTTGGAGAGCACGGGCATGGGAAAGGTTCCTCGGAGGCAAAGGATTTCAGGTGAATCTGTGAATAAGAGGGACCACATTTACGATCCAGATGAGGCAAGCAGGGTGATGTCTCACAGAAGGAAAGGGCATAGAGAAGTGTCAGGAGGCAGAGACAACACAGTCATAATAAGCAAATATGAGTTGGACCATGGTGGTGCACGTCTTTAATCCCAGTATTCAGGAGGCAGAGGCAGGTGAATCTCTGTCAGTTCAAGGCCAACTGCAAAGTGAGCCACAGGATAGACAGGCCAAAAACCAAAACCAAAAACTG
>NC_022015.1:48323090-48334105 GCF_000317375.1 Microtus ochrogaster | reverse complement strand
GACCCACACTGGAACACTGGACTGAGCTCCCAAAGTCCTAATGAGGAACAGAAGGAGGGAGAAGATGAGCAAGGAAGTCAGGATCAAATATATTTTCTGTAAAACTGAGATTCCTTTCATGGTCAGATGTAAAGCTCCGACCCTGGGGCACATGAAAAGCAGAATTCCTGAGTCAGGAGAAGTGCAGGCTGCTGGTGAGTCTGAATTTCTTCCCAGTCTGTCTCTAGCAGCCTCGTAGCTGGACTGGGATTGTGAGAACTGCTAACTAAGACGATTGGAGTTTATATGCTTAGTGCTCCAGAAGAGGGAACCTAACGAAAACGGTTCTGTTTTTTCCTTTTTTTTTTCTTTTTCTTTTCCTGAGAAAATGGTTCTCAGAGGAGGAATTGAGAATTTTGAACTGTGATTTCAGAACTATAGAACTTGTGAACTCTATAAAGCATGTGTCAGCATGAGGTACTCGGCAGCACTGGGGTGGGCAGGTGCGAAGTCATGCATCATGACATCAGACTAGAAAATGAGATGCAGAGCAGATCTCTGAGAGCTTCGAACCTCCTGCTAATCAATGCTGCATCCTTAGCAATAGGTGAAATGTGACTTTGGTACAAATAATGAAGGTGTCCCTTGGAGATATAGATAAAGGGGATTGCCACAATTAACAATAGTTTCATAAGATTTACCTTTGAAGCAGGCTTATCAGGGGGTAAAAGTATTACACGGAAGTCTACAATCCCAGAGAACATTATTTGACCAACTAAGAGAGAAAATGTTAAAGCAGAGTGTACCAAATTGAACATCACACATTGGCTACACTTGTGTTAAGGCTTTGAGGAAACTCTGACAGCCTCAAAACTGATTTCTGATTACTAAAACCAGAAAATGGAAAAACTGACCCACTTAGTTTTTTGAGTGGCTTCATCTGAAAGCCAGCATGTTAAAGACGATTTAACATACAGGTTGCCAGATGAAGTTGTGAAATAATAATTAGGTTTCATACAGGCATAAGGAGGTCTTGGAAACTCTGCAAAGTGCTGGTCCATGCTGTGTTCAAAATTTAGCTCAACTAAAACACATGCAGTGCAGGTTATAATGCCACCCAGATTCCCCCACCCAGATCCCTTCAGCTGTTGCACAGGGTATACCACCAAGGCTTTCCTAAGGCAGTCCTTGGCTTGAGGAAGGCTAGGTGACTGCCCAGTTCCAATGACCAGTTGATGCAGAGATAGAAAGGCCTGCTCCTCTACCCGCCTTTGTAAAAAGGTGTGGGCCAATCTGACTGAGCTACAGAATGATTGATAGTTCATTAAACATCACATTACTGTTTGAAATGATGGGCTGAATGAAGAAGGTTCTTGCCAGTGAGTGGGCACTGTGCAAACTATTGGGTGTAACAGGGAAAGGTTTCTCTATCTTGTCTCAGCTGCAGCCACCTTTGATTTCACCTGGAGCACCCTCCCTCAAACTCACCTTTTCTACCCCATTCATAAAACTCCCCTGGGGATGTATCCAACTCTACTGTGGAAACTCAGGGTCATGATGTGTTCCAGCTAACTGCATGTTTTGGCTTCTGTTAAACTACTCGCTTGCTTTACTTCCTCCTGCATCTGCCAACCAGGTTGTAGTTTTGTGCTCTTTGCCTTTAAAATCTCCCTGTAAAATGTATTTGAGACTGCTCTTTGAGAAGAATTCCCTCCAGGCAATTGTTAGCCTGTTTGATAAAGACTCTCATTTCTGAGTTTTGTCATGCTGAGTGCTTTTTGGGTCTCTACCCTGCAATAATGGGGACCCAAAGAGAACAACAGGATGGAAGGAAGGAGAACTTCCCTTCCTGTCTCTTTCTGGCTGCTTGAGTTGGGCTCTTAATCTTGTCTTGTCCTCATTACCTCCATTGCTGTCTTCAGTTCTCAGACCTTTGGGCCAGGACTGAAAAATGATACCATGATGGATAGTTTTATGTCTACTCGATACAAGCTGGAATCATCTGAGAGGAGGAAGCTTCAACTGAGAAAATGCCGACATAAGATCAGCTGTAGGCAAGTCTGTAGAGCACTTTCCTAATCAGTGATTGATGTGGGAGGGGCCAATCCTCTGTGGGTGGACTGGTGGTCCTGTGTTCTATAAGAAAGCAGGCTGAGCAAGCTATAGGGAGCAAGCTAGCATGCAACATCCCTCCATGACCTCTGCATCAGCTCCTGGCTCCAGGTTCCTGTCCATCTTGAGTTCTTGTCCTCATGCTTTTAGTGGCCTTTTATAGGGAATTGTGAGTGAAATGAATCTTTCCCTTCCCAGGTCCACTCTAGCAAGAGTTTCTTTGAAACCCCTTACACTGACATCTACAGATCAAACTTTCCTTCAGGGAAGCCAACCTATGACAATGAGTTTTAGATGGCCTGCAACTTCCCAGAGAATGCCTGCCTTCTGTAAAACCAAATTTCTTTTTATTTCAAATGAGAGGTGAATTGTTCAAAAACTAATATGTATGAGGTTTTTTTAATTAATTTCTTAAAAACATATTTGAATGACTATAAACTATTTAAGATAAAAAACCTACTAAACTTTTCTAATTCTTCTCATGTCAGAATAACTTTAGTACTATAACTTGACTAATATATTAGAAAATGAAAAATATAGTTCCCTATAAGAATATAGATAGAAAATTTCTATATACCAGAAATTGATTCTGGCTGTATGTCAAAAGAACAATGTAACATGAGCAATAGAGTTTACTCGGAGACCATGGAGATGGTTTAGGAAATCTATCAAAATAATTTATTACATCAACAAAGGAAATGAGGAAAGCCAATGATTATATCAATAAATGATTGGAAGCATCATAAAATCCTCAAGCTCTTCCTAATAAAAATTCCAAGAAAGTTAGAAATAAAGGAAACTATTTAAATATAAAAGTCTTTTGCCAAAATTCAATAGCAAGTTCTTTAACAAATTGTGAAATCCTGAAACTGTTTTATTAAAAAAATAGAGTCGATTGTCGGTTAAAAAGAATGTTTAGTAAAATTGATCATATCTTTTTGCCCCATTGACTTAAGACCCTCTCCAGTGTAACTGCCAGGGTGGGTTTAAGCATCTCTTTCCTTAGTACATTGGGACTTTAGGCAAACAGGTATATGCCTTGTGGGGTTTTGCACCTCAGTCTCTCCCACAAAAAATTCCGGATGGCATAAACAATTGAACAGATATAATACTAGAATTTTGTACTTTATAAAAGGCACTTTATATTTTCTTCACCACAAGAGGTTTGTGTCAGTTTGATTTATTTATGAAATGCTGAGTATACCACGAGGACAATTTACAAAAGTTGTTTCAATAAGTCTACCCAGAGAATTATATCTGTATCTAGGTTCGGTTCAGAGACTTATAAGATCACACCTTTTTATTTTTATTATGCAGTATTTCTTTGAGACATTAAAATACCACATAGCTTCTAACAGTAACTTTGAAGGCTCTTTCTCTGACTATTCTAAGAAAGGTAACGTTCAGAAGTTGAGCTGTGAAAATCTTGGAAATATAGTACTACAGCTCACTAAAATTTTGTTTATACAACTTAGAAACACCAAGAAACTAATGCAAAAACCCCAAACAAATTGTGAAATATTTTTCTAAAAGTAATTTATGTTTGATGCCCCTCCTAGCCTCTAAAACCAAAATGTTCTACAACATGCCTTTAAAGTTTCAGAGGACATGCTTAACTTCTCTGGAACCAGGAATTATTTGGCTTGGTGTTGTTGAGCCCAGACCTTCCCTGTGTAACCTGCTGCTGTCCCTTCAGAGCTGAATATCTCTTGCTGCTGTCTTCTCTCAAGGGCTTCTTAACTGAGCACCCTGAAATGTGGTCAATTAACACAGGTTGATGTTCAGGAAAATGAACTGAATGGTGAAGGAAGAGACAGTTTTGATGAAAACATTTGAAGACTTGATTTCACCCAGAATTGAAGTTGGCTTAGTGACAAGGGAAAAGCAACTTACAGAAAAAAGATAATTTTGGCTTATGGTTCCAGAGGAAGAATCTATAATGGCAGGGAGGTATGGAGGCAGGAACAGGAAGCTTAGAGATCACATCTCAACTGCACCCAGAAAGCAGAGAGAGAAGGCACAAAATGAGCCCATAAACCCTCAAAACCCATCCTTAGTGATGTATTTCCTCTTCAAGGCTGCATCAACTAAAGGTTCCATAGCTTCCCCAAACAGCACCACAAACTGGGGACCATGTTTTTGAATGCATGATGCTATAAGGGACATTTCTCATTTAAAGCACTATGGTCACTAAAGAGTTTTGGACTGAGATATGAACGTGAGAAACACGAATGTCCCTAAAGCTATGATTGGAGATGAGATGTTCTGGATTAGATGTGTTATATAAGGAATAAAAAGACTTGAGAGTCTAGCCACCTATATGCATGGATGGCTAGAGAAATATTTATCATTAGGTTGAGTCAAATAAACCGCCCCCCCCCACCAAATGGCTGAATAGAGTTACCTAGAAGGGTCAAAGAAAGATTAGGGGCACAGGAAAACTCAGATATGGAAACTAGGCTGTGTGTGAAGGGTAAAAACTAGAAGGTGGTGAAGGCTAAAAACAAATATGCTATGAAGGGCAAGAAATTTGTAACTTTGTCCTCAATGCATCAGGCCAGCGTTATTATTAAGGGGAAATACACACTGGAAGAGAAAAGAAAAAATCTTGAGAAATTCTAGATTATAAAAGCACTTGTCAAGTTTCCAGAAGACTGAAAGTTCATCTTCAGGCTAGGAGAATTTGGGTGTCTTACAGGGTAGTTCTGGGGAAGAGGGGTGAGAGAGGAGATGGAAGAGAAAGTCAGGGGGCTCCCTAACTGATGGGACACTTTTCCAGACTTTCACAAAACTGCAAACATGAATCAACATTTGTTTGATTTAAGTGATTAGTGTAATTATTATACCTGTGCTATAATTTGGAGATGGGGATGGAATGGTTTCCGTAAGCTCATGAGGTATGAAGGCTTGTTTTCTCGCCGGCGGCATTGTTGAGCATGGACCGAACCTTTACAGTGGTTCTCAACCTTCCTGAAGCCACAACCTTAAATACAGCTCTCCATGTCGTGATGACTCTCAAACATAAGCTTGTGTCTTTGCTGGCTCATCACTGTAATTCTGCTACCATTATGAACTGTCATGTAAAAATCTGATATACAGGATATCTGACATGCGACCTCCAAGGGGTCACGAATCACAGGTTAAGAACCACTGGTTTAGGAGATGGCAGTAAGCCACTGGGGAGTGTCTTTGAAAGATTCATTTTGTCCTCAGTTTTCTCTTCTTTCTGCTTCTCCTCCTTCATTGTCTCTTTCTCTCTCGGGCTCCCTTCCCAGCTGCTGTGAGGTAAGCAGATTTCTTTGCCTTGCCATGCTGCAACAGGCATAAAGAGAACAGTGACAGCAGAGCCATACTCTAAGATCTTTGAAACCACAAAACCAAATAAGGTTTCTTTCTTTAACTTTTTATATAGGATTCTTTCCCCTCAGAGCAATGGAAGGCTGACTAACAAACTAGAAAAGGTAAACAAAGGGAGGGAGAGCAGGTGAGAGAAACTGAAACTAGGGATAAAAAAGAGAGCTGGAGTCTGGATGGACAGAGGTGGTGAGGTCCAATTGTAAGTCTGGGACAAGTGCACACTGAACTTTCAGCTTCTCAGCTGTGGAACTGTCTTGAGCTATGTTTTAGTTTGTAAAAATAAGGACATCAATACTCCCTACTTCACAACATTATTGTGTGCATGATCCTGGCACATTGTAGTTCTCGGAAGATTCTTTACAAAGTTTATGAAGGATGTGGGCATTCATAGGCCATAGGACCAAGGAGTGAGGCAATTTCTAAGGCAATTTCTCTAAGAACACAGAGTGAAAAAATGCCTACATTCTATAAAAGATTGAAGATGTTTACGGGATTTAGCCACAGGGATGGTGTTGTTATTCCTAGAAAATATAATTTTAATAAAATGGTATGGATAGAACCCAGAGATGCTACATTTATTTGGAAATGACTACATGGGGTCAGTGATAATTAAAAACAAAACCTTGTCTATAAAAGGCAGGAGAAGAGGAGGAGGGGGAAAGAAAGAAGAAAGGGGGTGAATAAGAACATGAACAGCACAGGAAGCTGGGGCAGGGAAGAATGACTGTCTTAAGATGGGAGAAATCTGAGCCTATTCCATCTTGGTGGGTTAGAACCTTACCTCAGAGACTGCCCATCACTCAGAGTTGTGGAACTGTCTCTTCTAATAAAGACTGTCCTTTGATATCACTAAATTTGCCTCCGTAGTCCTTTGCTCTATATCCCTGCTGTCATTTAGATTTAAAGAACACAGTGAAGACATAAAAAAGTTCAGCCTGTTGGGAAGCTTAAATTTGAATCTCATGCTTTGAGAGGCTTATTAAATTGCCATGGTTATAAACTGAGCCCTAATCCGTGCCACAAAGTCTCCTGTATTTTCTTCCCAAATGCAGAGAATCTTCTTCCTGGGATAATGACTCCTCAATAGCTGGAGGCATCATCAAAAATTGAGATAATTACCCCTAACAGGAATAAATGAATTTTGAGTGTATCATCTCCTGCCACTTTATGCAGAGCAATGGAGGTTAACAAGACAGGGTGACTCTCGGCTGGAGAGCTACATATAAGTCATTCCTAATTGGGGATTTCACCTTTGTTCTCCTGCACAGCTGCCAGAGAACTTTCTACTTGTGACTTGAGATAAATGAGAAAGTTGGGGATGTGTTTGCAACCCTGAGATGAATGACTTGGTGATTCCTTTGAAATCCTAAAGAGAATGGAAGTGATTAAAATGACATTAAAAAAAAGAGTAACTCAGAGATTTCAGAAATCTTGAAGGAAGAGTCATGGCTCAAGGATGCTCATGGTTAGTGGTTCTGGGACTCTGTAGCTCACTTTGCTTTTGTTCATGTAGAGGGAGCCCGATGTGGAAGACATACTCTAAGGAGAATAATAGAGTCGAGATGAGGGATCAGTACTCGGGGGTCAGAAGAATGGCGTCCAAGGGAAGCCTCTAAAGGAAAACCATGTCGGCGGTTGCTCCATGATTTTCCTTCCTTGCTCAGTGGAAGGGTAAAAGATCAATATCCACACGTGAGCCTGGTCAGGTGACGCGGTAGCGACAACTCTGAGTGGAGATTTGGGGTTATGAAGTCACAGATCCAGCTGTTTATGCTGAGAGTGATTTGGTGATTCCAGGCAAGCACTGTGTTCCTCAGACCTCCCTCCTTTCCCCACACATAAAGTAGTAGAAGGAAATGAGCACTCAGACGCTTGCCCATTCTGCAATTCTAGACATCTTCCAAGGATGGATGGAGAAATAGATATATAGGAGAGTTGAGAGAAACAGTTCTCTTCATTTGCTTGGCGACTTTCATGTGTCATTTGATTACATGGAAACAGGAAGAATGGGTACCAAATCCAGACATCTTAGGTCAACATGTGCTGGCAGTAATATTCTTATATAAAATTTTGGATAAACACTTTTTATACACTAACTTTTACCCCAAATATTTGTTTTTCAATTTCTTAATCTTTGGAATGCTGGAAATTACTTTTGGCATGCCTGCGATTCCTGGGATACAGCTTTCTGCTGTTTGAAACAGAAATGGTTTCAACCTCAAAATAACAGTGCCTGCTAAGCAATTCAAAGTCTTCCAAGTCACACAGACTGTCAGAAGCCAGAGTCCATTCTTTTGGAGAGGCAATGTGTTTGCCCAGTCCATGAGATTGAGATCAGACCTGGGTATTATTTTTTCAGGTCCCTGTTGGATAACAGACAAAGAATACCTGACTGCCCAAGCTTGGCTTGTGAATGACAGCTCTGTCAGCATTTTCTTAGGAACCATTCTCTTAGGAGCCATATTTAATCCTTTGAACAAATTAGAAAGGTCATAGGTGTATTTTCACAAACTAGCCCCTCTCCTTGGAAGCTTTATGATTGGCATGGAGGTTGCCACACACTTAGCAATCAAAAATGTTTTAAAAATACACAATGAACACATACATAGGATGTCTGAAAGAGGCTGTGAGATCGAGCATCAGGAATTTTCCTAGTTAAACTTTAATTACTGCTATCAATTTTGATCTATTATGTATATAAGAGGATTGACAGTTCATGAATTTCTGACTAGATTCTTCTGAACTCATCTTGAGTTATAGCCTTGGCTTTGGAATGCTTTAATGGCATTGGGTTTCTTTAAAAAGGAACTGAGAGAGAGTCTGCATGAATATATGGACATCTGTGGGTCAGGAAGGGGTGATTTTATGAGGGAACACCTTTCCAAATGAAGTGGCGGGTACCTGCTTCCTGAGATTCTATTGCTGTTGTAGGCAAATACAGTCTCAGGAAGATGTGGAACGGTCCAGGTCTGATTGAAGGAGAACACGATTGCTTTTGACACCAAGAAGCACCTGCACTCGGGTTACTCAGAAAATGCTAACTCGGTTGTCAGTAATCATCCTAGCCTCTGACGGCCAATGTGACTGCCAGCGTTCTTTCAACTTGGCAATATTTATTTTTGATCAAAGATTTTCACTTTTGATTAAGATAATTTTCCTGGAGGCTCTGCCTGTGTGAAGTAAGTCTCACCATCCAGAACCAATACTGAAGGTTCCTCTGATCATCATTAAAATGTACTAATGAGCCCTGAATATGAATACTACAAATGACTACCAAGGTGGGGCCAAGCATCTGGAGAACCTTTGCACCCTGACAGTTTGTATTTGTATGTTGAAACATCATTGCTGGCTTGTTTGATCTCACCTATTTATTAGGTAGTAAGTAATTATTATATTTATTAATGAAGTAAACATAATCTCTTTTTTTTTCTTCTAAGAAAGAATTAAGGAATACATGATGCCTGATCACCTAATCCATTATCTTTATGTATTATTGATAAATGGGGCCCTGGAGAGTGAAGTTACTTGGTCAAAGGTACTATTGGCTAGAACTTAAATTCACACCTTCTGTGGCTTTGGGTTTTGTAACAGATAGTTTGCCACATCTTGGAAAATTCTGTAAAAGTGCTGCATTTCCCTGAAGCTTCATTATGGAAAATTTTCTAAACTGTGACCAGTCTTACTCTATATTTTTGCTAGTCAGTCATCGGTACACAAAGCCTGGAATGCTTTCTTTTTCAGATTCTCACCTCAATGCAAATGCAACCCTAATGTCTTTTTAAAAAGATTTATTTGTTTTATTTTATGTACATGAGTGTTCTATCTGCATGTGTATGACTCTATGCCAGAAGAGGGCATTGGATCCCACTATAGGTGGTTGTGAGCCACCCTGTGGTTGCTGGGAATTGAGCACAGGTCCTCTGGAAGAGCAACCAGTGCTCGTAGCGAATGAGTCATCTCTACAGCCCCAACAGCTAAGACCTTAAGTCTAATGTAGACTTACAATCTGCGGTAAACTCTAGGGCATCAAACTGACTTGCATCATATTTAGTTCTTATCTATCCGGTCATCACCTTTGCTAGGGGCTGCAGGTATTGACTTTAGACTCGGCCTTATACAGTGTTCCTCAAACTCTAAGCCTGGAGGACTGTACTGGGCTGTCAGCATGATCACCAGCTCAGGCCAAGCCCAGCTTCACATCTGTCACGGGGTCAAAGAGTTACTTGTCTGCTTTGTAATGTGGAAGATACATGGTGAAGCTGTCCCCAGATTCTGAGGCCATCTTGGGCAAACCAGATTATTCAGGCTAAGGTTTTCTATCCGCAAAGGGGGAGCAGTATTTGGTCTAAATAGTGGTGATATGTGGATTATTAATCAAGCCTGTCTAAAAATGGTCTTGTGAGATCATCTCAGTTTAATGAACTGAAGTTTGGAGCCACTGTCCGCACCTAGGTGGACAATATAGCTGTTCAAATACTGAAATCTCATGAGACTCGGTGGTCTCCTCCTCCAAGCAGTGTATAGGCATGGTGCTATTCATCTCAAGTCTTACTGGGTTCTTTAGCCTCTGGGTGGTAGATTTCTCAGCAAGAGTTGTAAACAGAAGGTATGGAAGTTTAGATGAGTTGGCATGCAGACAACTGCTTATCGTATATCAGCTGGATCTGATGCTTAGGGTAGACTGAGAAAAATACCAGGAATGGGGTTGCAGTGCCCTCTGCTGGAGCCCAACCCCTTCATTAACACACAGTGGCTTCAATTCTACAGAGCCCCAAACCAGATATTCTATAGAACACTGAGAAATCAGATGCTTTGCCAAAACACCCAGGATAGTCAAAACCATCCCATACAATAAAAGAACTTCTGGAGGCATCACAATCCCTGACTTCAAACTCTTCTACAGAGCCACAATACCAAAAAATGGCCTGGTATTGGCATAAAAACAGATAGGAGGACCAATGGAACCGAATCGAAGAGCTGGATGGATATTAATCCACACACCTTCAAACACCTGATTTTTGACAAAGAAACAAAAAATATCAAATGAAAAAAACATATTTAACAAGTGGTGTTGGCATAACTGGATATCAACATGCATAAGAATGAAAATAGACCCATATCTATCACCATGCACAAAACTCAAGTCCAAATGGATCAGAGACCTCAACATAAAGCCAGCCACACTGAAACTTATAGATGAGAAAGTGGAAAATACAATTGAACGCATTGGCACTGGCAACCACTTCCTAAATATTCCTCAGCAGCACAGACACTGTGAGAATCAATTAATAAATGGGACCTCCTGAAACTGAAAAGCTTCTGTAAAGCAAAGGACACAGTCAACAAGATAAAATGGCAGCCTACATAATGGGAAAAGATCTTTACTAACCCTATATCAGACAGAGGTCTGATCTCCAAAATATACAAAGAACTCAAGAAATTGGACACCAAAAGAACACATAATCCAATAAAAAAAAATGGAGTGCAGACCTAAACAGAGAACTCTCAACAGAGAAATCTAAAATAGCAAAAAGACACTTAAGGAAATGTTCAACATCCTTAGTCAT